>NC_064419.1:1995000-2370000 GCF_023375975.1 Astyanax mexicanus | reverse complement strand
GAAAAAGTTTGTGAATTTCATGTTTTTCTGCATAAATTTGCTATAATATGCAATCTGCTATTCATCCAGGAGAAGGGAATTGACAAATATTGTGTCTAAAATGTACACAAGTACACGAGAAGATACACAAAAGTACACAAAATTGTGCATGCTTGTGCAAAATTATATTTTGTTTTAAATTTAGCACTTTTAACCACAGACACAGCTCCTCTTCTTTGGATGGTGGTAGATATTATTACCCTATTTTAAGGCGCACCATCAATGAAGGTCTAATTATAGGTGCACTGGATTCTAAAATGCATTTTAGGCAACAATAGTAAGGAACAACGGTTTTGATTAGCGCTAGTAAAAGCTCCTAGCACTTCATATCACTACACTACACTGTCTGAGTGTTTCAAGTAACCCAGGGCGCTATTAGTTAGCGGTTCATGCCATGCATCTTGTTTTAATATGGTAAACACGCAAGCCACAGTCTGATATACTCACCTGTGAACAGCGAAAGAGGTAGTGCTGTGGTAAGCAGCTAATGCTAATGCTGCTCCAGCCTTGCTGCTGGAGAAACTTCACTCACAGTAGTAGTACTGTGTGTCCACAGTAGTAGTTTCTTTACAGTACAGTTACTTTAAATGCAATACAATTAAAAACTATTTAATATAAATTGACCAGAAATTCAAACTAAATGCAGTAGAAAGAAACTTTTAAAGGTGGGCATTTAAAAATATGGTAAATAGCAGGGAAATAGTTGTAGCACTTTGTCCACGTACTACTGAAATATCTATGGCGCCTTAAATAGCCCAAAGGGCAGGATGTGATACTCACAGAGGCCTTTTTTGAGTGTGCAGAGTGCAGTATTGTACCCAGCCTTGGTAAAGAGTCAGGCCAACAGCTTTTAAAGAGGTTGAGATTGGAGAAAAAGCACAACCTCTCGAACAAATCTATTAGTTTCTTCACCTGTAGCAGGAGTTAATGAACTCGGTGACCTCGTTCAGCTTCTGGAAGTCTTAGCCGAAATGCTGACTTCTATATCGGCTCCGGAATAACAACAATGACTCCGGGCGACAGATCTGTGACTCTTCAATTACCCCCAATTCCAGCATTTACCTTGCTTCTTCTGCAGTGCTCCATATGCTCTCTGCTCTCAGAGATCCTGAAATGTTGCTCTGCTCTAGAAACAGCAGCAGCATTAATCTCTATTAATCTCTTAAACTCATTAAAAATTTAAACTAATCAAAAGTTTCTAATTGTCGATCCTCTAAAAGCTATTCTTTTTTTGCAGAGCTAACTCCACACCTCCAAATGAGTTAGCTTTTTTTACGTCATTTACACACTCCAATTTATGTGATTGATCCTTACGATTGGTTAATTCAGGGCTTCTCCAAGGTGTTGATTGACCTCTATGAGTGGTTCATCATTAAGCAGCTCCACAATTATGCAGTTGTGTCCCCATTCTATCATTATTTAAACCACTACTGTACATTTCACTTTTCTTTTTAATATTCTGAAATCCACCCTCACATATACAGCTCATGACAAAAATACGATACACTTAAAAAACGATGAGTTTCTTTAATATTACCAAATTGAAAACCTCTGGAATATAATCAAGATGAAGATGGATGATCACAAACCATCAAACCACCAAACTGAACTGCTTGAATTTTTGCACCAGGAGTGTAAAGCATAAAGTTATCCAAAAGCAGTGTGTAAGACTGGTGGAGGAGAACATGATGCTAAGGTGCATTAAAAAACCTGTGATTAAAAACCAGAGTTATTCCACCAAATATTGATTATTTTTGAACTCTTAAAACTTCATGAATATGAACTTGTTTTCTTTGCATTATTTGAGGTCTGAAAGCACTGCATCTTTTTTGTTATTTCAGACATGTCTCATTTTCTGTAAATAAATGCTCTAAATGAGAATATTTATTTAAAATTTGGGAGAAATGTTGTCTGTAGTTTATAGAATAAAACAACAATGTTCATTTTACTCAAATATAAACCTATAAATAGCAAAATCAGAGAAACTGATTCAGAAACTGAAGTGCTCTCTCATTTTTGTCCAGAGCTGTATATTAAAAGGATAATGATGATTATGATGATTATGATGATGACGATGTTATATTTTCCAGAGTGCAGGTGTTTATGGTCCATTTTAAGTATTGTCTGTTCCAGCTTCTCTTTCTCTCTCTCTTTCTGGGAGTGTGTTTGTGTGTGTGCACTTGTGTGTGTGTGTGTGTGTGTGTGTGTGAGTTTTGTGTGTGTGTGTGTGTGTGTGTGTGTGGTTTCTGGGAGCCTGCAGCGTTGTGTCTCACAGCCTGTGGCAGCTGCTGGAGATTTTATGCTCATGTTTCCAGCACCACGTAATCCAGCCTGACAGCGCAGAGGAGTGTGTGCAAGTGTAGCTGTGAGTCTGCGAGTGTGTGTGTGAGTGTGTGTGTGTGTGTGTGTCTGCGTGTGTGTGTGTGTGTGTTGATCGTCCGTTCTAATGCTGCTCTTCTAAATGTAATGCCACTCTGACAATAAGTAAGATGCTGCTGAGTTGTGTTGTCTGGGCGAGCTTAACCACCAGAGCTGTGAGAGAGAGAGAGAGAGAGAGAGAGAGAGATACAGAGAGAGATAGACATGGACAGAAACACAGAAAGAAAGAGAGAAATAGCGAGAGACACAGAGATACAGAGAGAGATACAGAAAAAGATAGAGAGAGAGACATAGCGAGAAAGATAAAGAGAGAAACACAGAAAGAGAGAGAAATAGAGAGAGAGATACAGAAAGAAAGAGAGATACAGAGAGACATAGACAGAAAGAGAGAGAGAGTAAGAGAGAGATACAGAGAGAGGTGGTGGGGTATCTGAGGCAGTGTTGTTGTAGCTGGGTGAAGCTGAAGCTGTGAAACGGGGGATGAAGGCATATTAGAGCGAGGTTCGGTCCCCCGAATTTAATCCAGGTCAGACTGAAGAGCATTGATTTGTGCTCTAATGGAGAATAATCTATCTATCTATCTATCTATCTATCTATCTATCTATCTATCTATCTATCTATCTATCTATCTATCTATCTATATATCTATCTATCTATCTATCTATCTATCTATCTATCTATCTATCTCCTGACAAAAGCCGTAGCTTATTTATCTATCAAAACATAGAAGTATATAAGTGCAGTCACTGCAAAGACCATTCAAAACTTTATGGTGAAACTGGCCCTCATCAGGAGGGCCCCAGGAAAGGTAGAGCGAGAGTTTCCTCTGTTGCATAGGATAAGTTAATCAGAGTTACCAGCCTCAGAAACCACAAGCTCCCCAAATAAGAATTTTGGTTAAGTTAATACAGGATTCATTATGTGGTTCTGTATAGTCTGGATTACTTCAGTATTCATTTACAATGTAGCAAAAATATATATTAAATTAATGTCTGTCTGTCTGTCTGTCTGTCTGTGTCTATCTATCTATCTATCTATCTATCTATCTATCTATCTATCTATCTATCTATCTATCTATCTATCTATCTATCTATCTATCTATCTATCTATCTATCTATCTATCTATCTATCTATCTTTGTCCTGAAAAAAGCCGTAGCCTATTTATTAAAGACGATGCTTAATGTTATAAGCCTTTATAAATGTTGGTTTATGTGTGTTTTTATGTCAGTTGCCGTAAAAGGAAATAAATACAGTTGTTACGTAGCTGTCTGTGGTAAACTTCTCCATGGAAATGTAGTGTGTGTGTGTGTGTGTGCATGCCTGCACTGTATGAGTGTTATGTAAAGATGCTTGAGCAGCAGATGCACCACAGAGAGGCACAGCATCCAGAGCAAAAAACACACTGCATTGTGTGCAGTGGGATGCAGTCCAAAGAGTGTGTGTGTGTGTGTGTGTGTGTGTTTGTGTATAGGCTTTTTTCCCTCTTTCTGTGTGGTTCGGTGTGTTTCTGTGAATGTGTGTGTGAGAGAGAAGTACACACACACCTGCACCTGCAACCTTTCTAAATCCAGCCCCCCCAGGGTGTGTATGGGAGGGGTGGAGGCAGAGCCAGGTTCTGACCCTCTAATGGAGTTAGCATATGCAGGATGCTGAAGCTGTGCCAGACATTAATATAGATCAGTCACCGGGGCCCCGAACACGCCGTGCCATTTGTCTTCACTAGTGAACTGCTGAAAGGTTCAAATTTGCTGTATTCTCTGGAGCCGCGTGCCATGGCACCACACACGCCGGAGAGCCTGCGCTGGAGAGCCTGTGCAGTAGAGCCTGTGCAGTAGAGCCTGTGCTGTGCTGGAGAGCCTGCAGGTAGCAGCAGCATGAGGTCCAGAGTGCAAGTTTTGCTTTAGCAGAGCCTGTGCAGTAGAGCCTGTAAAGGAGCCTGTGCAGGAGAACCTATGCTGTAGAGCCTTGGCAGTAAAGCTGGTGTAGTAGAGCCTGTGCTGGAGAGCCTGTGCAGTAAAGCTTGTGCTTGACAGCCTGCGCTGTAGAGCCTGCGCTGTAGAGCCTTGGCAGTAGAGCTGGTGTAGTAGAGCCTGTGTAGTAGAGCCTGTGCTGGAGAGCCTGTGTAGTAGAGCCTGTGCTAGAGAGCCTGCACTGTAGAGCCTTGGCAGTAGAGCTGGTGTAGTAGAGCCTTGGCAGTAGAGCTGGTGTAGTAGAGCCTACGCTGAAGAGCCTGTGCAGTAGAGCCTGTGCTAGAGAGCCTGCGCTGAAGAGCCTGCGCAGTAGAGCCTGTGCTAGAGAGCCTGCACAGTAAAGCCTGTGCTAGAGAGCCTGTGCTGGAGACTCTGTGCAGTAGAGCCTGTGCTGGAGAGCCTGTGCTGGAGAGCCTGTGCTGGAGAACCTGTGCTGGAGAGCCTGCACAGTAGAGCCTGTGCTAGAGAGCCTGCGCTGAAGACTCTGTGCAGTAGAGCCTGTGCTGGAAAGCCTGTGCTGGAGAGCCTGTGCAGTAGAGCCTGTGCAGTAGAGCTTGTGCTGGAGAGTCTGTGCAGTAGAGCCTGTGCTGGAGAACCTGTGCTGGAGTAAACACGACGTAACCGCACGGTCTTCATCCACATGGTTGGGCACGTGCTTGTGAACGCATGTGTTGAAAGCTGCGCACCTCAGTCCAGCACAGTTTTACGGCGCAGATATTTCCAGTTACAGCTGAATTCACGCTTTTAATCCAAAAAAAATACGCTCTTATCATGCTCTTAGCATGCTTTGTTAAGATAGCTTTGTTGAGGTTCTTAGTATTGACACAAAACATCTTATCTTGATCCAAATTCATACAATTTATACAATTTTATGATGTCTATAACCTTGTTTATAATGCTTTATGAATGCATTGTAAAAACATGACATGACATTCATAGAAAGTGGTACCAAACATACTTACTACAGTTCTGCAGCAAAGCGATGCCCTAATAACTGATCACACATCGTGATTATATTACGATTTAGTACTACTCAAAAAATATTATACGTAATGTTCCTGTAATGAATAGGTGCTTTATGAGCTGTTATAAGCCTTCAGAGCTTTAGGTAGGTTTAGTAAGCTCTGTGGTTGATAAGGGCTGTAGATTATTGGAGCAGCTGTAGTCAGAGGTGGGCTGCAGCAGTATGAGTCAGTGGACTGTAGTCAGGATTTGAAGATTTGAGAAATGCTGCTCATAAAAATGTTCAGATATTGAGCAGGTTCAGGCCAAGTTCTGTTCATTATATTTATGGCGGTAAATTGCAGCAGGTGGGCGCAGGTTCTATTCTTAGAACCGGGAGATGGTCTGCGTGTCACTGGGGGATTTGTACTCAGCGGAGAGAATGGAAAGAGGGGGAGGGGCCTGTGAAAGAAAATGCTAAATATAAAAAATGGTTCATTTTCATTTTGTTTACAGCAAAAGGTGGGCACACAAGGTAGAGTTAGGAGTCTTACCCAACAACTATTATTGGAGTTCATACAAGAGAAAAAAGGACGAGAGAGGAAGACTCATCACTCGCATTAGTGACAAATCCTGAGCATCTTGATTGTCCTCTCCTCGCACATAGTTGGCCAATGAGGTTTCAGTATGGGTGGGAAATGGGGGTGCCAACAGTACACAGTATAGCACAGTTAAACAAAGGGCTAAAAAATGTATATGAATAGTCAGGGACAGGCAAGGCCCATAACAGAACAGTTCAAACTGAAAAAACAACATACCAGAGTGAGCAGACAAGGAAGTCATACCCAGTAAGTAGACAATGATGTAGAAGGGCAATGCAAAAGGGTTAGAATATGACAACTAGATTTGATACCAGGCACTGAACTGGGAAAAAAAAACGGAAAAAACAGGGGTATTTATACAGCGGAAGACAGGTGTGTGTAATCTCAGTAATCAGGTGAGCCAGAAGCCAAAAGCATCACGTTATCCAGCATGTTCGGGAGGCTAGATGCAGGTGCATCATGGGAAATGGAGTTTTTAGTGTAACACAGACAGATAGACAACGTTGGGAATCATTAATTGGATTTATTGGTTAGATCTTATAGCAATTTGTTACAGTATTATATTCTTAGTTGTGGTTCATGTTAATGTTTATAAAGCAGGTTCAGTCCAGATTCTTTATGTATTTTATGATATTTCAGGCTGTAAATTGCTGCAGGTGGGTGCAGGATCTTTTCTTAGAGCCGGGGGATGATCAGCATGTCGTGACACCGGGGGGAATTGTATTAGTGGAGAGAGAGAGGAGGGGGCGGGGCCTGTGGGTGGCCTGCGGTGTCTACAGTAGGAGCTCCTCGGAGACGTTAACTCAGCAAAAAGAGGCTGGCGTGAAAACGCTGAGTCACCCTGTCAGGTGTTTGATGGTACCTGCATGAGCAGAGCGTGGGGGGGGGGGGGGGGGGGGGCTGGGAGAGAGAGCGAGGTGTCCTCAGGAGTTACATCTTTATAACGACCCCGACTGAGAGAGTTTACCGTACTGCTCTCTATATCTCTCTCTCTTTCTCTCTCTCTCTGTTCACTATTCTCTCTCTCGCTCTGTAATGCAGTCCATAAATTACTGGACTGAACTCTCTGTTTTAGTTGCTGTTGTCTTCACAGTCCTGAGCACTGAAATGGAAAGATGGAAACAAAACATTGTTCTACTGTTCCATTTTCATTCCAAGCAAGCTGTAGTGCTCCTCAGTCCTGCCAGGTTCACACCAGTCTGCGCGAGAGTTCTCGTGAATTCTCGTGAATTTCTTTTAACTTTGTGCTTTCAAGCACTACATCACATTACATTACTGTATTTTTTAATTTTTTTAAATACATTAAAATGAAAAAAATGTAAACAATACAAGAAAAGATTTTGATTATTTTTCCTTGTAAAAAGAAATCAATAAACAAACGATTGAAAGATTATAAGTCACACTGTATCATAAGGCAAACTATCAATAAATGTCTATTTTCGATTATAAGTCGACACTAGTAAGGAACAAGGGTGTCGCCATGTTTTCCTTCTAATTCAGCTTAGCTAAGCTAAGCAAAGTAAACAAAACTGTAATTCTTTAAAAAATATATAAAACAAACACTGGATGTTAATCTACACAGATTTCTCTCCTAAAATCGGTTTATCTTGGTGAGTAAAGCGCTTCTGAGTAACACTAAGGCTGGGTGCAGCAGCTTTAGCATTAGCTAATTAGAAATTAGCATTAACGTTAGCTAATAAATAATGTTAATGCTGCTCCAGCAGTACTAGCTGGGGTTCGTAGCAGGCTATACACTGGTAATACTCACCTCCGAATAGCAAAAGGGCTAGAGGTTAGTACAGTTAGCGGCTAATGCTAGTAGTCTTCCATCAGTGCTAGCTGGGGTTAGTAGCAGGCTTTTCTTCCAGGATTGCCCAGTATTTGTCTCCATCCACCTTCCTATCAAATCTGACCAACTTCTCTGTCCCTGCTGAAGAAAAAAATCATCCCCACAGCATGATGCTGCCACCACCATGTTTCACAGTGGGGATGTTTTTTTAGTGTTACTTTTCCGCCACACAAAGTGCTTTGTTTTTAGGCCAATATGTTTAACTCTTGGTCTTATCTGACTACAGCACCTTCTTCCAACTTCTTGTTTGCTTGTGTTCCTACATGACTTGTGGTTAAAACTGCAAACTGTACTTCTTATGTCTTTCTTTCAACAATATTTTCCTACTTACACTCTTTTATAAAGGCTAGATTAGTTATTAATTAGTCACATCATATTATGACATATATAGGCCACTTCTTTTTATGTTTTTTACATCAGTGCTATTTTGTCCGGTTAAAATGCATGGTCTGTGCAACTATTTCAGCAGGTGTAAAAACAGTAATTTTACTTGGGTACAGAACAAAACAAACCGCACTAAGACCTGCAAGAGGAAGTGGTCTCAATCTCCAACTCCAAAAGGGTTTGTTTGTGGTGAAAATGTGATCTGGCCTCGCTCCAAACACACCTATCAAATATTATCTTCATATGTGAGCTACATTGCTGTTCAGGTGCAGTTTAACCTGATTTATTACCCACATTTTTAAAAATACAGATATGAAAAAAACACAGTCTCCACTGCTTCGGGACGCTAAGCTCGTTATCACACTGAACTCAATATGTGCACAACTTCAGATAGTGATGTGATTGCACAGAGACTGCACAGGGATTTGCACAGAGACTGCACAGGGTTTTGCACAGAGACTGCACAGGGTTTTGCACAGGGTTTTGCATCCCATTGAAAGTCGAGGTCCCATGAAAAAGTCAGAAGGTCCGGTCCAAAGAAGGCACATGAGAAAGCAGGTGCAGAGATCCAGATCCCTATCAATTTTAATAGACGTGATGTAACACTGGGACACTGTGACTCATAAATTCAGTAGACTAGTCCTCCAGTTCTGAATCTGAATATATCAGGAATATCCTCACGCGTCCTCTGAGCTCAGGGTTCGCCTCGTTCTGGGAGAAGAGAACTGAAATAGACTGAGACAAGAGAATAGAGCTAATCCTGACCTGGCAGGACTGCTGCTGTTATTAAGGCAAGGCGAGGCATCGCATAAACGCTTCACATAAAAGCTAAAACTAAAACTGAGATAAAACTAAGCTTCAGCTTTTACCGTTTCAGTTCAGTCTGCTGAGAAACCAAGCGGAAGAACTGACGTCTGTCCAGTTACCGTACATTTCTCTGCACTTATCCTCTTTTCGTCTTCTTTCTGCCAGTCGCCCTCACTCTCTGACTCTCTGTCACTTTTAGCCACATTATCTCTTCTCTTTTTTACTGTCTCCCTCTATTTCCTCGCTTCCACACCCCTCCTTCCCCCTCTCCCTCTCTCTCTCATCTCTGTGCCTCATTAATGGCAAAGCTCTGTCAGTGCAGAGTCATCATCAGGAACCAGCGGAGAGAGAGAGAGAGAGAGAGAGAGAGAGAGAGAGAGAGAGAGAGAGGGAGAGAAACATCAGGGACTGTAAAAGAGAAAGAGACAGAGAGAGAGAGAGAGAGAGAGAGAGAAATCAGGGACTGTGAAAGAGAGACAGAGAAACATAAGTAACTATAAGAGAGAAAGAGAGAGAGAGACACTGTAAGAGAGAGAGAAACATCAGGGACTGTAAAAGAGAGAGAGACAGAGAGAGAGAAACATGAGGGACTGAAAGAGAGAGAGAGAAAGAGAGAGACAAGGGACTGTAAAAGAGAGAAAGAGTGAGAAAAAGACACCAAGGAATGTGAAAGAGAGAGACATTGTAAGAGACATCAGGGACTGTAAAAGAGAGAAAAAAAGAGAGAAAGAGACAGAAAGAAAGATACAAGGGACTGTGAAAGAGAGACATAGAAACATCAGTAACTGTAAGAGAGAAAGAGAAAGAGAGAAAGAGTGAAAGAGAAAGACATCAATGAATGTGAAAGTGAGAGAGAGACAATAAGAGAGAGACAAGTGACTGTAACAGAAAGAGAGAGAGTGAGCGATAAACACTAGGGAATGTAAAAGAGAGAGTGAGAGAGAAAGTGTGAGACAGAATGAGAGAGAAAGATAGAGACAAGTGACTGTAAAAGACAGAGAGAAAGAGAGCGAGAGGGAAAGAAACACCAGGGACTGTAAAAGAGAGTGAGAGAGAACGATAGAGACCGGGGACTGTAAAAGAGAGCGAGATAGGAAGAAGGAAAGACACCAGGAAACCACTGAATGTAAAAGAGAGAGAGAGAGAGAGAGAGAGTACATAATATCAATGCAGCAGAGACATCCATTGGTATTGTAGCCCACAGAGAGGAAAGAGGGAGAAATGAACGCTAAGCGAGCGGGAGAAGAGAGAAGTGAGAGCGAGAGAAAGAGAAAGAGAGAAAGAGGAGTGAAGGTGGAGTGGTGGAGTGGTGTTGGGGACTGGAGGCAGTGGATTCAGTCGGGCGTTTTATTCTGGACGGCGTGTCTCGCTCAGACTGAGGCTGATCTGACATCCCCTCGCTCGCTCCCTCCCTCCCTCCCTCCCTCCATCCCCCCATCCCCCACGTTCCCGCGCTCGCTTTCCGCTCACGTCTGCCTGCGTTTGCCCACGCGCCGCCCGAGCTGTTAGAGGCCACTAAATATCTGCGGCTCGGGGGAATTGGCAATCCTGCGAGAGTCTGTAGCCTCTCCAGCCTCGCGCTCTGCTCTCTTTTATCGAATGCATTTATGAAGCCAAACACTTTTCACTCGTCGGGTCGGCTGATTTGATTTGCGATTCGAGGGGAGAAGAGATGGATCCATATGCGACTTTTCTCCGGAGCGGGAGGGAAGCTGCAGAGCCTTTCTGTCCTACGTGACTGAAAACCTCATGTTAGAACCAGCCTCTCCGTTCTCTCTGTTTAGCCATGCTAGCAGTGCTAGCGTCCAGCGGTGTTACTCTCCAGATGCTAGTATTGGCTGGCAGTTTGGTTAAAAATGACTTACAGAACAGTTAGACCCATAAATATTTGGACAGTGAGATAATCTTCATGATTTGGGCTCTGCATGCCATCACACTGGATTTAACCCTTGTGTGGTGTTCATATTTTTGTTACTCGTTTACTTTGTTTAAGCAATTTTACATTAAAATGCTTTACACATGCTTGCTTCACCTAAATTGCAAGCAATATAAACAGCTTACATGGTTAATATTTACCCTTTACCTTTCTTATGTTACATTTCTTTCAAAAAGTGCTACTCTTTTTTTATTAGTTTTTTTTTTAAATAAAATGTAAAAGAAAATGAATTAAACTCAAGAAATGAGTAGAAAATTGGTTTAGTTTCAAATTTACAAATGAAGCAATGTTTATTAGCCCTTGGCCAAACATACTGTATGTAATATAAATGTGTAGGGGGGCGGGGGGGTGTAGGGGGGGGTGGGGGGGGTGGGGGGGTGTAGGGGGGAAGAGGGGGGGGGGTACAGTGTGTGTTTATCGAAAATGTGTTTTGATATATGTTTTTCACAAAAAATGAGCCAATGACAATGAGTTTGACTTAGAAAAAATATTTTTTTAGTATCATTTGATGAAAAATGAAAACGGGTCCCACAGACCCGAACACCACACAAGGGTTAAGAAGAAGCTAATGAGATGCAATTAACCCTTACAACTCTACGCACAGATTTTCCGTCCAAAATCACACCTTGTGTTCTCAGCTTAATTACTCAGGATTGCCTTCACGCATCAGCATAAAGCATATATGGTTAGAAAGGGTTGAACTTAATCTTTCTGATAAATAGCATCTAGATCTCAGTGCCATAAAGCAGCTGCAAGAAATCCATTGGGAAAAACACCAAAGTTCCTTCGTTTTTAGTTTTTTCATACAGAGACTTGATTACGCACAGGTGGATTCTATTCATCATCATCAGTCATTTAGGTCAACGTTGGATCATTCAGAGATCATCACTGAGCTTCTGTGAATTTCTAAAAAAAAAAGTTTAAAATCCAATAAATTTAATTCCACTTCACAATTGTGTCCCACTTGTTGTGGATTCTTTACAAAAAATGCAATTTCATATCTTTATGTTTGAAGCCTGAAATGTGGCAACAGGTTATAAAAAAAAAAGGTTCAAGGGGGCCGAATACTTTTGCAAGGCACTGTATGTAAATTGATCATGACGTGTTGCCTCCGAAGAGGGCTTGGGGCTTGGGAACGCCCACATTTGTGGAAGTTGTGAGGTGTGATCTTGTGAGAGAGGATGAACATTGGCCAGCATGCTCATGGTTAGGTGACGTGAATTATGGGAGTTGGAGCACATACACATTCTACCACATGTATTGGCTATTAGTAATCCTAGTTCCTGTTCATTGGCTTCTGGCATGTCAGTGTAGTATTTCCAGTGCTGTGGTCCCTCCTCCTCCTCCTCCTCCTCCTCCTGCATGCTGAATACTGCCTCTGCTGCTGTGATGTTTCATTAGTAAAATCAGACTCTGCTCCTGACTATTCCACAGCTCCCCGCGGTACACAGGACTGGACACATTTGTCGGGTAGATAACTAGTCTACAGAACCGCTGCTGCATTTTAATGTCTAGTTGTAGACTGAATTTTTCTTTAAAAATGGAAAATTTCCATTTAAAAGTGCTGCATAGTCCCAGACTACGCTTAATTCCGTTCTGGAAAACGAAAAAAGCCCATAAATGCAGTAATTAAGGCTCCAACGATGTGGGAATTCTGGACCTGTGCCGATATTCGATATTACACTTTTTCTGCATTGTAGATTAATACTAAATTACAGAGCCTCTAAAGTAACATCATGTTAAAAAAATAATGAAATAATGCATGGCCACAACTTATTAAGGCATGGCAACAAGAACCTAATGCTTGGGAACAAGATATAAGATAATAACTTTAATTAACATATCATTAACTGAAATTATTGAAATTGAAATTATTACTGCTTATTACTTATGATTTATAAGTTTTCAAATTCTGATGAGCTAATGCTAATGATTTCATTGCTGACAACTAATTATCATGTGCAAAAATGTGTTGAATAAACTAATGCTTTGTTCACATCTACTTATCATAAGTTAAAAATATATTAATGAAAGTTATTATGACGTGTTACCACAGGATAATTAAGGCGTGGGAACAAGATAATTAAGGTGTGGCCATGACTTATTAAGGTGTGGGAATGAGTTAATTAAATCATAGCCATTAAGGTGTGGCCACACGTTTCTTTTGTTTAACAGTTAACAAAGCCAGCAGAGACCAGAGTCGCAAAGACCACCAAAAACATTATGATGATGAAACTGGCACTCATCAGGACCGCCTGAAAAAAAGGAAGAGCAGGAGTTTTATGAAGGAAAAGGGAAGTAATGCCAATATATAATAAAATGATAACTTATGGGGAGAGACTAGACATCCGGGTTTGAAGTTTATAACTTAAAAAAATTAAAGCAAATAAATAAAAATGAGCTTAAATCAATACATTAAAAAAAAAGGTGCGGCCAGTGTTGGCCAATTGAATTTGGGTGGCCAGCATCACTTGTTGGTTGCTTTCTGCCAAACAATAAATACAAAAAACACAATAAATACGAAAAATAAAGCAGATAATGATATAATTCCATTATCCAATCATCATTAGCATCCCTAATCCCTAAAAGGAATGTGCAAAGGAATGACATTTTGTTGGCTGGTGTAAAAACACAAAACAAAATGAAGGACAAAATAATGCGAACACTTGAAAACTGCACAGTGGTTTTAAATGGCTAAGTTGACCTGATCTCTACGCCAGAGCTTTATCTCAAAATCCAATTATTTCAAGAGCAGATGCTGTTTTTTGTTACTGCGATGCTTCCTACCCTCGCAATTACGGTTTAATGCGGAGACACAAGTCAGAGCCGGTGGACGCTTTATTAAAAGTATGCACACATAAGCCCTGACAGTGTAAACAGCTGGATGGTGTAATGATGAAATCTAATGCGGGGGGTTCAGCTCTCCGCTAAGCTTTTATACTCTTCACATCAAGTGTTTACAGACTTCGGAGAGTAAAGCTGCTCTTCGCTGGATGAAAGTAGATCAGTAATTACTGAAGTAATTCTCTTCAGGCGACGGCGGATATTTTCTTTTCTAATGCAGGCCTGTGTGACCAAATGAGGCAGAAAAAGGCCTTGGATAAAGTGGCTTTATGCTGATATAGGATGCTCGCTAAGTGGAGGCACATGCTGGCGTCTGTTAACGAAATGTGCAGTTAGCGCCAGGGTTCGTACGGCCATGAAAAACCTGGAAAAGTTATTTCCAGGAATGGATAAGTTTTAGAAAAACAAAAGTAGCCAGAGAGTTTTGGAAAAGTCCAAGAAATTTGGTCTAAAAATCTTTGTGTTTCATTTTATTGATGGAGAAATTTCTGCATATTATAAAAGCAGCCATTGGGGGGCGCTGAGTGGTCCAGCGGTCTAAAGCGCTGTCACTATGATAGAGAGGTCAGCTGCAGGAGCCCTGAGAGAGCACAGTTGTCCAGTACAGTAGATGGTGCTCTCTCTTTCCCCTCATCACTCCTATGTATCAGAACCGAGTCGCTGTGCTTTCCTCCGTAGCGCTGGCGTAGCGCTGTGATGCTACAGCAGTTCAAAAAGAGGCGGAGTCTGACTTCACATGTCACATGTGTCGGAGGAGGCATGTGCTAGTCTTCTTCACCCTCCTTTACACTCGTGATAGGAGGAACCCTAGTGAGTGGGTTGGGTAATTGGCTGAATAAATTTGGGAGAAAGTAGGGGAAAAATGGAAAAAAATTATAAAAAAAAAAAAATTGAAGATCAAGGAAATATTTTTCTTAGAAGTTTTCAATATAAAACGTTTTTCCTTAATTAGTATAATCTACATATAATATAAAAAAATGGATCATCTCACATATTTGCAACCCCCTGAAACAAATGCAAAAACTAAAACAAAATTTCAGTGTTATGTTTCAATTTTATGTGTAAAATTATTGTGTTTTTTATATGTTGGTGTTTTAAAAGTAAGAGTAAAAGTAAAGTATTGAAACCTTAAAAAAAGTTTGAACATGTATTTTTTTTTTGTTTATAAAAAAACGAATGAATTATCCTAATTGAACCATTACCTGTTAGAGGAAAGAAACATCACTGCAGTAAAAAAATAAATATAAAAATATATAAATATATATAATAATTAGCTCTGGAGTTAAATATGCACACCGCTTGTTAGATTTTTTTTTTCAGATATCTCTTGGATAATTAAATATGCGACAGGTCAATATGACCCACGATTACCATTGCTGGTTCTGAGAATTTAACATAATAGGAGGGTTAAACTATAGTTAAAATAATAATAGAGAATTTCTGCATGTTATAAATGCAGTCATTAATAAGATGAGATGAGAAAATAAAAATAAAAAACTGCTTGTTTGGGTCACGTAGCACTGATACTGCATTACTAAACAATTTTACAGCATTATGTTTGTTATAAAATACAATATATTTGTATTTATAATGCAATATGAATGTAGAATTCATAAAAAAGTGTGACCAAAATTATGATGAGTTTTGTGTGATAGCACGTACAGTATATCCTCTTGAGACCCAGTGTCCTCATATGGGGACATTACATTTCTTCTTCTCTGCATAAACTCTTTGGCCTCATATGGAGATACTGCCCGTCCCATCTAGTGGTCACATGACAGCATTACACTCGATTGATTAAAAACAAGGTGTCGGGAATCCCAGTCAAAAGTTTTTACAGCCAGTCTAGACATTCTCAGAAATTCTCATCCAATTTTACATTTAATTTAGTTTTTAGACTAATTGGGTCCTTCTGATCCCAAATGACAATGAATCATTTTTAAATGTTAAAATAATAAATGACTTCCTGTACAAAAACAGAGTTTTTATACTTGTTAGGTCACACTAATCCCAAGTTAAATTAAATTAAAAATGCACACCAAGCAAAAGTGTGGGTCTCAGGAGGATATATAATAAGTGCAGCATTCTCCACCAGCGTTCTGCACTCTCTCTGAACAGGTGAATTAGCGTATTGCGGTTCTGGTAATCGGCATTCAGCGGGAGTTATCTTTACAGAGTGCTGCTCCATCAATCAGAGCTTCATTAGCCGCTCGGACCACCTCTGCTCCTACGGCAGGAGTAATAATTACAGCCGCGGCTCGGCTCGCAGCATCGCAGTAGATAAATCAATCTTTAAATGGTTAATCTGGCCAAGGCGTACGGAGAGGAGCCGCTCTCACACTTGGCTCACAAAACTGCACTTAATTCGCGGTTGCCGTGCCTACAGTTACCGTGGAGATGGACACCGGCATGGGTTGCAAGCGTGCAAGAGTGTTTCTCGGGACTGACACAACCTTCGCTGCGTAGCATTAAAAAGCTGTTCGTATTCAGGTGTAAATTGTTATTAAGAGTGAAATAAAAAGTGAAATAAATACAGAACCAGTCAAAAAATTAGTTTTTTTTTACTATATTGTAAATGTGATCCAGATGTGATATGAAAGAACACATAAGCAAATCTTATCTGGGGAGCTGTTTGTTAACTAGTTGTTTTGAGGCTGGAAACTCTGATGAACTTATCCTGTACAACAGAGGAAACTCTTGCTCTTCCTTTCCTGGGGCGCTCCTGATGAGTGCCAGTTTTATCATAACATTTTTGCTTGTCTTTGCCAGTGCACTTCTTGAAATGTTTCAAATGTTGTATGTTGTATGTCATCTGAGGTAGAGGAGCTACTACAGAATCTAAAACATAAAACATATTCTGGCCACCTAAAAATGACGAGTTTCCTTGATTTAACCAGATTGAAAAGCCTCTGGAATATAATCGAGAGGAAGATGGATGATCACAAGCCATCAAACCACCAAACTGAACTGCTTGAATTTTTGCACCAGGAGTAAAGCAGCATAAAGTTATCCAAAAGCAGTGTGTAAGACTGGTGGAGGAGAACATGATGCCAAGCTGCATGAAAAAAAAACTGTGATTAAAAAACCACCAGGATTATTCCACCAAATATCGATTATTTCTGAACTCTTAAAACTTTATGAATATGAACTTGTTTGTTTTCTTTGCTTTATTTGAGGTCTGAAATTTCTCATTATCTGCAAGTAGTCTGTCTGTAGTTTATAGAATAAAACAACAATGTTCATTTTACTCAAACATAAACCTATAAATAGAAAAATCAGAGAAATTGATTCTGAAACTGAAGTGCTCTCTTCGTTTTTTTCAGAGCTGTATATTCACTAATCAGCTACAGACTAAGACTTGTTGTTGCTCGTTGACACTGCATGTGTCAATCTGGCAACCCGCGTGAGTTTTGCGTCTGGGGCAGAGAACTCTAAATAGTGTTGGAGATTTAAAAAAATGGATTCCTGTACTTATTTTACACATTTGCACTCATTTATAACTGATTATTACTTAAAAAAATAAGGCTCTAGTGTGGGTCCACTGTTAAACTGGTGCTCACTAGTTTCCTTGTCTAAATGCTGAAAAATATCATCATTCCTGCTCTCTTTGTCATGAAAGGCATGATTTAATTGGACTCAATGCAACTGCTGATTCAAGCCAACCTGAGCGTGACCCGATATGACGGCAATTAGAGGATGGATGTTGCTGAGCTGGCAGGAACAGCGATCGACGCATCGATTGAACGGACGCGTCGTTATGCCTCTAATCAGCGCAGATATGACAGAGGCATATTTGCCGCGGCGCGGAGTAAACAGTAAACACTGTCGCGGTTGGAGGACTTTTGATTGGAGCCTCTTCCACCCCCTGCGAAGCCGAACACCTGGAGCCTGCACTTCATTTGCACTAATGAAAGCTAACGCACTCAATTAGCGGAGTACACATTAGCAATCTGGGCCGCTCTGCTAGCGAGGCAGCGCACCTATTCTTCATCTTCCTGCTTCAGACAAGAGCCCAGAGGCATCCGTACTACAATATTAACACACGGCTTCCTGCCGAGCCGAGGAAGCAAGACGGCTGTTTCAGCCAATTGTTTGCAGAAGCAGCTAGCGGTGCGCTACTCGCTACTCGCTACTCCAGTTCTGTCTCTCTCTTTTCCCTCACTCTCAGCAGATCACTCTCTCTCTTTCATAACTTGTTTTCTTTTTCTATTGAATATCATTAAAGTTGAAACTAGTTTTTTTTTGGGTCATAAAAACACATCTGCTTACTTCCCAGATGGGATTTCATTTTTTTTTAAGTTCACTTTATTGCTAAAAGTATTCGCTCATCTGCCTTCAATCAATCAATTAATCAATCAATCAATCAATTAATCAATCAATCCACCTTTATTTTTACTCTGTTAATACATCGAGGGTAACCCTCATTTTTAATGTAGCCGAGCTTACATAAAGTGAATTAAAGGGATTGAAAATTAAATTTAATGATAAAAACAAGCAAAAAATGTAAGATTTAATTATGTAAGAAAAAATAAACTAATTCAAAATGAAAGTATATGCAAACAGGCTAAAATATAGAACAATAAAACAAAGAAATAAATATGTAGAATAATACAATATAAACACAGTTAAATAAATAAAGGACTTAAATAACCACAATTATAAAAAAAGCAAATGATGAAACTAAAATAAATAATAATAATAATAATAATAATAATAATATAAAAATAAAAGGAAGAATATTACTTAAAATAAAATGTAAAAGGCCAAAAGTAAAGGCAGTAAAAAAACAAATAAAAGAATGAAATGAATAAAATAAAATAATAGTGCTAAATGGTTAAACATAAACTTAGATAATAACACATAATATATTACAAATAACACATAATAATTACAAAGAACTAAATTGGTTTGAATATATTTTCTTTTTCTTAATAAATAAAATCATCAATTAAAAAGTGTTTTTTTATATTTACTCAGGTTATATTTGCTTGATATTAATGATTATTTGATCCTCTGAAAAAAGTAAGTATGAAAAAATGCAAAAACGAAAGAAATCAAGAAAGAAGTCTTATAACGAATAATTATGAAATGTGAAGGGGACCCATCATCCTTAGGGATTAATGGTGATTAAAGGTGTACCTTTCTTACCTGCCTGATACCTCAGGTGGCAAAAAACCAAATCTTTATATATATATATATATATATATATATATATATAAAGGGGGTGGTTCTCTTTCTCAGAAAAAGTACGTCTATGATGTATCTGGCTTTAAAAACTCTTATTTTAAGAGTCTATGTGTGTATGTACGTATTTTTATGTCCCTCCCAATCCTCCAGTCCATTCTGCATTAGGAGAACTCACTTACCTTGTTAGCCTTTTAGGCTAATTAGCAGGAACAGTTAATATTACTTCCCCCCGAGCGCCGCTTCAGCGTTTTTTCTCCAGCGCTGGTGTCGACCAATCGATCGCCGGGCAGGCGTGAGGCGGCAGCACTCTATAAAAGCATTTTCCCTTCGAGGCAAACGAGCAGGAGGAAAAAGCTGGCATTTTTGATGCGCTAACATGCCTTTTTTTTTTCGTCTGTTTCATTTACGTCATTTAAAACTCCTTCTGCAAGCTTTTCATATTTTTCCGAATGGAGAGAGAGAAAGAAATATAAAGGCAGAGAAAAAGAGAGAGAGAGAAAATCACATAACCATACACGAACACATATAGCAGTATGTACATTATGTCTATATTTATATATACTATCCTTTAATTTGCCCAAAAAACTACAGTGCGTCCTATAATTTAGTGCTCCTTATGTATGAATTCTACCAGTCAGGTATTAAGGAGCAGTAAAGCCACTCTGCTGAAGTGCAGCGTCATACAGGAGTTATAGTAAAGTTTCTCCAGCACCAAGGATGGAGCAGTATTAGCATTATAAAAGCATTTTATAAACCTTCGAGGCAAACGAGCAGGAGGAAAAAGCTGGCGTTTTGATGCGCTAACATGCTTTATTTTTTTCGTCTGTTTTATTTACGTCATTTAAAACTCCTTCTGCAAGCTTTTCATATCTTTCCGAACAGAGAGAGAGAGAAAGAAAGATAAAGGCAGAGAAAAAGAGAGAGAGACGAAATCAAATCAGAAAGCCGAGGCCTCCTCGCAGGGTTCTCTTGTTTGCTTACTCCGGCCCTTATTTTTTTCTGTTTTGATTTAACGATGCAGCAAGGGTACTTAGCATTTAGATGACATGTTTGAGGAGAGGAGCTATAGATCAGGCTGGCTGCGTGCACTGTTTCACAGATAGCACCCAGAATCCCTGGGCAAGGCGGGCAGACGGCCGGAATACCAACCAACCATCCATCCATTTCACCATCCGTCCATCCGTCTATCCATCCATCCGTCCGCTGGGCCTGCAGGCGCTGCCAAGGCTGCTGTGATTGACAGCGCGCCGAGCCAATCAGCACGGATCTGCTGCCAATAAGTGGCACAGAGGGTCATTGGCATTCCAACGAGTACAATACGTCCAATCGGCTTCGTCGTGCCAACGAGCTAAAGCGCTGAGAGAGAGAGAGTGCAGCGCTGGGATGCTCACAATCTTACACTTGGGGTTTAGATAGAATTTAAAAATGGCCGCTTCATGCTTCATCATATTGTCGAATAACTTCAGCAATCTCTATCTGATACCAAGAAAAAAAAAGTGATTCGTTTTTTAAGGGGTAATTTTCTCTTTTATGGGGTGTTTTTATCCTCTGTGATTTTATTCCCATCCAGAATGACCATGTAAGTTTTTTTCTCAAAAAAATTATCTTCTGTTTTTCTCTGAACTCTTTTCGTGGTCCTCCAGTAATTTTAGTCCCGTCCGGAAGCACATCTCTGAGTTTCATCTCCTCGAGTTTAATAAAATACTGTAGCTTTTGGTGCACGTTTCCATGGTGATCCACGTTAAAAAACACAACAGCGAGTGGAAATGGAGGAGCTACTGTACGCCGTGATGTCATGTGACCGAGAAAGCAAAAAAAAAAACCCTCACTGGTCCTCCTGTTTTTTTTTTTATTGCATTCTGGATGCAAGAGTTTTATCACTGAGTAGAAGAGTGAAATATTTTATATTGTCCACAGGTGTCCCCCTGAGAAACTAATCCGAAGACTAGACATGCCAATTGGCCACTATTGACGCTTATGACCAGTATGATACATATCACTAAAATAGGGCTCTTTGTCCTTTTTACATCCCAGGAATACTACTGCTTTCAGTTTAAAAGAAAAAAATATATATTCCCTGCTAAATCCCTTCTGTGTTTATTCAATTTCTTGTTGCATGAAATTAACAATTGAACATTTCTAACTATTTTTTTCTCTCTCTTTTGTCTTTTAGCCATTGCCAAAGGAGCCATCTTAAAGGACATCAGCTGAGAGGAGGTGAGAGCAGCTCTGTCTCATAACCACATATAAACACATTATAAACTATCAATTAATTTTCAGAAAAATCGACAGTGCGCCTTATAATCCGATACACCTTATATATGAATTCTACCAGTCAGCTTGTAAGGAGCAGTAAAGCCACTCTGCTAAAGTACAGAGTTAAACAGGAGTTACAGTAAAGTTTTTCCAGCACCAAGGATAGAGCAGTATTAGCATTAGCTGCTAACTACATCTCTAGCTCTTTCTTCATTCAGAGGTAAGTATATTGGTGTTTAAAACAAGCTACGTGGGATGAACCACTAGCTGATAGCTCCCTGGCTTACCAGAACACCCTGGCATTTACTAGCGCTAACTGCTGCTGCTAACTGTGGTTAGCACTGTTGAAAATAGTGGAAATCTAAGCTTTCTGTAAATAAACGTAAGAGCTTTACTCACCCAAATTAATGGTTTTTAGAAGAGAAATCTGTGTAGATTAACATCCAGCACTCGTTTGACTTTAAAAGGAAATTATTTTTTTATAGAATTCTAGTTTTGTTTATTAAGGCATTTCCCCCAGGTTTCCCATTAGAAAGGAAACATGGCAACACCCTTGTTCCTTACTATTGTCGCTTAAAATGAACTTCATAGTCTGGTGTGCTTTATGTATGAAAATAGATCAAAAAAATCAATCAAACAGCATATTAGCCCCGCCCACTGCACTGGAAAATGTAAAGCTAATGAGGCAAAATAAATATTATTTTTCCTATCATGTATTTAGTTTCACTGAGCAGGGATGATTTGGGAAATAAAAGAAGGTTTATAAAAGTTACACAGGATAAAAAATAACAATGTTCATACGTTATTTTTATTTTATTTTATTTTATTTACTGTATCTTGTTTGTAAGTGCATTACAGAGAGAAAAAGCAATTTCTTTCATCACTGAAAAATAATTAATGTCTGAAAGAGCAAATTTACACTGTTGTGAACTGTGTACAAGCTGACTACTTTACATTGCATTATCCCATGAAAATGTGAGGGGTGTATTCATGTTAGTGAGTAACTGTATGTGTCCAAAAACGTTTGCATAAGACGTATATCCTCTATTCTCTTTTAGCAGAAGAGTGTATTTTCTCACTGTAGTGGAAAATATAAGCACATCTACAGAGAGCAGCGTAACAGAAGAGCCGAGATAAAGAAAGAGGAAATCTTATCATTTATCCGACCAATTCTGCTCAGGCAGGTCTGATTAAGCTGTCTCAGGAAGGACCCACCTGCTCGGCAGGATTAAAGGGCAGCCGTGGGCCACGGCGACACCGGGGACGTGGAGATGAAGGGAGGAGATGACCGTTTGGGACGTGACCGGCAGCCCCGAAGCCCCGAGCCGCTCGCTGCAGCAGCGGCTGTGTCTCTGTAGTCGCGCCCTTCATCAGCGGAGGGAGGAAGGGAATGAGATGCAGCCATATTTAACAAGATATATTCACGCGCCAGCTGTTGTTTGTCGCCGCTTCTCGCTTCTCGCTGCTCCCTGTGCGAGTGTGTGTCGGATGGGAAGCGGTGTGTGCTCGCTCCGGCGCGAGAGAAGACGGGGTGACGCGAGGACAGAATCGAGCATATGTTTGTGTTCAGCCTTGACGCAATTAGCACCCGTCAGTCAAGGTGCTGCGCGCCCGTTTCCTTCACTTCTTAGTGCGTAAACATGAATTTTAGAGCCTCATCAGGGTGTTTCTTTCACGTGCTTCGATTTATACTATATGTTTTTGTGTTGTTTTTATCATTTTATTATACATTTTTCCCATTTTCTACCCAATTTACGCGGCCAATTACCCAACCCACTCACTAGGACTCCCCCTATCACTAGTGATGCCCCAACACACCAGGAGGGTGAATACTAACACATGCCTCCTCCGATACATGTGAAGCCAGCCACCGCTTCATTACTGAGTAGCATCACAGCGCTAATGCTCGGAGGAAAGCGCAGCGACTCGGTTCTGATACATCAGCTCACAGACGCCCTGTGTTGTGGACATCACCCTAGGAGTGATGTGGGGAGAGAGCGCCATCTACCCACCCGGAGGGAACAGGGCCAATTTTGCTCCCTCTGAGCGCCGGCAGCTTGATGGTAAAGCTGCATAAGCGGGGATTCGAACTGGCGACCTTCCGCTAATAGTGGCAGCGCTTTAGACCTGCCAACATTTAAAGATGTAATTGCGCTATAAACTATTTATTGCTTATTTATTACTGATGTCAACCTGCAAATTAGGAATCACGGCCCCGCCCCGCTTGCAACTGCCCAATGCAGAGCTGTCGAGATATCGCCACAGTGCTGTTAGCCAATCAGATGCGATGCCTTTGCATTTCATGAATATTTACGAGTAAGAGCCGAAATCCTATCATTATTCCCCATCCACTTATACTAGAGACCACTGCTAAATTAATGAAAAAAAAAAACACAAAATGAGTCCTTTAACATTTAAGGCCCTATCGTCTTTGCTATCTTACACCCCGTCAACGAGAACCCTGTCTATTTTCACGCCTTGTGCCCACACTGTTATAATAGCATCAGAGTTTAGAGGAATAAATCTACACTGATGGGCGTCTGATGGGCATCTGTAAGTGAGGTGTGTTCAGGTAAATTTCTGTCTTGTGTTTTTGTCTTGGTGATGGAAAAAACACAGGTGTGGTTAGTGGGTAATGCTAATGATGCTCCAGCAGTGCTAGCCGAGGTTAGCAGCAGGCTACAGTCAACTCAGATCAACTCGCCTCTAAATGGTGAAAGAGCTAGCGCTTAGCGTGGTTAGCGGGTAATGCTAATGCTGCTCCAGTCTTGGTGCTGGAGAAACTTTACTGAAACTGTATAACCTGTATAACTTTGTATGTACTTCAGTGGAGTGGCTTTACTGCTCATTAATACCTGACTGGAATATAAATATACATAAGGAGCAGCGGATTATTATAAGGAACACTGATGATTTTTGGGAAAATTAAAGGATTTTAAGTGCGCCTTATAGTTTGAAAAATACAGTACATCAATCAATACATTTCACATCACTTAGTGATAATGTTATAAGTGATCAGTGTACATAACAGATGGTGATAAAATGAAAAATGTAATCTCCGATTTTTACACAATACAGTAACAGTTTTTACTGTATGTGCTTTAGTTTATAGTTTATCTCAACTCATCTTAAGATGCTTTCACGGCGAGGAGAAGCATAAAAATGCATGAAAAGCATGAAAAGGATGGAAAACGTCAGCTTCAAAAGACAAGACAAAAAAAAATCATTATGGAGTCGTCCCCTGCTCTGGAGTTCTTGACGTTGAGAACACATGATGGTGCACACTGGTGAAAAGCAGCAGCTCACGCTCAAGAGGCAATTAAGTGGAGTTTGACTGGCAGCTGTCTCTCTCTCTGAGGGCCATTAAAAAAAAGCCTAGGCATAAAAATGAGCTTTTAAAAGAGGGTTGCATAAGAGCGGCGACTGCGTGACTCCCTCAAAGCTTACTGCGGTTATTTTATGTGTTTATTTGTGTTTGCGTTTGCTTTGACTTAGTTCACTTTGTGATTTGAGTGCGGTAGCATCGTAAAAACGTAGCTCAGGAGGCGTCGGGATACAAATTAAGGCCGTCAGGTGGGTTGACAATTTCTTGCGTCAATAAAAGAAATTGATGTGGAAAAGAAAATTAGTTCCGGGTGCATTTCTGAGCTGCGCTGGGCCGGGATCAGAGCGCTGTGCTGCGGCTGGGGTGAAGCCTGTGGCGCTGTTATCTGCATTTCCACTGTGTTACAGCCTCGTCGTCCCGAGATTGATTTCTCCGGCCTAGACAGAGAAAGCCACATGAATCACAGGCAATTACAGAGCGTCGGGAAGAAACGGAGGGAAGTCGGGATGTCATAAATATTTATTTGCGAAAGGAGGGCTGGAATTTATGAAATTCTGTTCCAATCTTTGGAAATTATATTTAAGTCTATTAAAGATTCATACAGGCAGCGAAATTCGCGAAATTCCCGCCTTGAATTATTAATTTATGTTGTAAAGCAGGTTATGGAGACTGTTGGTTGCACGCCGTTGACTGTAGCTGAATTATAGATTCTCAAACAGAAGAGGAAGCTTGAATGAGGAGCTGCAGGGATTATGCTTGAGAAAATATAGCTAATTTAGCGTCCGACGACAGAAATCATGGCATGCAGATATAAAAAAAAAATGCATAAAACATTATACATAAAATAAGGCGCACTTTATGTGACTAGTAAGGAACAGGGGTGTCGCCATGTTTTCCTTCTAATTCAGCAGGTCTCGACACTGTTTGTTGGTGGTTAAGTTAAGTAAAGCTAAGCTAAGCAAACAAAACTGTAGTTCTAATAAAAAACGCTTTATTTTAAAAAGGGTGTTAATCTACCTAGATTTCTCTCTTTAAAATGGTTTAAAACGGGTGAGTAAAGTGCTTCTATTTATTTACAGTAAGCTAAGGCTGTAGCATTAGCATTAGCCGCTAACCATTAGCGTGAGCAGTTAGCAGCTAACACTGAGAAACCCTGAGTGCTCTGGTAGGCTAGGGCAGTATTAGCCAGTGGTTTAAATCATGTAACTTGTTTTAATATGGTAAATGTGTAGACTACAGTCCGATATACTCGCATCTGAAAGGTGATGCTAATAATGCTAATGCTGCTGCACCCAGCCTTAGTGCTGGAAAAACTTTACTGAAAACTTACTTTTATAATGCTGTACTTCAGCAGAGTGGCTTTACTGCTCCTTAATACCTGACTGGTAGAATTTATACATAAGGTTCACCAGATTATTATTGGGAAAATTAAAGGATTTTAAGTTCGCCTTATAGTGCAGAAAATGTATCACTTATAAAATGCATTATATATAGTGTTAGCTGGTGCCTCCTTTATAATGCTGTACTTCAGTGGAGTGGCTTTACTTCCTGCTTCTTAATACCTGACTTATAAAATTCATACATAAGATTACACTGGATTATAAGGCACACTGATGATTTGTGGGAAAATTAAAGGATTTTATGTGCACCTTATAGTCCAAAAAATAAAATACATTACTTATAAAATACATTACTAGCGCTTAGTTAGGGATAATGCTAATGCTGCTCCAGTAGTGCTAGCTGGTGGCTCTTTTATAACGCTGTACTTCAGCAAAGTGGTTTTATTTACTGCTCCTTAATACCCGAATGATAGAATTGAAACATAAAGATTTTTTTTATTTTATTTTAAAGGATTTTAAGTGCGAAAAAAAGGTAAAATAATATTTTCAAAGTCAAACGCATGATCCGTTCGTTTAATAGAAGCAAAACCCAAGCTCTCTAACTCCTCCTCCTCTAACTTCTCGACTTTTTTCTACCTACCTTTACTCAGGATTGTTCCCGTATAAAATATGATCTGCAGCCTCGTAATGGAATTTTATTGCGAACCGCATGAAAACAAAATAAGCGAGAAGATCAATGAAAATGCAAATGCGGCGCAGTGAAGGGGGGCAGGAAAAGCGTCCGGCAGAACAGAGCGCTGCATGCTGCCTGTTTCACTAAGTCTGCTTTGATCATGCAGCACAGTGTATTTTCCTCTCATCTTAACACACACATCCTCTTTCTCTCTCTCTGTTTCTCTCTCTCTTTCTTTCTTCTTCTCTTTGTGTGACTTTGTGCAGGTCTATTGACATTCATGGAAACATTGCAGACCAGAAGTCATTCATCAAACCAACACATCCTCTCATCCTGGAGCTAAAACAACAACTCAACTCAACTCAACTCCGCACCAATCAGAATTACAACCAATTGCACCAGTTTCAAATTCAGCCCAACCTCAGCTCAACTTCAACCAACCTCCAACTCCATCCCCAGCCTCAAACTCCAAACTCCAAACCCCAAACCAAACCAGGAACCAGCAGCACCTTCAGGCGATTGGTCATCCTCAGCGAACAGTCGGTGGTCATCGTTGAGTGAACTGGAATGAGGTCGTGATCCAGAACATCTCCACAATCCAGAACCTCCACTTGACTTGAGACGCTCTGGAGATTCGCTTTTGGACTCCATTCGCCTGGATTGCAATTGCAGGACTCGAAACACAAGAAGAAGAAGAAAAAAAGCTCATCCGAAAAGACTTAGAGCGGATGGAAGCTTCATATGTTGATGCTCTAAAGACGCCAAACAAGCTGTTAAATTGGATTGGATTATCCCAGCAGAACATGATCGTGTTCGGGATTTTTACAGAGCTGATGGCTCCAAACAACCTGGACAACGACATAAACCACTAATAAAAAACACAACTCAAAAACACTACTATAAAAAAAAAACGATGATGCCTTGTGATTCATTCTCTCTACAGCATCAGAGGACACAGGACTGAGGACAGATCTGGATGTGAGCTTTGGAGCTTTTGGTACAATTTGCATTGATTGCATTGATTCAAACTGATGAATAAAGACATTTTAGACATTTTAAACCATGAAGGAAAAAATGACTACAAAAAAAACTTTGATTTTGGACTTTTGGCTCGGACTGACTTCATCTTCATTGAGATTTTTGAGTGTACCTCGATTTCCATTTGAATAAAACAACAAAAAAAGAGATAATACAGTACCAACGTCAACACAATTACATAATTACACAATTACATCATTACACAATTACACAATTACTGCCAAAAGAGCTGAAGGCCTGTTTTGTTTCGTTTATTCACATGGAAGTCAATGTATATAAAGTTTTTTTTATTTGTATTTTTTATTTTTTGTTCAACAGAAGAGCGTGGACCATGTAGACTTTATAATATGACCTCTATCCCTCTTTTTCTCTCACTCTCTCTGTTTCTTTATTTTTCTTTCTTTTTCTTTCAGGAACTTTTTGATCGTGTCATTTTTTTAATGTTTAAATTTTTTTATGTTTTTGATCCCTAATTCTTTGTTTTTTTGTTTTTGTTTTCTCTCTTTCATTTTATTAGAGTTAAAAATGGCGCAAATCCAGTCGTCTCCAGCTTTCTTCGCTCCCTTTTTTGCCTTCATTTAATCATTATTTTATTTAATTTTTTCAATTGTCCTACTATCTGCTCCTGTCTACATAGGATGCAGTACATTAATGCTGTTTCTCTATGAATACTCTGCTTATTTTATTATTTTATGGCTGTGAATCCATCTGGCTTTGGACTTTTGGCTTCTTCATTGAGATTTTTGAGTGTACCTCGATTTCCATTTGAATAAAACAACATAAAAAGAGAGATAATACAGTACCAACGTCAACACAATTACATTATAACACAAGTACAGGGGGTGGACAATGAAACTGAAACACCTGTCATCATTTTAGTGTGGAATATTAGGTTTCATGGCTAATTTGGAGCAGCCTGGTGTTCAATCTTCATTAATTACACATTATTGCATCAGTAAGAGCAGTAAGAGTGTGAAGGTTCAATTAGCAGGGTAAGAGCACAGTTCTGCTCTAAATATTGCAATACACACTATAACATTATGGGTGACATAACAGAGTTCAAAAGAGGACAAATTGTTGGTGCACGTCTTGCTGGAGCATCTGTGACCAAGACAGCAAGTCTTTGTGATGCATCAAGAGCCACGGTATCCAGGGTAATGTCAGCATACCACCAAGAAGGACCAACCACATCCAACAGGATTAACTGTGGACGCTGTAAGAGGAAGCTGTCTGAAAGGGATGTTCGGGTGCTAACCCGGATTGTATCTAAAAAACAGAAACCACGGCTGATCAAATCACGCAGAATTCAATGTGCACCTCAACTCTCCTGTTTCCACCAGAACTGTCCGTCACCACAATCAATTATTGTGCTCTAAAACCAGCTGTTTCAGTTTCATTCTCCAACCCCTGTACGTCATTACATGATTACACAGTTACTGCCAAAAGCTAAAAAAGAAAACGGGAAGGCGTAATTACAGCAGCTACAGTACAGTATATAAGTCCTGTTTTGTTTCATTTATTCACATGGAAGTCAATGTACATGTAACGTTTTTTTTTTTTCAACTCTTTCTCTCTCTTTCTCTTTTTCTTTCCTGTTGATGAAAACAGGACCTTTTTGTTCGCATCATTCTTCAGTTTTGATTTTCTTGTTTGTTTGTTTTCTCTGTTTCTTTTTCTTTGAGTTAAAAATGGCGCAGATCCAGTCGTCTCCAGCTTTCTTGGCTCCCTTTTTTTTGCCTTCATTTAATCATTATTTTGTTTGTTTGTTTTTTTTTCAAGTGTCCTACTGTCTGCTACTCTCTGTCTTCATAGGACGCAGTACATTAATGCTGTTTCTCTATGAATACTCTGCTTATTTTATTATTTTAAAGGCCGTGAGTCCATCCGCAGTGACCCTCGAGACGAAGTTCAGAGGCAGATTGATAATAATAATAATAATAATAAAGGACGCGTGTTGGTGCGCCGTTGCTTTGTTAAGCCACATGTGGAAGAGGAGGTCAGATTGCATCATGGTTCTGTTGTCTGAACATCTATTATTATGTAGATTTCTATGCCTCCGGCTTCCGCCGAGCGAGAAACACTTACTTCTGTTAGCTTATTGTTAGCTTGGTGGCCTGGACGGAAAGAAAGAAGGAAGGAAGGAAATAAGGATGAGAAAACGGAGGGGTGTTGTATTTAAGAGTGAATCGAGTAATGGACGGAGAGGATTGTAGCCGGTAAGGACTAACAAGCTTAGATAAAAGGCGAAGAAGAAGAAGAAGAAGAAGCAGAAGAAAATGGCCACTTTCAGTGAACGGTAGGCTAGTAATTTATCAGTCTGGAGGGGTAGGCAGAGCTCCCTCGGTTGTGAATTTTAATGGTGTTTTATGGTTCCTAATAAAGTCTGTTATGCTTCTGGCAAATATGCGGAGCACAACATCTCTCGCTTCCAATTACTGCGAAACTCAAGGAGAGGCCATTGCCATTCATCATGGAGCAGCACTGTTGTTACCCTGAAATAATAACAGGAGAAAACTCCCTCTCTCTCTCTTTCTCTCTCTCTTTCTCTCTATTTCTCTATTTTTTTCCTCCCTCCCTTCCTCACTCATTCTATCACTCTCTCCCCTATCTCTGAAACACACACCGGCCTTGTCTTAAGGTTGAGCTACGCTAAGGAGATGCGACAACTCAATCTGCTCTAAAAAAAAAAAAAAAAAAAACTCCTCCTCGACAGCAGCCGCTTCCATGCAATTACTTACGCGATTATGGTGTAAATTGTCTTCTCGATATCTCATTTATTACCACAATAATATCAGCCCGTATGTTTCTGTTCAAAGAGGTTGAATCAAACAAACATCATTCATTTGTCGGCCCGTTCCATTAAATTCCGAATTGCACGAAAAAAAAGAGCGATTCACAGCATGTCGCCCAACGTTGAGCCCATTCGAGCTCTTTAACAACAGGCTTCCTCAAAAAGCGGCTTCCCTGCTAGGAAATGTGGGTCTGCATTAGAAACTAAACTCTAAAAAATGTTACAAAAAAAAAAGGCGTTTAGAGTAAAATAGGATTAAAAAGTACCAAGAACCCAACAACAGCAAGGCTAATTGTAATGGAAATGTTTACCAAAATCTAAATGTATGCATTACTAACTCAAAACCTAAAAAAAGACCAACTAAAAATTGGGTCAAGGTTTTTTTGTTATAATAGAATACAAGTAAACAGCCACACATGATCTGAATACAAATACAAAGCTCTAAAAATGATACGTTTCTTTGATTTTACTAAATTGAAAACCTCTGGAATATAATCAAGAGGAAGATGGATGATCACAAACCATCAAACCAAGCCAAGCAGAATGCTTGAATTTTTGCACCAGGGGTAAAGCAGCATAAAGTTATCCAAAAGCAGTGTGTAAGACTGGTGGAGGAGAAGAACATGATGCCAAGATGCATGAAAAAAACTTTGATTAAAAGCCAACCAGGATTATTCCACCAAATATTGTTTTCTGAACTCTTAAAACTTTATGACTATTTTTTTTTTTTTTTGGAATTTGGGAGAAATGTTCATTTTACTCAACAAAAAAAAACTATAAAAAGCAAAATCAAAGAAACTGATTCAGATACTGGTCAGAAAGTGGTCTCTTAATTTTTCCAGAGCTTATATATATATATATTATATAGATGTATAAAACACAGAGTCGTCTATTTTAAGTGTTTATTTCTTTTATTGTTGATGATTATGAAGCTTACAGTCAATGAAAACTCCCCAAAAAATCAGTGTGTCAGAAAATTTGAATATTATATAAGACCTCTTTTTGGTACTTTTGGCAATTTGGGCAGTGTGCCAAGTCCTGCTGGAAAATGAAATCCGCATCTCCATAAAAGTTGTCAGCAGAGGGAAGCATGAAATGCTTTGGTATGACTTGATAAAACACAGTGGATCAACACCAGCAGATGACATGTCTTTTTATCCAAACCATCACTGATCATCAGTAAATTTTACATTTCCCACAATTCCCATTGTATTATAGATGAATTCCTGGATCTGAGCATCATTAGGGAGTGGAATGATGGAATCCATGATTTCTACAGTCATTATCTCAACATGGACCGAATTCTCAAGGACACCAATCCATAATCTAAAGAACCAACGTTCTTCTGAAAGTTAATAGAGGTGCTATGCAGTATTAGTAAGCTCGGTAACACTTTCTTTGAATGTCATATCTATAAGACTCTATAAACATACTCATAACACATTATAATGCATTCATAAGTCATTATAAACATATTTCTAAAAATGTGTAATTCATTATAGCCATGTTTATTATGCATTTATGAACTGTGATTATAATGCAGAATTTATCATGACTAAAAAAAGGTTTCAACTTATAAACACACCCTCAATAATCCTATAAATATATTTTTAACAACTCATAAAGTATTCTTGTCTTGAATATACTATTAGTTATAGTCAATTATAATGTATTATAACAGGTCTTTGTGCGCTCTTAGTAAAGTGACAAACTTTCATTGTAGGACTAGATTATAAATGATAGAGATATACTATTTTAACATATATATATATGTTTTTATTTTATCATATATATATAATGGGTTATGCATTATGTTTATAATGCCTTATAAATGCATTATAATATGTTATGAATGTGGTTATAGCGTCTAATAAAGATGACATTCATAGAAAGTGTTACCGTAAGCTCTTCCTAATAAATTGTTCAGTGAGTTTACAGTGGAACACCAATAAGATTCACCTGGAAATCAATCAAGCGCCGCTGCACCCGAGCAGAACATCCTACTGTACTCAGCCTTTTAAAACTGCAGCATCTCACCATTCAGCTCCCTAAATTATCATTTATCAATACTGACAAGCCTCAGGAGAGCGCAGCCCTGTGTTATCCCCACACCACCATCTATCCCCCTGTCATCTGCCTGTCATCTTTATGTACATATTTGCTCACTGTAAGCACAACTCGCTGTTATTGAATCAATAGAGCCGCGACATCAATCCCAGCGCCAGGCAGCGGGTCGCCCCGTGGTTACGGTGGGTTACGGTCAAGGTTTTTTGTTGTAAAAGAATACAAGTAAACAGCCACACATGATCTGAATACAAATACAAACACATGTTCACAGTGTCATATACATATATTTTACCAAATTGAAAACCTCTGGAATATAATCAAGAGGAAGATGGATGATCACAAACCATCAAACCACCAAACTGAACTGCTTGAATTTTTGCACCAGGAGTAAAGCAGCATAAAGTTATCCAAAAGCAGTGTGTAAGACTGGTGGAGGAGAACATGATGCCAAGATGCATGAAATAAAACTGTGATTAAAAACCACCAGTGTTATTCCACCAAATATTGATTTCTGAACTCTTAAAACTTGACTATGAATATAGTCTGCAAGTCTTTCTCATTTTCTGCAAATAAATGCTTTAAATTACGATATTTTTATTTGGAGTTATAGAATAAAACAACAATGTTCATTTTACTCAAACACAAACCTATAAATAGCAAAATCAGAAAAACTGATTCAGAAACTGAAGTGGTCTCTTATTTTTTTTTCCAGAGTTGTATTTAATGTTTAGTTTTTTTCCCCAATTCCAATGAAGTTGGGACGTAAAACATAAAAAAAAAAAAAAAATCGAAATACAATGATTTCCAACTGCTTTTCGTTACAGGAAAAAGAGGTGCTGGGTCTAAATGCAGAGCAAAATTGAAGTTTTTATTTTAATTCAATATGTTTATTTAGGTATATGAATAACTATTCGTTAATTTGATTCATCATTTATATAAATATGCTTTAATATTATTTATATTGGGGTGCTTGAGTAACTTTGTGGAATTGATTCTCCACAGAGAAGACTGGACAATGGGTGGAAAAAAATAAATGTCTCAAAAGATGAGAGGTGTAGAAAAAAGGCGGGAAGGAGAACAAAGGAAATGGCACAATACAAAAGGCGAATACAAACACAAGACAGCTTTCTCAACAAGAAACCAAAGTTAGTACTCTCTTTCTTTCTCTCTCTCTCTCTCTCTCTCTCTTTCTTCACTTTGCTTTAAGAAAAAGAAATTAAATTACTCTTCTTTTTTGCTTTCTTCTCAGATGACCTTTTTTTCTTTTACGTTCTGTTACTCGTCACTCCTTTACAAAGGTGCGACAGAGAAATGCGATTTGAACGGGGTTTATATAGAGTGGTGCACAGGTGCAGCTGATTGCCACTGACCACCGCCGAGGATTCTGGGAATTCTGGGAGTTTCTGGACCCAACTCCACTGATATTTTCCCCTCCATTGCTTAGCTCCTCTGCTGGTGGCCAATGGTGCAGCACTATTCATCACTTTTTTTAAGATATAATCAGTTAATACACTACAAAATAGACAAAATACGTAACTTTCAAACGGATACATTTTGTGGTGGATAAAGTTGTGGTGGTTCTACTTCTAGAAGTGTTACTGCTGAATCACTCTTGTGGTGTTGGTTTGGAGGTTGGATAATTCAATTCATATTCAATTCAATTCAATTTGAATTCAACTTATTGTCATTATACTGGTTGTACAGTAAAACGAAACACTATATATAAGGATAAGGTTCTCCACTATTGAGCAAGCATCCTTTGGAAACCATTTAATAAAATTAAAGATTATCTTGTTGCACTCTAGTCTATATAGTCACAAAGTATAGCATACGTCATATTATATAATTTTATGTATTATATAAATAGATTTTAACAGTGTATATTTGGTTATTCCTAATATTAATCCTAAGGGCAATGATTTTTGTGTTACACTAGAGCGAGGGAGGGGGGGTTATTCCCTGGCATCCCTCCACAAATTGAGCACTGCCTATTTCTGTTGGCCGTTTCATCAGGTACACCTGCCACATAAGTGCAAACCCCAGCAACACTGCTGTGCCTCATAGCCGTGACAAACACAGCACCATGCCATTACTCTGTCAGCGGCACTGCTGCGCTGAGAACGGTTCACCACCCAAATAATACCAGCTCTGCGGTGGTCCTGCAGTGGTCCCATGGGGTAGAGAGTAGCTGATAAGATGTTCTACAGAAGATGGGCTACAGTTAGGTCCGGTAAACCTGTTTTTCTAAAGAAATGACCAGTGATTTTTGGTATAAAAACGAAACTCATTTTCTACTCAGTTTATGAATAATATTCAAGCTTTCCTGTCTGATACCTTTCTCAGTCATTTCGGACTGTGGAGGACATCTCCCAACACTGCATTTTCATTTTGCGGTGTAGTCCTTATTACACTTTGATTGGACCATTGTAGAACCAATCAATGAACTAGTTCTTAAAAAAAAACACTATGCAGCTTTGGCACGGTGCTTAGGATTGTACTTATAAATAATAAGGTGCCGAGTTATTACTAAGGACTTAAAGCATCCCCACAACATGATGCTACCACCCCCAAGCTTCACTGTTGACATATTAAATGAACTATCATATTATTACCGGATTATAAGGTGTCTATTTTCATACACAGAAACCTTATTATAAAATGCTGTAGAGTAAACAATATTGAGAGCACAGCCAACACGGAGTTACTGCAGCATCTCAGAAAATGATGCTTGTTCTTACAGCCTACAACAACACAGAGCCCAAGCAGTTAATCACAATATACAGTATGATCTTCAAGTTTACCTAAGGTAGCCTGGGGATTGAGTAACTACACGCTGATGGCGGGTTTAAAAAAAAAATGGAGGACACACCCAGTATGCAAATAGTTTGTGCCAGAAGCCAGTGGAAAAGAAGCTGACAATGGCAACCGATTAAACTTATTTACTTATTTAAGTTGGTTCAACTTAAAGATCTCAGTTTGAATAGTACAGTATATGTGCCCACAAATTCAGTTAAACTTACTCAAAATAGTTGAGTATTGTTCAGAAATATAACATTTTATGTTAAACAGACTTAAATCATTTGCGATCAAACTACGTATGGGTTTACAGTGTGGTCATGTCTGGACCCAAGTCCTGTTAACCTCTTGAGACCCAGTGTCCTCATATGGGGACATTACATTTCTTCTTCTCTGCATAAACTCTTTGGCCTCATATGGAGATACTGCCCGTCCCATCTAGTGGTCACATGACAGCATTACACTCGATTGATTAAAAACAAGGTGCCGGGAATACCAGTCAAAAGTTTTTACAGCCAGTCTAGACATTCTCAGAAATTCTCATCCAATTTTACATTTGAAACTAGTTTATTTTCTTACTGTAGAAAGCTAAAATTTAGTTTTTAGACTAATTGGGTCCTTCTGATCCCAAATGACAATGAATCATTTTTAAATGTTAAAATAATAAATGACTTCCTGTACAAAAACAGAGTTTTTATACTTGTTAGGTCACACTAATCCCAAGTTAAATTAAATAAAAAATGCACACCAAGCTAAAGTGTGGGTCTCAGGAGGTTAAGCATACTTTAGATGGCAGGGGGGTGGAGCCTGATCCATCGTCCACAACCTCCACTGACTGCGGAGAACACTGCCGTCCACCACATCTCCCAGCACTTAACACTGGTGTGTGTGTGTGGAAGTGGGCTGTGTAATCCTCATGTATATTTCAGGCGAGTGGAGCGCGCTGCCTGTAGAGACCTCCGCATGATGTAGCTGTTAAAGGGCGGCGATGGAAAAACGGGAGGGGTGGTCAGCTCGACACGTGTAGAGGTTTAGTAGGAGGACAGAGAGTGAGTCAGAATTCACCACAGGCATGACTGCTGTGGGATTTATGCCAGGAATACTGGGTTATAACAAATTAATTAAGTCAAATAAATCATTATAAGCTGGAAAAACATGGAAGCTTGTTTTATTGATTTACGCTGAAAATCTCAGCTTAAATAACTGAAAAAATAAGTGAATTTATTTGTTAAAGATCACAATAAAAACAGACAAATATATTCCTTTAACCTGAGATTATAGAGGTTTTCAGCCACTGATGCTGGTTTGAATCCCGGTCATGTAGCTTGCCAATATAGGTGAGTATATTGTATATTGACTGTAGTAGTCTGCATGTTTACGGATTTAAAACAAACTACGATGGCTGAACACCTAGCTAATATCGCCCTGGCTTACCAGAACACTCTTTTTTTTTCAGTTTTTATATTACAGTTTTGTTTACATAGCTTAGCTTTACTTACCTAACGTAAACCACCACCAAGTGGTGAGTCCTGCTGAATAATAAAGACACTTCCTTATAGTGTCTTATAAAATGTGCCATATAATTCAGTGCGCCTTATATATGAAAATAGACCAGAAAATAGACATTCTAGAGATTGTGCACCTTGTAATGTGAAAAAACAGGGTGGTAAATAGTAAAAACACAAGTGAAGCTCCTTCTTCTTCTTCTTCTTCTTCTTCTTCTTCTCAGTAGTAGAGACATAGTAGACTAAGAAATGGAGATTTGGGTAGAGGTTGGGTTGGGGACTTCATAAATATCTTTCTCTCTCTCTCTCTCTTTCTCTCTCTTTCTTTCTTAAGAAAGCCTCAAAGGGATTGCTGACCTATGAGACTACACACTGGCCCATGGGTTTTCTGTGTATATGTGTGTGTGTGTATATATGTGTGTGTGTGTATATATATGTGTGTTTGTGTCAGGAGGCAGCCTATTGCCTCTAAGCGCAAAACATACTACAGAAATCCTCAGTTTCTGCTTGTGTAGAGAATGAGACCGGACACACACCTGAGGGGGAAACAGAGTCGGGGACGTACCGCGGGAATCCGGCCCCGGCGCAGCTTATATCAAATTTATCCTCACATCAAAGACCCTGTTTACAAAACCCTCCATTTCCTCTGTGTTTAAATAATGCAGCAGCAGAGATGAGTCAGTGTTTGTCAGGCTGAATCAGACGCAGAAGAAGACACTCGTCACGCCACCGCATTCACGACGCTACTGTTACAGAGGGGAAAAGAACGAAAGAACGAAATAAATAAAAAGAAAAAAGAAAAGGAAAAACAAACCAGACGAACCAGACGAACCAGATGAACGAGACGAAGCCAAGAAACGCAAACACACGGACCTGTTGAGAACCCACGGGGCGAGTCCTCCAGCGGCATGGCGTCAGTCGCCGGCGAATTCATCAGCGAGAGCACTTTCATTCCATTATTTATGTCGCCCGGCGCTAACTACGCGGGCGCTAACCGGCGTAGCGGCCTAGCCGTGCATCAGGAGCGGGTAGCCTCAGGACATCTCTCAAAACACATTTCTCTGGAAGTGTCGGCGCTGTGTTTAATGTTGTTTGTCCCCTCCAGGGTACGCTGCCGACTTTGTACCGGAATGCCAATTTGGATTGTTTTGTGAGGCTCGATTACTTTTCCCCTCGTCCTCGCCGGTCCCTGCCGGTCCCTTTCTGATGCCAATCTGACGCTGGCCTCAGAGGCCGAGATGAAACAGCGTTCCTCTTTTGATAATAATTTGTCACAATAGCTAGAAAGTAAGCTGTTTGAACAGGTCTTTACTAACACGGCAAATTGGATAAGAGTACAGGATTAAACAGGCTGTGTATGTGTAACTCTGGCTGTGTGCAAGTGTGCTAAAAATGTCCAGAATTACCTAAAAAAGTTTCCTTCCCCAATCTATTCTATTAAATACTAGGGCTGTTTGCAATATTGTATACATTTTTTTATTCATTACCATATTTTTGGCACTATAAAGTGAACTTAAAATCCTTAAATTTTCCCAAAAATCATCAGAGCTCCTTAACATAATCCGGTGCTCCTTATGTATAAATTCTACCAGTCAGGTATTAAGGAGCAATAAAACCACTCTGCTGAAGTACAGAGATATAAGGGTGAGTTTTCAGTGAAGTTTCTCCAGCACTAAGGCTGGAGCAGTATTAGCATTAGCCGCTAATTGCAGCGCTAGCTCTTTCGCCGTTCAGAGGTGAGTATATCGGTCATTGTAGCCTGCGTGTTTACTGTATTATATAATACAGTATAAATAATGTTAAAAATTAAATGAAATCAGTCATTTTTGCTGATTTCATAATGGCCCATTATGTTTTTTGGTTGTTTTTTTTGTTAGGAAGATGAGACAGTATGTTGACTTTTTTTTAAGATTTTATTTATTGATAATATTTTAAAACTTACGTTCCCACTTAGGAACTTACGATTTCTTTCTTTCTTACCGAGAGTTTATTTGTTAATTTATGTTTTAAGAGGGTGTTATTGTGCTATTATATTACAGTATCATTGAATCAGTGACTTAAAGTAAAATGACCTAAAATAAAGTTAATTATTATTGGTCTAGCAACCAATCAACAAGGCTGGCGAAATGCAAAAAAAAAAAAAAAGATTTATTCCTCACATTATTCCTCTAGAGGTCCTTCTGCGATGTCCTCCATGATGACGTTAGATCATAGCAACCTATGCAACCAGACGCTCACATATTACCCCCACGGGTGCCCATTTGTGGGTGTTTCTAAGGACCATCACGCCCATATGTGTTGTGCTCGCATCTAATGGACCCATTCGCCGCGAGAGTGAAACGACTCACATGGATTAACACTATAACTGCATGCTCCATAATAGATTTCTGAGGTCACCTCAGGCTCATTAAATTCAATATGGTCCTACATATTGTATTATAAGAGCGCCTGGCTTCAAGGCCTCCCGCAGACGGGTGAGAAAACGGACGTAAAGCGCGGAGGAATGAAATGGGAGCGCTGCAAACACCAGAAATTGAATTCTCAAGCAGCGCTTCACAGTTCAAAGCCTGCAAGCCCGGCTCTGATCGATAGTAATCATTTGTAATTGCTGTTTCTCCCTCTGTTATTTCCTTTCTGAAGTAAACTATTATACATATGTGCTTTTTAGGGGTTTTATTATTTAATAATGTCCGTTTTGCTCCTGGTTTGATCATGACCGGCTCGCAGCGCAGGCCATTTCTCAGCAGGACATCAGGGTCAATATGTGAGGCTAAAATCCCTTTTCTAATGCAGAACTCCCAGCATCCTTTTCTCCAAATAACAACGTAATGGAGTGGACGGTACATGGCACAGTCTTTTCTGTACTAACAGAGACCTTTTTTAAAGCTGCTCACTGGGTCACACCTAAATAATAGCTGGATAATGACAATAACATACAATTAAATGTAAAACACAGATGCAAACAAACGCAATCATCACCCAAACTAGTGCTGTAATACGTACTTCTGTTGCAAGACACATCCTACAACCGAGAGCCCTCCCAGTAGAACAGAAACTCCAATCAGATTTCAGTCTAACGATTCACAAACTGCCATGTGAAAAAGAATTGAGAAAACAGTGTCGCTCTAACTTACTTGGTTAGATTTAGGTTAAGATTAAAGAGATATAAACATTGTTACAATATACTGTAAGTAGATAGATAGATAGATAGATAGATAGATAGATAGATAGATAGATAGATAGATAGATAGATAGATAGATAGATAGATAGATAGATAGATAGATAGCCAGTTTAGTGTTAAAACTTAAGAAAGTTTAAAGATATCAAGGATGCAAAACAAAGCTGTGTCTATCGCTTTTTAATAATGTTTCCTTTTGACAGTGACGTTAAATGCTGTTTAGCGTCTGTGATTAAAAGCGAAACTTAACGTGAAGCATTGCTTTTTTGTTTTGCGCATACATGTCAGTTACACAGCATGAGTTCAGTTCATACAAATGTCTAATATGGATCACATGAAAAAGATCAAGTGAATCATAAAGTGAGTTCGAATGCCGTATAGCTTCTGTGATTTAAAGTGAAACTTAACGTGAAGCATTGCTGTTTTGTGAATCCATGTCAGTTCACACAAATGTCAGATATGGATTATATGAAAAACGTAATGTGAATCTGAACAGCCTAAAAAATATACATCGGATTTGGTGAGAAAATCTTGGTGATTTGAGCCACTTTTACCTGCTTTAACCTCCAAAGAGTCAGTGAAAATCACTGAGAGGACTTATGCTAACTACTTATGCAGCTACATTTTAGCATTAAAGCAGGACTAAATGTTAAATAATGAAATGGCCAATTCAATCCTGAATTTAATGCCTTTTCTGCACTGACAGAGCCAGTTTACAGCTGGTCACTGAGTTACACCTGAGTTATATCTGGATAATACCAATAAGATGAGGGTTATTAGTGGAAAAATAGGGATTCAAAAAATAAAAAAAATTAGCTTTAGCCATTCTAGTGTTAGAAGTAAAGAAGTTAAGTTTAAAGAAACTAAGTATGCAAGACAAATATATTAGTCTATCAATTAATAATGTTTCCTTTTGACAGTGACGTTAAATGCTGTACATCTTCTGTGATTAAAAGCGAAACTTAACGTGAAGCATTGCTTTTTTGTTTTGCGCATGCATGTCAGTTACATATCATGAACAGTTCACACAAATGTCAGATATGGATCACATGAAAAACGTAATGTGAATCCGAACATGCTTAAAAATCAAGCATTAGATTTTATCACTTTCGCCTGCTTTTACATCCAAAGAGTCAATGAGAATCACTTATGGAGAAGGACTTATGCTAACTACTTGGCCGCTACATTTTAGCATAAATGCTGTTGTTTTTCTCTCCGAGAGACGAACTCTAGCTTAAGTACATTGTTTTTCTCTGAATTTGTAGTGTGAGTTGACACACCTCCGCTCACTTGTGCATCGCCAAATCGTGCGCTTCTGCTGAGAGTGGCTCTCTCACCTGGACACGATTTAAAAAAAAAAAAAAAAAAGTCAACTAGTTTCCATGCCGTTCTGATGTTCTGGATCACTGGTCACTAATCACACTTATAAATCCACTGAGAGGCGTCGGGGGGTGGAGCAGCTGTAGTTCACTGATGCACATCCATCACCCAATCATCTCTCTTCTGCTCGTAGCATCCCTCTCGCTCGGCTCTGCCTCGGGCTAAAGCTCGCCGGACACAGGTGGGCCCGTGTTAGCACTCCGCTACGCTACGCTAACACGAGCGACACGTGCTAATTGATCAAAATGAGGCTGATTTTCATCTCTTTTGGAGGCGTAATTCTCCATAATTCACCCATTCGTTGGCAGCTGTCAAAGTCGCTAACGCCGTGATAGCGGCTACGACCGAGGGGTCAAAACCATTAGCGCGGTGCACAACAGCTGCTTAATAACAGATACAGCGGCGCAGTTATAAATATTGTAGTTATCATAAACACATAAACTGTAGCTGTTCATTTCATACTATAGTTTTATAATGTTTTTGCTCATTTATAAACTAGACTAGTATGAGTGCCCACTTATTCAACCTGCTGTAGACCATAATATAATCAGTACAGATATACAAAAAAGTCTGGAAAAAGTTAAAAGTATAACAAAATATTGATTTCTTTACCCATTTCTCATTTTCTGCAAATAAATCCTCTAAAATTAAATAACAATATTTTTATTTGGGATTTGGGAGAAATTTTCATTTTACTCAAACATAAACCTATAAAGAGCAAAATCAGAGATTCAGAAACTGAAGTGGTCTCTAATTTTTTTTGCAAAGCTGTACATTAAGAAATAATAATGTGTTATTGAGCTCTAAAAAATCCAGAAAAATTCCTAAAAGTAGATAAATAAGAACCAACACAAACACATGAGACAAAAATAAGCCATAATAAGTCACCAAACTATGGATTACTTAGTAATTACCAATAATAAGTAAAAATACTATGAATTACTCATCCACTCTTCATCTCACTGTTTAGTAATGGAAATTGATGATGGAAATTGTACATTATTAAAGATATATTACTGCCAAAAATACATGCAAATATATATCTTTAGGATATATATTTAGCAGATTATTTAAAGGTGAAATTAAAGTGACTTTTATTCAATAAATAGAAAAAACTCAGGTGTAAGTGGGTGGAGCCCTGTTTAATTATATCTAACGTGCCCAACACTGTTAGTGACTACTGTGTTAGCCATTAGCTAAAGATAGATAGATAGATAGATAGATAGATAGATAGATAGATAGATAGATAGATAGATAGATAGATAGATAGATAGATAGATAGATAGATAGATAGTTGCTTTTATTGGTGGAAAATCGCTAATAGTGACTTAGTTAGAAAAATAAAAGCTATAATAGCTACATTTGACTCAAAAGTGCTGTTTTATGAAACTCTTCGCACGTTTAATCCCAACACATTAGCGGCTACCTCGTTAGCCGTACTGTTAGCCATTTAGCCACCTAGCTGCTCTCTGTAACCTTGATTAGCCTTCAATCTCCTCTCATCTACATCTACATACAAAAGCAGAGGTTAATCAGGGTCACGGCACCACCGCAGCTCAATCTGCTCCTGGTCAGATTCTTACCTGTGCTTCTTTCCACCTGACGCAGGTCCTGTATAATGATATGCGCTTTTTTTACTGCGCGTGTTAAAGAGTCCAGACCCGGAGGACAGTCATCAGCCCGGAGTTTCTCCTGCTCTCACAAAGCCAGCCGGCCCATCAGCTAATTATCATGCCCTTCCTGAGCTGAATGAAGCGTATTAGAGCAGGAAAAATGCTAAACAGCGCTTTACTGACACTCTCCAGCACTCGCGCTTTAACACCCTTTGCTCTATTAGTGACCTGAAGGCAGACGGCTCTCGCGCAGCATATTGTGGAGTAGCTCTCGAGCCGGAGCTTTTTTATAAAGACAGCCGGCTTTCACAAACCAGATCCATGTGAACAAATGACTTCTTTTTAAGGGCCACTCCAGCAGTTTTACATCATTTCTATACGCTGCATCTGTATTGTTTGGTCAAGTGCTGTAAAATTAAAATTAAAAATAATAATTTGTAATTTGTGTTCAACTGGCCTTCTGACTCCAAACTTGCTTATATTATACCGTGGGCAACCTCTAAATTCCACATATAAACTAAAATTATATATATATATATATATATATATATATATATATATATATATATATACATATATATATTTTTTATGGCATTTTTTTAAATTATGTAAAAACTTTGTAAACGTTGAATAAATAAAAATAAACACAAAACAGGAAACGCCTGGGACCAGGTAATCAGGGGGAGGAGCTACAAATGAACACAGGGGGTAGCACTGAAGACATGGCCGGACATAAATTTTTCATATTATCTCTATTTTTTCAAACTTTAATATGTAATTAATGCCCTCATGTCTTTTACTTTAATGTCAATGTTCCATTGGAATTTTGATTTTTCTAATTGTTAAAATCAATAAAAAGAGTGCATTTAATTAAATTAATTATTTGATATCTCTGATAAGCTTTGACACCTCAATCAGGATAAATCACACATTTAGGTGAATGTAAAATACCCACAACACAACAACCATAACATAAAATATATATTTTTTAAAACTATGAAGAGTAATATTTACTATTTACTGAAGTACAAGTAAATGCTCAAATGGCAAGCCTTAGAATTAATAGATTTTACTAACTGCTAATAATAATGTCTTTGCTATCCTCTTTGTACTAGTTTATGCTGCCGTTGTTATTGTTTTGTTTTGTTCTGATCTTTGAATCATTTACTTTAGTTGTCTGTCACTTTACCTGTCTGTTTGCAGATGTACGTACTTTGCGAAGTATTGCCAACTGTTCCCTGATCCCTGGTTATTCGACTCTCTCTCTGTTTGCTTCACAGTTCTTGATTCTGTTCTTTCCATGTCTTTCCATTTAGGTTGTTTTCATCTTGTTTGCCCTGTTTACTGGTTTCTACACTAATATTGACCAGTACTTTAAGGGTTAAGGCAAGGTTTACAATACTATTATGTTTATAAATGAAGATATTCATCAATTTCTTAAACTCTGCTTCAAGTATGTTCAGGTTAACGATTTTCTCCTCAGCTTCTCACGCTGAATTTTCTTTAATAATAAATCTTTAAGCAGAAAGAGACACAGAAGAGTAAAATCACTGCTCTTCAGATTCTGTAACACATAATATACAGTAATTACTGTACAGGTCAAGGACCTCTGCACCTCCATCAGTTCACTGGAGAGCTATTATATCTTATACAGCGGTAGAAATGTAATATTTTTACGCTGAAGGTTTCTAACTTGACATATTTGACTCATTTCTTGCCTGATGGTATTCACACTCTCCACAGTTCATCTTTCAGTTTTCTTAAAGTATTGATTTTCTAAATATCAGGCCTCTTCCCTGAGATCATTTCTTAAAACGCAACAGTCTCAAGCTTCACCACGCTGCTTAAACCTCGCAAATACCTCATAAATCTGCGGGTCGATGTGCTGTAATTGGCTTTTTTCGAATGTTTACCTTGTTGACATATGCCCGTCTCTCTCAGTGTAGAGTGGATAGCCACAGCTGGGTGTTTACTGGGTCGGGGATTTCTCGCCTGGCCAACAGGAGGGACCCAAATGTCAGGCAAATGTCAGGAACTCATTTGGAAAGTGATGATGTTGCTGTGGGGGTGAAGGATGTTTGTTTTCTGATGGCTCGATTGCATTACGGCCGAGCTCGGAGGAATAAAACCCTGCGTGGGCTCCTCACGCAGCGTAAAAACCCATTATAAAAGAAGAAACTGTGGAGATATATTAGATAAAAGTATGATTTTCTTCATAATTGTTGGTAAATCATGTGTAATTATCATGTGTTTGATCCGTGTATCCTCACATCACTGTTCCACACCTCCACCATGGCAACAGCACGGCTCACATCCACGCTACCAATCAGCAGGTTGCTTTGGCAAGACGTTGCTCTGGTATGGAAGAGATTTCTTCATTTTTATCTGGAGAGCTCGGTATAATCAAGTAAAATTTATTGTGTTTGCTTAGAAGAGGATATAAAGGTATAAAGAATTTTTATTCAAGGATATCTAAACCCTCTAGCTAAATTTTGAAAAAATGCTAAAAAAAGAAGAAGGGTTACTTTGCGAAGGGCATTGTAGTGATGATGTATACAACAATAAAACAATACAGAAAAACAAACAAAGAAACATGAACTGATGCAAAACGAAACAAAGGAAACACAGACAACATGGAAGTAGCATAAACAAAAAAAAACACGAAACCCGACTGATGCTTACATGTGCAAGAACCGACAAAAGAGAACGGAAAAACACGGAAAATGGGAAACACCTGAGATGTGTTAACGAGGGGGTGGAGCTACAAATGAACAGGTAAAAAGACACAGGTGGAACCACGTGGAAGAACACGGGACGATAAGGTATAAAGGTATAAAGAGTTTCTGTTCCTGTTTTATTAAAGGCTAATTCAACCCCCTGATTTAAGCTGACTTCACCCTCAGCTTAAATTAGAACAAAACAAAATAAATAAATAAATAAATGGGAGTGCAGTGATGTATGGGTTTAGGGGTGGGGCAAGAGCTGGAGCTGATTAAAGTGGCGCATCGTAAAATACATAGCTTTCTATGAATCAAAGTTGTCAGAGTTGTTAAACCTCAAACTGTATATTTTTGCATAGTTCAAATCACAGTAGGTTGTTAATAACTATGAGAAAAGATTGGCAACTCATCTCATTCCCACTAATATAGAGAACTCCAATTTAAATGAGTTATTGCCCTAAAAAAAGCAAATGAACAAAAACTAATGAAGATCTGTGTGTTTTATTGCAAAAAAAAGAAATTCTAAAAGAGAGAAAACGAGACTGAAAGCATAGAATATTAGCATATGGAGTTCAGTTCAACACCCACCCACCTAAATTACACTCTCCCACACACTCGTACACACACACACTCGTACACACACACACACACACACACACAGCATGCACACTTGTTCTTGTATGTTTGTGTAGTGAACCTTCAGGGCCTGGGGTTTCTAGAAAGCTCTGTAGATATGCAGCATTATGCCTGGACGAGCGAGTCGATCCCATTACAGCGCTGTAGCCTGCTGCTAACCCCAGCTAGCACTACTGGAGCACTATTAGCATTAGCTGCTAACCATAATAGCACTAAGCACTAGCTCTAACAGTAAAAAGGATACAGTACTAGTTTCAGTCCCATTATATTTGGCTATAACTAAAGCGTTTTCAGCAAATATAATAAGCAATATAATATCATATAATAATACAGTGATATTACATTGATTGAGAAATTGACTATTGTGAAAGAATCCACAGCTTCATGACCTGTTCAGTATCCCAGCGGCCTGTATCTGAGACAGTTCTTTACCCTGTTTATTCTGGACGGGATGCTGCAGTGCCGCCTGGCAGATGGCGTATGGTAAACAGACGGTGAGCTGGGCGGCTGATATCGAGCAGTTTTACATCATGAACGGAAGCTTCCTGTGATGCATATCTCTGCTTTACTTTCTTTACTTTAGCTTTTTTATCTCACTGTCACTCCTGACAGTGAACGGTATGTGTATTCGATTCTCTACAGACTGTTTCTGTAGCCTGTGCTGTTTATTGTGCCATTTTTTTCATATAATCTGCAGTTATGATTTTGAGATATTTTGGTTTACATGACCACTCAAACAGATAATCATCACTGGTCATAAATCTTTATGACTTTATGAGCTCATTAACATTTTTGCGCATCTTCAAACATGTTCACAGACAAACTTTCTGTAGGATTTTGTAAAACTAAGGGTTTAACAAATAATCCAGCAATAATCAATTAATCAATTAAAATGTGGCATTGTCTCACCATTTTATCATTTTATTTATTTTATTTTATCGTTTTTTTTTCTATTCACTTTTTTATTATGTATTTACAACCCCAAATCAGGAGTCAAGAGTTAGAACAGAATATATGAGTCTATCCAGGATTGCGTAGCTTCTTCTTGATGAGTAATCTGATTTATATTAGATTTATATCTGATGGTTCTTTTGTAATATTTGTATCTTGAAATTGTCTGTTGTCTTATATACATAAACATTTGTAAAACCGATAAAAAGTTGATCAAAAAAAGGAGTCAGAACAGAACAGAAAAATTCAATTTAATTATTTTATTTATTTTATAATTTATTTTACTGCAGACAGTATGAGCTCAAGATATTTTTTTGTTTTGTTTGCTCAACTTTATTTAATTAGTTTAAAAATATTAATTCCTGCAATTCAGGTCTGCCTAACAAATTAGAGAGTCTTTTGGTTGGATTAGGAAAAGCCCTTTAAATCCATGAGCTGTTACTCTTTACGTTTGGAGTAACAGGACTGAAAGTAACAGGAATGAGTTTTTAAGCATAGAGTTAGCTTAATTATATGACAAATAGCTAAATGGCGGCTATAATAATAGCATGAGGACACTGAATGAACACATTATATTGATTTACCCTAAGATGTAAAATAAGATGTAAGAATTAATTTAGGTAACAGGAGGGAGTGTTGAGATTGAGCTCCTTGTTCATAGTTACAATAAAATCAAATATAGAGAATAAAAACTAATGAGGGAACTTACAGTAATTTTGGTCTTCCCATGATCTTCAGAAGAACCATCTGACATCACTTCCTGTTGTAGATGTGACTTCCTGTTGTAGAATGCTCTAGATGTTTCAGATGATCAGGGTAATGTGTTACGGTAACAGGACTGAGTGAAACCCAGGGATACAAAAAAATATATATATTTTTAAAGCAAAGATGGGATTTGGAGACACTTCAACGTAAAAAGAAAATACATCTCTGAAGGATTTTAATAATAATATTTCATGGTAATGTTTATAGTTAGAGAGTGGGGACTGGGGTAACAAATGCTATTTTTTCACTGTTCTAAGTATCTTACTTTTGCAGTTGGGTCAATGTGAAAAAACACTATGCTTAGTAAAATAATAAAATATATTTAAAAGTTATTTTGTTGGCACAGATTCAGTAGAAAATGCTTGTTACTGTCACTGTTACTGTAACAGAGCTTATATGACATTTACAGACCAAACCACACCATTAACGTACATAACTGTTGTTGTACATATATAGAAATATATTTAATTTCATATTCATTCTGAACTCTCAATCCCTCATTGGCTAAGTATGTCTAAGCCTGTCTGTTTGTCCTTAACCTCAGGAGAAAAGCAAGAAAACGACTCAATGGTCACTGTAAGCAATCAGTCAAGAAGTGAAGAAAAGACATTCAGCTTTTCATGAGAAGCACAAAGGGAAAATGATGTGTTTGCTTAGGATTTAAAAACCAGAGAAAAGAAAAGAAAGCGTACAGTAATCAGTTGTTCTTTTCACTTTTCTGCTTCAGAGCGCCATTAACGTTCCCCCTCAGTCATCAGAAATGTCAGGCTCCCTTTCAGTAAAGTCAGGATGACTTCTGCGGCTGAACTGCCGCTTTTTCTTAAGTGCAGGTTACGTTCCAGCAGGTGTGGATCAGCAGCAAGACATTTATAAGCTTTTAAAATGCAATAAGACGTCTATGACAAGTCTCATGTAGTCCTGTCACGCTTACACGCTATTTTTTTTTGCATATGATACATTGTCCCTGAAATTAGTGCAATATATATATATATATATATGGAGGCAGGGAAACCGTGGGTCTGCCCCACACCATGACATGCAGCCCCAGTCTGTCCCAGCTGGTCCACGTTGGACCAGCATAAAGACTGTGTCTCAGCCTTCACTCGAGATGCCCACAGTCACAATATATATGTAAGTGCATTTTCAATGTGCAAACACAATGGGCGATATCATGATTATTAAAATGATTGACGATAATTCGATAATGCAGTTATTGTGATAGGTCTAGTCTCATGTTTGCGAGAGGGCAGTTCTTTCCAATAAGCCTTAATGTTTTTTGAAACAGAAATTAGGCCTAGTTAAGACAATACAGCGTTTTAATAGATATTTTCCATTGAGTTATTATTGTCAAGGTGCCTTTGAAGTTTCCTTTAAATTTTGTAAATATATAAAAAAAAATTATGTAAAGGATAGGAAACTCCTTATCCACCTGCTAAAACAACAGGAATTAACCAGGCTAGCTTTTTTCTATGGAGCTTGAAATCTGACATAAGTATTTGAATTAGCATTTTCTATATTTGTATATAAATATATATATTTTCCAGATTTTACATAAACTTGCATTTTGTTATGGTTTAATACATACATTTATTATATTACCAATGCTTTTTATGAGGTGGTACAATTTGGTTATTCATTTTAGAACCATTCATTCATATCTATCTAACAAATGTTTAAACTCTTGCCTAAATTTCTACTTTTGAGTGTAAATTTCGATCCATTGATCCATGAAATCCAATTCTTAATCCATAGGGTTTAATATGATGTGGTCCACAATCTGCAGCTATAAAAGCTTCAACTCTTCTAGGAAGGCTTTCCACAAAGTTTAGGAGTGTGTTTATGGAATTTTCATTCATGGATTCTTCCAGAAGCACATTTTTGAGGCTAATGTTGGTTCTTCCACACCCAATTCATCAATCCTATCCATGGACCTTTGCCTTGTGCACAGGAAGGGGCCGTCCCTAAATTTTTCCAACAAAGTTTGGAAGCAGGAAATTGTCCAAAATCTTTACTCTGGAATTAAGGGCCCAAACCCAACTTCTGAAACAACCTCAGACCATGATCCCCCCTCTACCAAACTTTACACTTGGCACAACGCAGTCAGACGAGTACCGTTTTCCTGGAATCTGTTTAACACTAACTTGTCCATTTAATTGCCAGAGAGAGAAGACTAATTCAAACATTTAAGAGAACCTTGGTCAAAGGCCAAATCTTGTAAGTATGAAAGTATTAAAATTTCTATTTAATTTGTAGTATAAGTCAACAGACTTGGTTTTAAACCCACTTCTTTCAATGAGCTACTATTGATAAATGATTGAACACAGTGTGTGCAGGAGGTTTTGGAGTGAGTGAGCTGTGAGACGGTTAAACACTGCAGTTTCTCACTGAAACACCAGCAGATATGTTCAGATAGCAGCTCTACAGATCAGAGCAGAAGCTCAGTAAAACTCTGGGAGTGTGAGTTTAGTGTTTATCGCTCGCTCGCCCCGGGGCAGCCGCGCCACGGTTTTACTAACTCCTGCTCAGGGCCTTAATCCCTGACCGGCCAATCAGGGCAAATGCCAAATCGATATGAGCAGGAGGCGGAGAGTCCTGTACCTGACAGCTGTATCATACAGAGATTCAAACCCACAGATCTACAGAGAGACCGGCTCACCATTGTCTATCCTGCTAACTGTAGTGAAATGTGCCTTAAAGAGAGAGAAAGAGAGAGAGAGAGAGAGAGAGAGAGAGAGAGAGAGAAAGAGAGAGCAAGTGAGGGAGAGAGAGAGATAAAGAGAGGTGCTCGCTGTCCCCCAGAGACAGAGCATGACCAGATAGCTCTTTCTCTCTCTCTCTCTCTATCTTTCTCTCTCTCTCTCTCTCTCTCTTTTCTTTCCTCTCTCTCTCCCTTGCTCTCTCTTTCTTTACCTGCATCTCTTTTTCCTCCTTTTCTCTTTCGCTTTCCCAATTTCTCTTTTCCCCTTTCTCTCTCGCTCTCTATCCCTTTCTCCTTATCTCATTTTTCTCCTTTTCTCTTTCTCCTAATTCTCTCTTTCTCTTTCCTTATATCTCTCTTTCATCCTTTTCTCTTTCTCTTTTCCTATTTCTCTGTTCCCCTTTCTCTCTCTCTCTCTCTCTCTTAATTTTTTGAAAAGTTCTTTTTCATTTCCCACACTTCTTTTTTATCTCTCTTTCCTATCTTGTTCTCTTTCCCTCCTTGTTCTTTCCTATCTCTCTCTCTCTTTCTAATCTGTCTCTTTTCTAGCGCTCTCTCTTATTTTCCCCATCTTCTTATCTCCTTCTCACTTTTTTATCCCTGTCCTCCCTACCTCTCTTTGCTATCTCTCTGTATGTTTTTCCTTTCTTCAAGTTCTCCCTCCCTCTTTCCTATCTCACTCTTTTATCTCAGTCTCATTCCTATCTCTCCCTGAATTTCCTCTTTCCCTCAGTTATCTGAGTTTCTTACTCACTTTATCACTATTTGATTTGTCTCTCTATCTTTCTCATAGTCTTTCTTTCTGTACTTGTTTTTCATCATTTTTTTTTCTTTTTGTCCATTCTCTTCTTTCTCATTTCACTATTATTCTATATTTTTCCTCATTTCATCTCTCTTTAGTCTGATTATTTTTGCCTTTTTACCAGTTCATTCTTTCTCTTTATCATATTAAAAATGTTCTGTCTTTTTTTCTCTTTCACTATTTCTCTTTTTTATTCTCTCTCTATTTTCTCTTTATCTTTAGTGTATGTGTGTGTTTGCATAGTATCTAAATGCATTCATTAGAAGGGGTGTCCACAAATATAAAATATGTTCATATTGACCTAAAATAAACTCAGCATTTTTAGAAATGACTCTTCAGTTGTTAAATGTGGAAAGAAGGTCAGTTCAGTTCTGGAACAACTGAGGAGATTGTGAAAGAGAGAGAGAGAGAGAGAAAGAGAATATTCTGCAGTATTTTGGCTTTATTTCAAGCTGCTCTCAGTAGAGCTATGAGAGATGAGGGAGAATTAGGGTGAATCCCATTTCTCCCCTTGGCCCTACCCCTTACCCCTACCCCTTCTTTTCGAGTGTAATCCTTCCCCTTGGAACTCGTAAAATCCTACCCCTAGGAATTGGGACAACCCTTCAAGCACCCGGTGAAAGGTGAATCTTATTGAAAATAGCCTCCATAATATACTAGAAATTGTATATCACACTGGTTCCCAAAACTGGTCCTGGAGCAGGTAATGTGTTCCAAAAACAATATAATGTGCAAGAATATGGGTCCTCAGTGACAGAGGAATCACTGGTATATCACAATGACGTTTGTCAATGAACAATAAATACATAAATAAATAGCACTGATTTATGACCAGGCTACTAGCGGTGGTGTGTAGGTGACCCTGCTGGGCTGATGTGATGATAGCAGTGGAGCGCTAAAGTTCAGTAGCCTAGCTGCTGGTTAACTAGTTAACTTTAGGGCATTGTATGTGTACAGAAAGGGGGCAGGAGGTGCAGAAATTAATTAATATTGTCCATTCCTTAATTCCTCTGTTATGGGGAGCTGAAATTAGCTCTGATTATTTTTTATTTGATTTATTTTTTCCGTTCCGCCTTAAATGCGGTAGCGCCTGCCGTCTGTTGCACCATTTAAGGTGGAACTGTAAAGTTAGCTAGCTAGCTAGCTACCGAAACGAACTACTAGCGAACTTTTTATGCTTGTTATGAATAATTCAGCCATAAAACATCAAAACTACACAATAAACTAAGGTAATACAGTGCTAATCGTAATTTTTAACATGGAAAATACTTTCTTTGGACGCTTGTTCCGCCATCTTGCCAGTCATTCTCATACCCCTCGGTACGAAGTGTGGGTCTGGAAAATCTCCGTTTGAAGGGCTAACTAGCCCTACCCCTTACCCCTACCACTTCATCCTAACAGGAATCGGGACACCCCTACCCCTTGACGTGCACGCGCAAAACAGAGGGGTAGGGGTAAGGGGTAGGGCCAAGGGGAGAAATGGGATTCACCCTCAAACTCACTCAGTGGCTTTGAGGAGTAAAGCATCAGGCATCAGGATCATTCGCCTCGTCCAGACCGACAAGACATCCAATATCTTCTGCACCAATGATGCAGCTTCAAGTGTCTGTTATCAAAAAGATCAAATGCTGCCGTTGATATTCGCTTTGATAAACACTTACTCAGAATGATATAACCCGAGGCAAAGTCTCGGAGCAGATTCCTCGCATGCTGGATGCTTTGTCTTTATGAAGTCAATGAATCTTTGAGAAATAAAACACACACATATGGAAACATGTGAGGAGAAGATGTTTATACACTGACTCAGTCCGGCTAATCTGCTATGAAATATCAAGTTTCCGCATCAGTGGAAGCATCTGGCGATGCAGTTCAATTTATTCTGGCTCCGATAACTGTGTCCATCAAAGTGTGTTATAGCATGAGAGCTTCATTTCTGTTAAACTCTGGATTTTAATATTTTAAAGTCAGAAACACATGTTCCTTCCACGTAGTGCTATGCTATACGACGATAAATATCGTGGAGACAATTGTTTCTACAGTAATTTCATCAATGATTCATGTAAATATATAAAGTAGGCTATGATGAAATGTATTGGCGTGGTCACTTTGCATAAACTTGGTTTATATAAGTGATATAAAAGTAATCTTCACAAAAAAAAGCTTCATAATGTGGCTAATGTGCGACGTGATGCTGCTTTACGTTATTTGACGGACATGTTAATTGAGTTTATTTTGATAACTCAATTTAAACACCTGTATAATTAAGAAAACATTTGCTACTGCATCTACCTCAAAAGTTTGGTTTAATGTCACTTTAAAATAAAGTTGGGAAAAAAAAGTAAGCAATGATATTATTTTGTCATATTTTTGGAAAATAACTGAAAACATACTCTATATCATGATATATATCGTTATCGTAATTTTTAAAATTCCATTTCATCTTGATATATGATCGTCCAGCACTACATCCAGGAGAACCAGAGTGATATCTTTTGTGAAACTGGTTCCAACCAATGACCAATGAATGTGGACACCATAGATCCATTTCCTTCTGTTCTACAGAAATAAACCCAATTTGTTCTTGCATGTTGCCCAAAGTAGAGGCCAAAAACTAAAGCCAGACTCATGTCTACCCCTTGGTACACCTGCCCACTTCTTTCAGATAAAGCATGTCTCAGACCGCCTTCATTGAGTTTACAGCACAGAAGCAAAGCTGATTTTTCTACAGGGTAAACAGTTGTTCTAGTTGGGCTTGTGGGTTGGGCAATTACCAAATTTCCAAAAGTGCTCATTGAGTGCCAGAGACTGTTTTGGAGGGCTGGTCCAATAGATTGATATCAATTTGGCTCAATATTCATTTTTAATTACACCAATTATACATTAATAGTTACTGATAAGAGTAGATGTTGCAATTAGGCAAAGAAAATGTAAAGCAGGCATAGTAAAAAAAAATACTAAAAAATAAAATACCTGAAAAAATATTTGCTTCCTAACAGGTTTCCAAACAAACCTGGCCCTATGTAAAAAAGTAATGATTTAACTGTAATTTACCAAATTCTTTGAAAAGCAGAATTGAATTTCACTATCCACAATCAAACCCGATTACTGCCACACCTGTAGAATCAAGAAATCCCTTAAATAAAACTTGCTTGAAAACACGAAACAGATAAAAGATCTCAAAAAGCAATGCGAAGAAATCCTATCAGTCTGGAAAAGGTTACAAAGTCATTTCTAAAGCTTTGTAACAGTGATACACTATTATTCACAAGTGTAGAAAACATGTAACACTCGGGAACCTTTCCCGGAGCCAACCAAAATTACTCCAAAAGGGCATGAACAACTCATCCAGGAGGTCCCAAAAGAACCCAGAACAAAACATGTTGGTGGTAGTGTGATGATAGTCTGGGGCTGCTGGAAATAGAAAGACTCATTGACATTTATCGCAAACACCTGATTGCTCTTGTTGCTGCCAAGTTATAAATTTTTTGTGGAAAAAAACTTTTTTTCATATTTATTCAGCTTATATTTATGTGATATTGTAATATTATAATATTATAAATCTTTGGTCATATTTCTGTTGACAGACATACATGTTATAACCCATGTCATATAGAACCAGTGTCCTTGCCAGTCACCCATATCAGATGGGACGAAATAATTGAAATAACACTGAGTAGAATATATATATAGCATATACTGTGCATATGACATTTTCGCAACAGGATATTAGCTGGGTATATTGAGCCGCGCTGCCCTTCTGGTGAATGGGAGTCTATTTGAGGTTTTCTTAGACAAGGATAAAGTGTCAGGCTGGAGTACCGGCGGAGAGATGATCATATTGTAGTTTAGATCCTGCAGGCATGTGGCTCCGGATTGACGCCCACGACCATATAATTAAATTCCCAGCGAGATGTACAATTCAATAACTCAGCATAGGTGGCATTAAGAGAGGCTGACATTGGTGGAGTTGTGCACGGCCTCAGGGCCTGCAGTGTCGCTGTCACACTTATTGAAATATACTGCATTTCCCTCAGTAACTAGACTATATAAAAACTTTTAAAAAGCTCTCGTCTCATCTAATTCACATAACGATGAAGATTTTCTCTGGACGTAGAGCGCGTGATAACAGCGTAACCACGTAAAACTGCTTTTTGCCTGTACAGTCAAAGTCAAAGTGGTTTTTATTGTCATTTCAGCTATATACAGAGTACACAGTGAAACGAAACAACGTTCCTCCAGGGACCATGGTGCACATAAACACAGTGTAGACAGAACAATAGTGCAACAGTACAAAAGTGCAGACAGACAATACAACACAATACAGACAAAGAATAATAAATATCAAAACAGTGTGCAAATTATGCAGTGTGCAAAAAATACCAGTGAGGTAGTTATTACCTCTATTACGCAGTGTGCAATAGAGTCCAGTGAGGTAGTAGGGTTTTTTAGTGCTTTCATTTTCTGGGGTAAGTGGGGTAGAGTGACAGTACAGAAAAGAAATAGAAAAGAAATCAGTTCAGTCTCTGCAGTTGAGGAGTCTGATGGCTTGGGGGTAGAAGCTGTTGCAGAATCTGGTCGTGCTGGACCGGATGCTGCGGTACCTTCTTCCCGAAGGCAGGAGGGAGAACAGTTCGTGTGAAGGATGTACAGTGGTACATAGGTACAGACCTATGTACAGTGTACTGTGACCCACTTATCTGATATATCTGTTCACTGAATTCTTTCAGCTGTGTGATGCATGAGGATTTGATTGAATGCACAGCCTGTTTCAACTATGTTTTTCAGATCTGCTCATTCCTCTCCATGGTGGTGTTATGTCTTACTGTGACCCTGTTTTTTTTGTTTGGTATCTGAGACGTGTGATTAAGCAGCAGAAAGGTTTACTTTTTGGGTTTAAGGTTAAAACTGTTTCAAATCGACTATTTAATGTAAAAACTCCTTAAGAAATATGTTCAATTCGTTTGATTGTTTCGACTGATTGCCATTGAGCCATCCAACTATCATAGGGGGGTTTGTAACAATATGGAGGAGTTTTGCCTTATTATGTTCATTGATTAAAGAGTTAATCTGTGTGTTATTAATTAAATCAGCATTTAACCTAATCAGCATGTTATTCAAGCATTTAGCATTCATGATTCATGATGATTCATTTTGTGACCTATGACATATGTAAATCGTGTCCTCATGATCTTTAAATGTGAGTTTGAAGAGCTTCTGACTAAATTTATTTGAGTTGACTTAAGAAAATTTTAGTTGTCAGGGTCACAGCAGAGCGGCGAGGAGCCAGACGTAAGTGTACAATTTTTATTAACAAAAAAACAAAAGAAAAAGAACAATAAACCAAAATTAAACTTAAAAACAAAATACACGAAGAGACAGGACTACTAGAATAAAAACACTGAATAAACTTCAGACAGAAAAAAAACAAGAAACAAAGCAACCTAACAGACTTTAAACACATCCAAGAACCGACCCGGGACACTAAAACAAAGGGGTTATAAATACATGTGGGAAACAGTAACTGGAAACACCTAGGGATAGGTAACAAGGGGGCGGAGTTACAACATGAACACAGCAGCTTAAAGACACAGGAGGAACACACAGGGCCATGTGTAGGAGAGCACGTAGGGAAAGAAAAACACAGGAGAGCTGCAAAAACACAGAAAAACAGCAAACTGGTTGGTTAATCAGTTACTGCATCATTTTTCTTATTAATTCTCAGTCAAATTTTTCTTCAGTATGATAAAAAAGAACTTTTTTTGACTGAAAAATGCTTGGCGTGACTCATTCCTGCACTTAATCTAAATCACTAAATTTGTTGTAATAATAATGAATTAAAGATGTGTGAAAAGTAGCCAAGAAAGTATGCCAAAGCTCAATTGAGGTTTTAGAAAATAGATGCCAAGTGTTTTGGCATCTCTACTCCTTAAACCAACGTCCAGTTTCTGAAGTGCCAGTGCCTTCAAGGGCACGGAGGCATGAGCGTGTCGCCGGCCTGGCAGGGAGCTTTTTTAAGGTGTAGTTGAGGGTGATTGGTGAGGAAAGTTAGGTGATTGTTGGAGTTAATAAGTGAAAAGCAGTAATAGAGAAAGAGAGCTGACAGTACCGAGCACCACCGGCCACCCGCCACCCGCCACTCCTCCATCCCCCCGTCCCTGCCTCCAGCGCCGGCGGCAGCTCTGGTAATTGAAGCCGCAGGGAATCGCTCCTCGGGTTATAGTGTAATCTCAAGAAGCCACCATCCATTCATCCAGCAGAGGTAATCTAACTGCTCGTCCAAAGGACACTCGTGCACACTCCATCAGAGTGAAACACATCATTACTGTTAGCGGGGAGGCTACTAATGCAGCGAACAAAGAACAGCAAAGGGACACTCGTCAGGCTTCACCGTTCCTCACCATGGCAACCCACGCCGGCGAACCGTCCCCGTACCTGCGAATGTAGGCGTCTTAAATGCACCTTTAAAGAAAAGTACGGCCGTGCAAAAAACAATCGGTGATGTGAATTTTAATACATCTACACTTTAATGCATGCACTTTAATGCATGCATTAATCTCCTCACCAAAAAGTTGAGGGAGCTCAAAATTTATAAGGCAACTTTACTGCCCTAGTAGAAAAAGACCAACAATGGCAATCAGCAATAACAAAGGTTGAACAAAAAAAACAAGATCAAAAGAAGAGATAATAAACACAGACAATAGAAATAACAAATTGTACAAGGGTAGAACTATCAATACTCAGCACCAACTAAAAGCAAATGAGCTCTTTTTAAAGGGTTAAACCAAGTGGCTAGTACTCAGGTGATCTGCTTCCTTAAAAAATACAGTCATGTGTAAACAAGCAGTATGCAATTAATCAGGAAACTTTAACACGTTCATTTTTGTTCATGCAAACTAATCTCATCACCAACACTGTAAAAAGTTGAGAGAACTCAAAATTTCAAGGCAAAAGAGTGGCCAAACAGAAAAGGGTCAACAATGGCAAACAGCAGAATTAATGAGATATCATACCAGAATAGGTAAAAAGGGGAATATTAAAGGGTAGGCAAAAATCAAGATCGGTGAACAAAACAAGGTCAAAAACGAGAGATCAGAGATCAGAACTGTCAATACTCAGCACAGACTGAAAGCAAATGAGCCCCTTTTAAAGGGCTAAACCAATGCGGCTAGTACTCAGGTGATCTGCTTCCTGGAAGTGTCTTGTGCTGTGTCATGTGATCAGGATTGGGTGTAATGTCAGTGTGTGGTGCACAAGATTTTTGAGGCCAACTCAAAATTTTAAGTTTAGAAGAAAATCACCAACAATTGTGCCAACTTGAAATCTTTAGGTATAGTAATTAATTTTTTATATGTACCAAAATCTTCTTTCTTAAATATTAAGTCTCACCAACTTAAAAATCCACTTTCATGCTTTAATTTGGACTTATGTAAGTTATATAAAAGTGTATATATGAACATTCTTCTGACTATCCTTCAGGAACAACAAAAAAAAGTAAGTAAGTTAAGTTAAGAAAACAAGTTCATATTCATATAGCTTTAAGAATTCAGTCAATTAATCAATATTTGGTGGAATAACCCTGGTGGTTTTTAATTACAGTTTTTTTTATGCATCTTGGCATCATGTTTTCTCCTCCACCAGTCTTACACACTGCTTTTGGATAACTTTATGCTGCTTTACTCCTGGTGCAAAAATTCAAGCAGTTCAGTTTGGTGGTTTGATGGCTTGTGATCATCCATCTTCCTCTTGATTATATTCCAGAGGTTTTTAATTTGGTAAAATCAAAAAGAAACTCGTCATTTTTAAGTGGTTTCTAATTTTATTTCCAGAGTTGTATATTCTTCAAGCATCTCCTGATACAGTGAAGAATACATATTCCTCTCCAACAACCACTTCTTGTGTCTTCAATTGGAGTTCAATAGAGTTCTACAGAATAAAAAAAAGCAATTCAGGACCACTTTTAAGTATTCTTCTACATTTTCAGTATGGAAATCTGCAGCACCCAAGAAAAGCAAGCTGTTTTCACACACTGTCTCGCCTAATGAGGATCGCCAGCTAGGGGGTTACCGCTCATGTGTGATTAATTGGTTATTTTTCTACAGCAGACTGCCACCAAAGGTCGCCACCATCAACGTTTCTCAGCCTTGAGCTGAATGCAGAGAGAAAGAGAGAGTGGCACAGAGAAGGAGAAGGCTGGAGAACCCTCTCTTTTATTTTTAAATGAGCATTTTCTGCACAATCTGGATCGCTATTTTAGTTCCTGTGTGGTTATACCTGGGTAAAGTGTTGCCTTGAACTAAATTGCAATAGCAGTAGTGATCTAATTGCAAGTTCAGATCAGTTATTAATCTGTTTACTGTTACTGAGCTCTACTAAAGCCTGAGTACACTGATAAATTACTGAGCTCTACTAAAGCCTGAGTAGACTGATAAATCGCTGAGCTCACCAGTTATTTGCGTACAAAACTCAAAACTCAAACCAAAAAAAGGAAAAAGAGCATCTAATGCTCTAATCATACATAAGCAATAAAATGTGTTGGAAATGCTCATTTAGGATTGAACAAATATATATATATAAATATATACCTCTTTTTTCATAATTTCGCAATTTAAGGGAATTTTTCTTGCCACTGACGTCTTTGACTTGTTCACAAGGGACCCAGTTTTAGTGATCTGAGTGTGAGTCGTCAACCGCACTTGATTTAGGGTGTGTCACCTTGTGTTTTTGCTATCATAACAACAGGTTAAGGACACATTGTGTAGCTCAAAACGCACAAAATTCTGCACAAATGTACTAATTCTCTTAATTTATCATTTAATTATGTCACTTGCCATTCCCTTTAAGAGCCAGGTGCACTCTGACTTTGGCGGATTGCTATTTTAACTGCGCATCGCTTCTGCGCTTCTCAGCAGAGAAAACTAAATAAAAACTGCTTTTTTGCATAGCATAGTTTGCATAGCTACCAACTGGCATTCACTATGGGTTTGTGCACTGCTGCGTGTCCATGTGTACATAATCATACACATTGGGGATGAGTCTGTGTTGACAATTCACTGCCAAGATAGCAATGAACGTCTGAATGTTGTAGTCTTTCTAAGTTGTATTCAGTCACTGGAGCACCTGTGTTTTCTGTTGCCCAGATAGCAATACTCCGGAAATTTTCCTGAACACACCTCAGTTAGATTTGCTACGTTGCTATTTTGTGAATATCATGCCATAGATTTATGTTAAATAAAAATCAGACGCCTTCATCACAGACAATTTTCTTGAGCATGACCCGACCCGGCCTGAGTTCCCGAGTCCCACTATTATCCTAACAGTTCACCATATTTACACAGTCGATGTATTTCCAATCCAATAATCCATCAAATTGTTGAGGTTCGATGATACCCTGAATCACTCACCCAAAAAAGCTCTAAATAACAGAATTTTATGTTTAATGGAGGTGTAGATGGGGAAGGCATGCGCTGCGGTTTTATCTGAGATCCTGTGTTGCTTCACATCGTGTAATGAGCCGGTAGCCCCGAGGTGGTGTGTAGCATTTATGAGAGCATAATAAGCCGCCCTGATCCGTCCCTCCCACGCCACGGCTCTTCCAGGTGAGCTGAGTCACTCAGTGCAGGGGGTTACGGCACCGTACCTGCCCACACAGCAGCTCACTCTGTTCCATTCTTCTGCCTTTAATTGGATCTCTCTCATTAGGAGCAGCACAGAGTAAAGCCTGTGTTAATTTGGTATTCACGCTCTGTATCACTCTCTCCTCTCCTGGATGCTGAAAGAGGCAAACTGTAAAGTAGATCTGTGGTTTACCAGCTGTGCCTGTAGCTCTAACTCTGTATATAATGCAGGAATCACTTTAATCACTGTACCAATCAAATCTGTACCAGAATGAACTACAACAGTGCATTTCCTGAAGGAAACGCAGAACGGTTGCGCAGCTAAAATGGCGCAACCATTTTATTGAAGTGATTAAAGTGGTGTTGCTATGGTATCCATAGTGGTTGACAAGGTGTTGCTAGGTGGTTGCTAAGGTGTTGCTAAGCGATTACTAGGTGGTTGTCACGGTATTGCTATGATGTCTACGGTGGATGCTAACGTGCTGCTAAGCGGTTGGTAGGGGGTTGCTAAGGTGTTGCTATGGTATCTGTGGTGGCTTCTATGGTGCTGCTAAGTGGTTGTTTGGTGTTTGCTAAGGTTTTGCTATGGTGTCCATAGTGGTTGCTAAGGTGTTGCTTAGCAGTTGCTAAGTGGTTGCTAAAAAGTTGCTAGATGGTTCCTAAGGTGGTCACTTATGTGTTACTAGTGGGCTGCTATGGTATCCATGGTGGTCTCTATGGTGCTGTTAGGAGGTTGCTAATGTGTTGCTAGGTGATTGCTAAGGTGTTGCTATAATATCTAAGGTGGTTGCTAGATGGTTGCTATGTTGTTTCTAAGTGGTTAATAGGTGGTTGCTAAGGTGTTGCTATGATACCCATGAGGGTTGCTAGATGATTGCTTTGTTATTTCTAAGTGGTTACTTAAGTGCTGCTTTGGTATCTGTGGTGGTTCCTATGTTGTTCCTAAGTTGTTGCTGGGTGGTTGCTAAGTGGTTGCTAAGGTATTGCTAAGTGGTCGCTAAGGCGTTGCTAAGGGGTTTCTAGGTGGTTGCTAAGTAACTTGTTTGTATAAATCAGGTTATAATAGCGTAGCTATGGATGCTAGATTGCTCTGGTCATGCGGGGTGTCCAAATTATTGGTGGAAACTTCACACTAGATCTCGAGCAGTTTGGACTGTGTGTCTCTCCACTCTTCCTCCAGACTCTGATCCCTTAATTTACAAATGAAATGTAAAATTTACTGATGATCAGTGATGGTTTGGAGAGACATGTCTGTCATCTGCTGCTGTTGATCCACTGTGTTTTATTATCAAGTCTAAAGTCAGTGCAGTTTTGTTTTCCTGATTATATAGAATTTGAATTTGTAAAAAGGTACTACAAAAATAAATGTGGTTTGATTTAATAATAGTGAAATTCTTTATAGGTTTTAAACCATTTAAAGGGGAGAGAACACTGGAGCAGAGCGTATGTTCCTGCAGTCAGACGTGGGTCTGCTACACTAATCAAGCGTGTAGGTTTGCTGGTATTTGATGGAGAAGGTTGGGGTCAGTGTGCTCTGGCCTTTAAGAAATGTGGAGCTCAGTCCTCAGCTCTGCCTTCCTCTAAGCGAAGCATCCAGCAGAAGAGAAATAATAAAAAGTCCCTGGGAGGACTGAGAGAGCTGTGAGAGCTCGGAGGATATATATTTTTTTATTTTGTGGCCCGGCTCTCGCTCTCCTCTTGGCTGCTGCAGTGGAGGGATCTGAAACCTCCTGCAGGCCTCTTGGAGGGATGTGCAATCAGAGCCAAGGATTATTTTGGTCGCCCTCCTCTGCACGCTCTCCAGTGCTCCCTTCACGGTAACTGCGATGCCAAGCAGTGGTGGATCATTCCGCCGAGGAGCCTGCGGTATGTAGGCTGTGGGGAGAGTCATCTCTGGAGGTTATGGGCTTCACTTGACCCACGGTGGTCCTCAAAACTTTCAAAGGCTGGCACTGTTTTTCATTTTGCCCATTTCTTTCTGGCAAGCCGGAGGTTTACTGCTGTTTCAGTGACTGGGAGGTGATGGCATTTTGTTCCATTGCTACTTTAAAGGGCCAGTATCCTACATTTTACACTGAGAGGACCAATCAGGATATAAATCCCGCCCACAGAGCACACTAACAGGTCTAATAAATAGAAAGACAGACCAATCAGAATATAAACCCCGCCCATAGAGCACACTAACAGGTCTAACGAGCGAACAGAAAGAAAGACCAATCAGAATGTAAATCCCTCCCACAGAACACCAATCAGGATATAAATCCCGCCCACAGAGCACACTAACAGGTCACTAACGGATCTGACGAACAGAAAGACAGACCAATCAGGATGTAAATCCCACCCACAGAGCACACTAACAGATCTAACGAGAAAAAAGAAAGACCAATCAGGATGTAAATCCCGCCCACAGAGCACACTAACAGGTCTAATAAATAGAAAGACAGACCAATCAGAATATAAACCCCGCCCATAGAGCACACTAACAGGTCACTAACGGATCTGACGAACAGAAAGACAGACCAATCAGGATGTAAATCCCGCCCACAGAGCACACTAACAGGTCTAACGAGCAGAAAGAAAGACCAATCAGGATGCTCTTCATGTCCTGCTCTCCCAATGCCATTCACTCAAGTGCCCTTTCACAATTAATCACACAAATAAACCTTATATACAAAATTGTAATTTCTGAGACATTATATATGATTTGCTGATCTCAGGGAACTGAATATGTGGGAGAATCCTGTAAGTTGTGTGAGAGGTGGGATGTCTGGTACTTTTCTTCATTAACAACACACAGCCTTAATATTATATACAGCTAAATTCAGTTCAGTGTAGTTTTAGTGTAGGACTGGCCGTATTTTCAGTCTCTAAGTTCTCACTAATGTTAACACAGGAGTAAAGCAGCTCTTTAAAGGTAAAGGAGACGCAAACTTTCAGGCCCTAATGAAACTAATAGTGTAACAAGCAATTTGTTCTTTTGCCAGCAAGTCTGGCGTGAAACTGAAGCAGCTCTCCTAATGAATGAACTGCACTGGCACCAGTAATGAACTCTTAACTCCCGCTGTAAAGAGAGAGAGAGAGAGAGAGAGAGAGAGGGCAGGGCTTTTTATTTAGTCCTACCGAACTAAATAGGCCGTCCTGCACAGAGCACTGAAAGATAATCAGGAGGAGGGAATGATAGTGATGAAATTTTTCCAGACTGTTCATCTACAGGTCAGAGATTTTCCATAGATTTCTGTGTCTCACCAGAAATATGACATAGAAGACATTGCCATACACAGTGGGTGGTAGGTCAATAAAAAGAGAACATTCTAGAACCATATGAGTTGAAGGAACATTGTAGAACATTGTGAAACATAAGCCTGTTTTAGAATAATGTCAATAGGGAAATAACTTTCTATTCTAGAACAATGTTTAGATTGGGATTGTTATAAAATAATGTTTATAGGAAGAGAACATTCTAGAACCGTATGAGTTTGAAGAACATTCTAGAACAATGTAAAAATTGAGACTGTTACAGAAAATTGTCAATTGGAGAGAACATTCTAGAACCGTATGAGTTGGAAAACCATTCTAGAATCACGTGAAAAGTAGGACTGTTTTGGAATAATGTTAATATAGGGAGAGAACATTCTAGAACCATATGAGTTGGAAGACCATTCTAGAACTATGTGAAAGGTGAGATTGTTATAGAATAATATCAATAAGAAGAGAACATTCTATTCTAGAACAATGTGAAGATTGGTACTGCTATAAAATGAATTGGAAGAACATTCTAGAACAATCTATGTCAAAGGACTGTTGCAGAAACTTGTCAATAGGGAGAGAACACTAGAACCATGTGAAATGTGAGACCGTTTGAATAATGACAATAGGCAGAGAACATTCTAGAGCCGTATAAAGATTGGGACTGTTACAGTAAATTATCAAGATGGGGAGAACATTGTAGAATATTATGAGTTGGATGAACATTCTAAAACATGGTAAAAATTGAGATTATCACGGAATAACGGCAAAACAGGAGAACATTCTAGAACCATGTGAAAAGTCTGTAAGGCTGTTATAGAGTAATGTCAATTGGGAGAGAACATTCTATTCTAGAACAATGTGAAGATTGGCACTTTTATAAAATAATGTTTATAGGAAAAGAACAAATTTTAGAAAAGTATGAGTTGGAAAAAACATCTAGAACAATGTAGAATTGGGATTGTTATAGAACAATCAATACGGAGAGAACGTTCTAGAACAGTATGAGCTGGAATCGTAAAGATTGGGACTATTATATTACTATCATGTGATCGTGTGACTGTGTGATGTAAGGTGTGCCTTGGTAATGTGCATTCTGGGAAATGTAGTCCGAAGACAGGAAATCTCAGGCAGAGCTGAGTGTGGGAGAGTCAGGCGTGCCTACGACCCCAGGCGTGACGATATAAGTCACTCTGTATAAGACCTTTAGTCAAATGAAGGTCTGTAAATGGAAATATATAATTAATATTATGTATAACTTAACTAAAACAAATAGTAAAATTCCAGTTTTCGATTTGGCTTTGTTTCCAAAGGGGTTAAATAAGAAATCAGCACTTAAAAGTACAAAAAAATTATAACTTAAAGATTAATTTACGATATGTTTGCCAGAAGGTATTTACTTATTCATGCACGCCCCAAAAAAAAACCCCAGTCCTGCTGGCGATTCAAGGTGCATGAATCAAAGAACCGCACACACACTCTAAAAAAAAACACACACTCACTCAAACACACACACAAACACACTCACTCAAACTCACACTGCTGGCCATGCTGCTGCATTATTTACCATGTGTCAAAAGTAGCGTTTTACTGGTCATTAATCACACGCTATGGATTCCAGCTTTTTCAGGGAAATAGTTCAGTAGTTTAGCAGACGGGCCGCGGGAGGTGGCGCTGCGCCGGAGCCCGAAATAGGCCGAGATTTGCATCGCGCCTCAAGACGAGGAGCAGGAGCCAAAAAGACGGAAGCGGCGGCTCTGCCTCTCCTGTGATGCCGGCGCCAGGTGATTCACTCTTTGGCAGGGATCAAAATTAACGACTTCCCCGTGATTTGCATACACTAATTAGCGGGGCTAATAAACACAGCAGCCTAATTACACAGGGGTAAAAAGAAACACGCACACAAAGTGGAGAGCAGAGCACACAAAAGGAAAAGAGCACTAATTACAGATCGGCCTGATCAAACCTGTTTATCGGTTTGGGTCAAACGCATCGTGGTAATTAAGTGGGGCTTCATTTATCCTCATCTTCAGCTCATCCAGATCCTCGTCCTCGGCTCTGCTTCGGATTATGGCACGGAGCGATGGAGCGAGATCCTCAACACGCCTGGATATCCTGTTTATCCACTCGCACTACACACTGACAAAAAATGATGAGTAAAATTTACTTTAAAATAGTTTTGCAACTTTCTGCATTTGCTTTTTTTTAGGTAAATTTAATTTCATGTAAATTTAAGTAACTTTAACTCGGTTTCAAGACTTAAATGTTACACAGAGTAAATAAGTGAACTGAACTTCAGTCAATCCTTTCTTTTAGTAAACTTTACTTCATTTATTTTTACAGAATCAATCCTTTCTTTTAGTAAACTTTACTTCATTTATTTTTACTGAATCAATCCTTTCTTTTAGTAAACTTTACTTCATTTATTTTTACTGAATCAATCCTTTCTTTTAGTAAACTTTACTTCATTTATTTTTACTGAATCAATCCTTTCTTTTAGTAAACTTTACTTCATTTATTTTACTGAATCAATCCTTTCTTTTAGTAAACTTTACTTCATTTATTTTACTGAATCAATCCTTTCTTTTAGTAAACTTTACTTCATTTATTTTACTGAATCAATCCTTTCTTTTAGTAAACTTTACTTCATTTCTGCATACATTATTACCTAATTACAATTACTTTATTTTTATACAATATTATTATATATAATTTTAGTTAAAACACGCATTCAAATATTTACATAATCTCAAAGATTTATCTTGTAAACAGACCAAGTCTCACTGTCTCAACACATGGATAACATGTAGTATTCTTTTTTAGTATACAAGTATAAAGAATGTATTACATGCCAGCTATGTGTTGAGACAGTGTAATATGTGTGTTTTAACTAGAATTATTAACATTTCAGGAAAATAAAATTATAATATATTAAGTATCATAAATTATTTGAGTAATATTGTACAAATTAAGTAATTATAATTAGGTAATATTGTATGCAGAAATGAAGTAAAGTTTACGAAAAGAAAGGACTGACTGAAGTTCAGTTCACTTATTTACTCTGTTCAAGATTCAAGATTCAAAGAGTTTATTGTCATATGTACAGTACAGAAACGGGTTTCAGTGTACAATGAAATTCTTTCTTTGCTCTTCGCCAAGAATGCCAAATAGAAGATAGAAAAAGTGCAAAAAAAAATACAATAAGGTTATAAATATTAAACTTATTGTCAAAGACATAAAAAATAAAAGTTACTTAAGCAAAGAAATGTATAAAAAAGTGCAAGTGCGAAATAATGCAGTTATGGACATTAACTATATATATTAAAAAAGATTAACAGTAAAGTGACGGCTGCAATGTAAACATGTTGAAGTAAAGTGCAGGGTTATTCCTGAGTTGTGTTCAAGAGTCTGATCGCAGGGTTATACCTGAGGTGTGTTTAGAGTCTGAAGGCAGGGTCATTCCTTAGGTGTGTTTAAGAGTCTGATGGCCGTGGGGAAGAAACTGTTCTTTAACCTGGTGTAACTCTATTTAATTCTTGAAACCGAGTTGAAGTTACTTAAATTTATCTGAAATTAAATTAACCTAAAAAAAAAGCAAATGCAGAAAGTTGCAAAACTTTTTAAAAATAAATTTTACTCATCATTTTTTTCAGTGCCGTCACCGACAGTCGCACCAGATGAGGGGAAGAAGCAAGACCCATGCTTCAGATGAGCAATGGTTGTTTTGAATATTTCAGAGGTCTGAATATTAAGCACAGCCATTTAGAGGAACGACTTGCTGGAAAGTTCTATCATCATCATTCGGAGAAAGAATCATTTAAAGTGTTTTCTCAAATTGAGAACTAATGAAAGGCTGGGAGGTTAACAGATTTGTCATCATGCTGAGCTCGAATGAGTTTTTATAGAGACTAAATGAGACTGTAAGGAAGTTTTATTCCCGTGTTTGAGTGAGCGCACGTACCGAAGGCATGAACGTGAGATTGTGCGGATGTGTACCCACACGCAAATGCAGTATACTGCATGCATGCTCTGATACAGTTTGTTTTGGAAACTGTCCAGGATGCTTTCTTTAAAAAAAAACAACTTTCTAGCATTGCTGTGAAGATTTTATTGGATTTAGCACCAAAAGAATTAGCAAGGACATTATTATGTAATTATGTAATTATGTAATTATGTAATTATTAAAAACAGATAGAGCCCTTTTTTAGTAATCTGATTTTAGGGCGTGTCGGTGTGTGTTCGGTATTGTGAGGTCACAAAAAAATACACTTTGTGCAAATCAAAACATGCAAAAGGCATAAACTAATTCTCTTAATTAATCATGTCATGATAATAATTTTTCATCGTAAGTGAAAATCGCCTCTTCTAGGCCGCACTGCTAAAATGTATTGGTCCATAATGCTGTAACAATATTCAAATTATGTCAAAATAGGGTACCGTATTTTTTCGGACTATTAGGTGCATTGAGTGACACTAGTAAGGAAGCCTACATCGAAATGAGCAAGGGTGTCGCCATGTTTCCCTTCTAATTGGGAAGCTGGGGGAAGCAGCTAAATAAACAAAACTGTAATAATAATCTTTCAAAGTCAAACGATTTACCACTGGATGTTAATCTACACAGATTTCTCTCCTGAAAACCGTTTATTTGGTTGAGTTACGCGCTTCCATTTATCAACAGTAACCTTAGATTTACAGTGAAGTTTCTCCAGCACTAAGGCTGGGTGCAGCAGCATTAGCATTAGCCACTAACTGCAGCGCTAGCAGGACGTAAATACCATTACCAAAAAAAAAAGACTGAGGAACCCTGGTGGTTCAGGTAAGTCAGTGCGTTATCAGCTATCAGATAGCGGTTTGTCCTACGTAGCTTGTCTAATATACTTGCCTTTGAATGGCAAAAGAGCTAGTGCTGCATTTAGAGGCTAATGCTAATGCTGCTGCTCCCAGCCTTAGTGCTGGAGAAACTTCACTGAAATCTCGCCCTTATAACCAAGCTGTACTTCAGCAAAGTGGCTTTACTGCTCCTTAATACCTGACTGGTAGAATTCATACTTAAGGAGCACCTGATTATAAGGCGCACTGTCGATTTATGGGAAAATTAAAGGAATTTAAGTGCACCTTATAGTCCGAAGAATACGGTAAAAGTAAAAAGGCAACATTGTGCATGAGACAACTGATACAACATGATACAATTATGTGCATGCTAGTGATGGTGATAGTGATGAACTACTGTATATAATTACCCATTCCTTTCACACACCGTGTCTGAAAATTTGAATAAGATGCTAAAAAAGAGAAGAAAATCATTGTGTGGTTTAATGACAGGCCCAACCGGCACATCAACACAAACTTTACTCTGTCGAGTAAACGTTCAGCCAAACGGGACTCAATCAGCGAAAGGTCGGCTTCTGATGTTGCGTTTTTTAATTACCGCCGCTGTGTTACACACACTACACACACACACACCACCACACACACACATCTACACACTCTTCTCCCCTGTGTTTAGGGTGACGGCGCGCTGTGTAACACAGATCTCGTTAGTCTTCGGCGAGCCACACAGACGCTTGTCAACTCGTCCTTCACAAGCCAGTGCACCACTAAGAAGTCATTTGCACCAGCGTTCCCCATATGGTTCTGCAGCTCTTCCAGCACAGCCGCCGCCGCTCATAAAAACCCAGCGCCCGTCAGCCTTTTTAAAAATGGCATTATCCAGCTTAATGATGCAGCACTCTAATAGCAGGAGAGGGAGAGAGAGAGAGAGAGAGAGAGAGAGAGAGAGATGTAATAAAGAGGCTGCTAGTGGAATGCCGTCTATGGCAGATAATAAAACGACTATTTGTCATTCACAGCAGCGTGTGGCGTGTATCAGCAGAAAATCTGGAGCGGATGCTGCTGCCCGTGTGCATGTTACTGTGGAGATGGAGATACGGGGACACTTTGTTCTCTGGGGGGGAGGGAACGCGCCTGACAGACAGAGACAAAATGGCAGAGGTGAGATCCTGCGGGGAATTTGTCCTCGTCATGGCGGGACAGGCGCTTTCTGTCTGGGTGGGATGGTTTATAGTTTGGTAAACGCACTGGAGGGAGTCCGATCTGTGCAGTCAGATATAAACCTGATGGGTTTAAGCACAGTGGAACATGACTGAGGCCCAAACTGCATAAATACACGGATAAAACATATATAAACAGCATTTAGAGTGAGGTAGAGCCGTGTAAAAGGAAGGATAAGCAAGGTAGCGTGAGTTCAAGGTAGATAAAGTGATTCAGAGCCAGATAAAGGGAGGTAAAGCAAGGTAGAGCAAAACAGAGTGAGGTAGAGCAAGGCAAAGCCTGGTAAGGTGAGGCAAAGTAAGGTAGAGCAAGGCAGAGTGAGGTAGAGTGAGGCAGAGCCATGTAAAGGTAGGTAAAGCATGGTAGAGCAAAACAGAGTGAGGTACAGTGAGGTAGAGTGAAGCAGAGTGAGGTAAAGCAAAGTAGAGCAAGGTAGAGCAAGAAAGAGTGAGGTAAAATGAGGTAGAGTGAGGCAGAGCCATGTAAAGGTAAGTAAAGCATGGTAGAGCAAAACAGAGGACGGTAAAGTGAGGTAAAACAAGGTAGAGTGAGGCAGAGTGAGGTACCGCTAAGTAAAGCAAGGCAGAGCCATGTAAAGAGAGGTAAAGGCAGGTAGAGTGAGGTAGAGTGAGGCAGAGCCATGTAAAGGGGCGTAGAGCAAGGCAGAGTGAGGCAAAGCCATGTAAAGCAAGGAAGAACAAGAAAGACAGAGGCAGAGTGAGGTAAATCAAGATAGAGCGAGGTAGAGTGAGGTAGAGTGAGGCAGAGCCATGTAAAGGGACGTAGAGCAAGGCAGAGTGAGGTAAAGGAAGAAAGAGTGAGTTAGATTGAGGCAGAGCCATGTAAAGAAAGGTAAAGCAAGGTAGAGCAAAAGAGAGAGAGGTAAAGTGAGGCAGAGTGAGGTACCGCAAAGTAAAGCAAGGTAGAGTGAGGCAGAGCCATGTAAAGGGAAGTAAAGCAAGGTAGAGCAAGGCAGAAGGAGGCAGAGTGAGGTAAAGCAAGATAGAATGAGGTAGAGTGAGGCAGAGCCATGTAAAGCAAGGTAAAGCAAGAAAGACTGAGGCAGAGTGAGGTAAAGCAAGATAGAGCAAGGTAGAGTGCGGCACAGTGAGGTAAAGCAAAATAGAGCAAGGCATAGTGAGGTAGAGTGAGGCAGAGCCATGTAAAGTAAGGTAAAGTGAGGTAAAGCAAGGCAAAGTGAGGTAGAGCAAGGCAATGCGAGGTTAAGTGAGGTAGAACAAGACAGAGTGAGGTAGAGTGAGGCAGAGCCATCTAAAGTAAGGTAAAGCCAGGTATAGCAAGGCAGTGAGGTAGGGGTTTAAACATTAACTGAGGCGAGTGACACCCTCAGTTCTTTAAATGTTGTTGTTCTGGGTTCTTTTGCGACCTCCTGGATGAGTTGTTCGTGCCCTTTTGGAGTAATTTCGGTAGGCCGGTCACTCCTGGGAAGGTTTACCACTGTTCCATGTTATCTCAATGATGCTGTGGAGCAGTGGAACTGTGTGCTCTAGAATGATGTCAGTCCTTCCAGTACTTCTTGGATTTTAGATCAGTGTTTTTCTCCACTGAAAAACATGTATCTCCAAAACAGCAACTTTAAGAGATACACTTAAAATCTTAACTTTTAATGGAAGTCGATTTAAAGAGAGCTTATTTCAGGTCATTTTAGAGACTTTCTATTGGTTTACTCATCAAAAAATTTTGACAGCCTAAGAGACAGTTAGTTAGTTTAAATCGACAAAATTAGAAAAACTTGTCATTGGACAGCGACTAGATACAGATTAGCCCATCATCTGGCTGTGTTTTATTGCACCCATCAAACGTTCCATGTATGTTAGTGTAAGGAAATAGATTTTTTTGTGGTATTGTCTGTTTTTTTTGTAGTATTTTCTGTGGGGTTTTCAATCTGACTGTTCTTGTAGATTCAGCTCTGATACAATGACCCTGCTCTTATTTAAGATAAGTAGGGTTTAACAGCCCTGCTGCCGAGCCGTGCCGCAGCCCCGAGAACAGTATTAGAGTCTGCTGTGATCTTAACCCGACTGTAGACCCTGGATGGCGTTCATAATAACGTCAGCAAATGCTTTTTAAGATGCCGCCTGCTCTGCATCCACGCTTTATACATAATGGATTTGATGTAGGCTACAGTAAGCTGGCATGTAAAATAGCAGAGGCCAATAATGCAAAGGCAGTGTGCCAAGTTATTGTTATATCATCTTTTATATGTGCGTGTGTCTCATTCGAGGAAAAACAAAAGGAAAGCAAAAGCAAAAAGAAAAGAAAAAAGCCTTCCCGAAGAAATTGCCTTGTACTCACATTTACATTTTCTTCATTTCTGTTTGCCAAAAGAATAAAAAAAAAAAAAAAGGCAAAAATCCTTCAGTTTTGAAAGCGTATGATTAAACACAGCGCTCTGGCCTGTAGGCACAGTGTTTCAGGTGTAATAGACAGGCGTAAGATGAAACGCGAGCTCGCGGTGAACACAAAACGCGAATGAATGATAAATAAAAGATCGAATTTCTGCTTTTCCATCACTGCAGCAATAAACCTGTGCATTTAGATGAAAAACTAAAATAATACATTCAGCATACATTCAGCTTCCTCTGTTTCTCCAGGTGAAGAAAATGGAGAAAATGAGATAAAGAACCTCAGCAAGACTTGCATCCATACTAAAACTGAAAACTGAGAATTGTAGACGCCACAAAGCATAATATACAGCAGGGGTCGGCAATATGCAACGAAACATCTGGTCCATGAGGATGTTTGTTTGAACTAAAATGAACGATAATGAATAAAAAATAAATTAATTAAAAAAATGCTTCTCTGGTGAGCTTTTGTTTACATGCCTCCCCCCTGTCTCTCTCTCTCGTTCTGTTCTCGTTCTCGTTTTTCTGCCCGTTCTCGGCCTACCTATCTCCTTATAAAACATATATTTTATATGTATTAATATATGTATTAGAATCTGGTGTCAGTATATCTCTCTCCATATTACTCTCTGTCTTTTCATCTCTTTCTTTCTCTCCATCTCTCTCTTTCTCTTTCGATCTATCTCTGTCGCTCCATCTCTCTCCTTTTCCCTCCATCTCTCCCTTTAGATCACTCTCTTTTTCTTTTGATCTATCTCTCTGTCTCTCCATCTCTCTTTCTTTCACTCTCTTTTTGTCTCCATCTCTCTTTCTTTCTCCCCATCTCTCTCTTTCTCTTTCGATCTGTCTCTGTCTCTCCATCTCTCTCCTTTTCCCTCCATCTCTCCCTTTAGATCTCTCTCTTTCTCTTTCAATCTATCTCTCTTTCTCTCCATCTCTCTATCCATATCTCTCTTTCTCTCCATCTCTCTAACCATATCTCTCTTTCTCTCCATCTCTCTATCCATCTCTCTTTTTGTCTCCATCTCTCTGTTTCTCTCCATCTCTCTCTTTCAGTTCATCACTCTCTTTCTTTCCATCTCTTTCCAATCTTTCTTTCTCTCCATGTCTCTTTTTCATTCAATGTCTCTCCATCTCTTTTCATTTCTTCATCTCTCTCTTTTTCTCGATCTCTCTCTCATCTCTCTCCGTTTCTTTATCTCTCTCTTTTTCTCCATCTCTCTCTCTCATCTCTCTCTTTGTCTCTTTCTCTCTCTTTCTTCATCTCTCTCTTTTTCTCCATCTCTCTCTCTTTCTTCATCTCTCTCTCTCTTTTAGACGCTGAACATCACTGTCACTTTCGGTTGACGTCGGGCAAAAGAGGATGACAGGCGTGAGTAACACGTTTTCACCCTGAGTTTAATACTCAGTGACACACATCACACACACACACACACACACACACACACATCACACACACACACACACACATACACACAAACATCACACACACACACACACACATCACACACACACACGGACACACATCACACACACACACACACAGGACATGGACACATTCACACATTGACACGGACCCGTGTACCTGCATGCCCCCCAGCCGCCCCCGCATGTACATTAATAGAGCTGTAATTATGTAATCCTGGTGGGTCTGCAGACCCTCATTAAAAAATACAAATTCAGGAAATCTGATTGTTTTATTTCACACTACATTCAATATATTCATAACAAACACAAACAGTGGATAATTACTGCAGATCTGCTATTATTACACATCTGATTACACATCTGGAATAGCTCTGTGGACTGACGGCTACAGTAAAACAGTATTCTGATGCTCTTTGCTATCTTACACCCCCATCAACAGTTCATTTTTATCAGTTTAGAAATATATCTACACTGACGGCCATTTCTGGTGTGTTGTTTTATAAACTGGTGTGTTTTTTTTTTTATAGGGCAGGGCAGCTTTAACCAGAGACTGGCTCAATAATGACCAAAAATGTGAATAAAGACCAAAAATGTGGGATTTTATGGCTGCTGCGCTTGTGCAGATCTCCTCATCTAGAGGGGCCTCCCCACTAGCACACTGATTTTTCCTTCACTCACAGTGTAAGCACCAATCTGATTGGCTTTTCTTGTTATATACAATCAAATATAACTTTAACAAATCACAATAATAACTTTATATAATGTCACATGAAACAGGTACATCCTTGCTTACAATATCAAATATATAACCCTCTTTTGTTCTGATGATTTTTTGTGGGCATGAGCTTCAAACAACAGCAGTATTCAAAATATTAGACCCCCTACTGTTGCCTAGAAGCACACCCTTCAGACTTTGACCTCCAAGGACGCTCTCAGATTCAAATCCCTTTCAGCGTCGGGAGCGAACACAGCTTGAGTCCAGCATGACGGCAGTGGTTAGGAAAATGGTCAGCGCAGTAAAAACACTGCCAGAGGCGACGGAGAGTGAACTGTAATCAGCTGTGAGTAATCTCAGGGCGCAGGACTGTACAGGAGGACTTCAGTTTTCTTTATTTCAGACTGTACGTATGTTGAAATGCACTACTATTAATGATGCCTTTTGAACAAACTCAACCGTAGCACTCTATCCTGTTACCTAAATTAGTTATTAGGTCTTATTTGTTTAATTTTAGAACACAAATTTTGGGGAAAAATCACTAGAATGTGCTCATGCTGTTAGCACAGCCGCTATTTCTATGCTAATTCTATGCTAATTCTATGCTAAAAACTCAGTCCTGTTACTTTAATTCTTGCTACTCTAAACATAAAAAGAAACAGGAGTGAGTGCCAGTAACAGGAGTGTTTTTTTTTTGTCATAAATATCAATTACTTGAACATGCAGACACAATAATTTCTTTAATAAAATAAAGACTTTCTTGACAGAAAGTCAAATAAATTAGTGGACTTGCTTTTTATCATGCTTTTTAAATGTTACATGAGTTTTGTTACCATCTTTGAATTAGAAAACTTAAAGTAAAGCTGCCTGAGATTGACCAGTACGTTTTGTTATAAAATTCAGAGGCCTATTTGAGTAATGTTTTAATCTGAAATTGAAACATGTTCTTTTTGCATCAGCTGTGGTTTTCATCTTGGTACTCTGCCATGCAGGCCAGTTTTACTTTTTTTGCCCTCTTTTTCTTATGGTGGAGTCATGAATGCTGACCTTAACTGAGGCAAGTGAGGCCTGAAGTTCTTAGGATGTCCTTTTTAGTGACCTCTTGGATGAGTCATTGTTGCACTCTTGGGGTAATTTTGTTTGACTGGGAACAGGGAGCCCAGTGCATCTCAGATGTATCAACATTAACATTTTAATATTTTAACATTATAGTCATTATGGTTTTTAGAAAAATGTGTTTTGGGTAAGGGGGGTAGTGCACTATAGGACTCTGTGGCGCTTTTGTCCTTAATGCCTTTATCATTTTTTTTTTTTTAAAGCTTGAGTTGATACTTTAACTTCTAGTAGAAGTATTTTATTAAACCCATAGTATCTAGTAATGACTGGGAATAGTTTTGACATCTTTGTGTGTGATTTTAGCATGCATACTTTTGTTCACAGTTGTTTGTATTTTATATAAAAGTTGATAAAGATAAAGATGATAGAATGTTTTTTTAAGGTTAATGTTTGGGTGAAACTCTTCCTGCATGCTTCTATAAAGTAGTAAAAAACAATCTTCTGCAGAGTCGAGTTGAAATAACCTGAATAACAGATTCAGCGGCAGTTTTTTCATCTTTTAGACTATTTTTTTTTTTGGACTAGTAAATCATTTCTGGATCACAGTGAGAGAAGTGACAGATTTGAGCTGAAATTCCTCTCCTGCAGAGCACAGGCTGTGCCAGTTCCACGGTATACAGAGCCCAGGTGCTAGATTGACTACTTCAAAGCAGAATATCAGGGGAAAAGCCAGAGTTAAACGTCCGTCCGTCCGTCCGCTCCGCCCCTTAATGACTAAGCCTTATCATGTTGAGTGTTCCTGACTCTTCCCCAGCTCTCTGCCCGGGTAACAGTGAGGGAGATAATGCAGCCGCTGAACAATGCCGCGCCCGAAAGCTCTCATGTGTTTAATTTCCCCGTGAATCCAAATTAATGAGCAAATAAATCCATGCATAAATAATTTGGGAGATAAATAAACGGCCGGCAGCGTGGCGGAGTCTGCGGCACAATGGAGTCTCATTAAGAGAGAACAACAATGACGGAGAGAGAGAGAGAGAGAGAGAGAGAGAGAGAGAGAGAACTGCAGCATTGAGTGATAGATGGAAACAGACAGAAAAAGAGAGAGAAAAAAGAATAGAAGCAACAGAGTAAAATAGAGGGAGAGAAAAAGAGAGATTTGAGGTATATAGAGTGAGTAAGGGCAAGAGACAAGCAAAGAAAGGGATAGAGAGAGAGAGAGAGAGAGAGAGAGAGAGAATGAGAAACAGAGCAAGACATATAAGAGAGGGAGGGCAAAGACAGAGAGACAGAGCACAAGAGAGGAGAGAGGGATGCAGCACTGAGTGAGAGATTGAAACAGTCAGAAAAAGAGAGAGAAAAAGAATCATGGAGTAAAATAGAGGGAGAAAAAGAGGGGGATTGAGGAATAGAGAGACAGAGAGATATAGAGAGATAGTGAGAGATTGAAACAGACAGAAAAAGAGAGAGAAAAGAGATAAAGAGCTATGGAGTAAAATAGAGGGAGAGAAAGACGGAGATTTAAGGATAAAGAGACAGTGAGATACAAAGAGTGAGTGGAGGAAAGAGACAAACAGAGGGAGGAATAGAGAGAGAGAGAGGATGAGAAACAGAGCAAGACATATAAGAGAGGAGGAATAGAGAGAGAGAGAGAGAGCTGCAGCACTGAGTGAGAGATTGAAACAGACAGAAAAAGAGAGAGAAAAGAGAATGGAGCAACAGAGTAAAATAGAAGAAGAGAAAAAGAGAGACTTGAGGATAGAGAGACAGTGAGATATATAGAGTGAGTAAGGGAAAGAGACAAACAGAGGGAGGGATAGAGAGAGAGAGAGAGAGAGAGAGAAACTGCAGCACTGAGTGAGAGATGGATACAGACAGAAAAAGAGAGAGAAAAGAGAATAAGAGCAATGGAATAAAATAGAGAGATAGAAAAAGAGAGATTTGAGGATAGAGAGACAGTGAGATACATAGAGTGAGTAAGGGAAAGAGACAAACCAAGGGAGGAATAGAGAGAGAGAAAGATATAGAGGATGAGAAACAGACCAAGACATAAAAAGAAAGAGGGCAAACAAAAGAAAGACAGAGCAAGAGATAAAGAGAGAGACGAAGAGAGAGTGAGACAGACAGACTGACACAGAGAAAGAGATGAGAAAAAGATAGAAATATAGAGAGAGGGGGACAGAAAAAAGAGGAATAGAGAGAAAGAAAGAGAGCAAAGGAAAGAAGACAGGCCAAGAGAGAGAAAGAAAGAGAGGAGTAAGGAAGCGCAAGAGATAGAAAAAGACAGAGTGAGAAAGAGAAGAGAGGAAGAGTAAATGATCACGTGAGAGAGAGAGAGCAAAAAATAGAGTGAGAGAGCAGACAGACTGACAGATAGGAAGAGTAGGGGTAGAGAGAGAGAAAGAGAATCAGCAGGTGAAAGAGAGAGAGAGAATAATGGTAATGAGACGCCTTGTTGCTGCCCGAGTGTACTTTCACGAGTCATGCAGAGAGCAGGCCAATGGCATTGTCGAGGGTAATTAAAAATGTGTGTGTGTGTGTGTGTAAGTGTGTGTGTGAATGCATGCTTCCGTGGGAAAAGCAATGAGACCTTATTGTCCATCTGCCGCCTAATTCTAATCTCTTTAAAACAAATGAATCATTTACAGGGTTGGAGACTTTTCATTAGCCTCATTCAGAGCCCTAAAAGCAGGGTTTTCCATGTACAGCAGAGCCAGTCCAGCGCCAGCCGGGACCCGGGCACCATGCGGGCAGCTAACAGGTCAGTACGAGGAAATAAAGAGCCGTATGGCGGGGGGTAAATTACCGAAAGCCATTCGCACACCGTTCAGTTTCCTCCAGCTGAATAACTCCACTCATAAACAGAGAGATCTAAATAATAAACCTGCTGATACACTTTTATTTAAACAGCCGGAGATGCATTACATCACCCAGTGAAGCCCAAAGAACACAGTGCTGAAACACAAGATAAATATACGATATGTTACGATAAGTTAATGATGACACTTAAAACAACCACAATATACGGGCCCTATCGTACACCCTTCTGGCGCGTTTCTATTTTGGCAACGGAAAACACAGGAGCGCCACTGATTTACAATTATCCTAGACAACAGTCAATCGTCATTTCTAGATAAGACAGCACTTAAAAATGATGAGTTTCTTTGATTTTACCAAATTGAAAACCTCTAAAATATAATCAAGAGGAAGATGGATGATCACAAACCATCAAACCACCAAACTGAACTGCTTGAATTTTTGTACCAGGAGTAAAGCAGCATAAAGTTATCCAAAAGCAGTGTGTAAGACTGGTGGAGGAAGAGAACATGATGCCAAGATGCATGAAAAAAACTGTAAGAAATATTGATTTTTGAACTCTTAAAACTTCTTTAGGAATATGAACTTGTTTTCTTTGCATTATTTGAGGTCTGGAAGCTCTGCAGCAGTGTGTAAGACTGGTGGAGGAGAACATGATGCCAAGATGCATGAAAAAAACTGTGATTAAAAACTGTGATTCTTAAAATATTTTAAATATGAACTTGTTTTCTTTGCATTATTTGAGGTGTGAAAGCTCTGCATCTTTTTTTTTTGTTATTTCAGCCATTTCTCATTTTCTGCTAATAAATAAATGCTCTAAATGACAATATTTATTTGGAATTTGGGAGAAATGTTGTCTGTAGTTTATAGAATAAAACAACAATGTTCATTTTACTCAAACATAAACCTATAAATAGCAAAATCAGAGAAACTGATTCAGAAACTGAAGTGCTCTCTGAAGCTGTATATTTATCCTGTACTGTGGAGCTCTGTGGGCCTTCAGGACTTTAATTGGACAGGCCTGCTGTAAATGAACTGTTTAAATACTGCTTTATATTCCTCTCTTGGCTAAAAGGAACATTTGCATGCTGGGGGTTTGGTCCACACATCCGGTCCCCAGGTCTCTTCCACACAGGGGACGTAACTCCAGGCCACAGACAAGGTCACCCCCATTAATCATGCCAGCATCCTTCTGTCTCTCTCTCTCTCTTTCTCTCTCTCTCATTTTTCTCACTTCATTGATTGAGATCAGCGGTTAATTCCCCGGCGGAGCAGTGGGAGCACTGGGAGCACGTGAAAACGCACCTTTAACTTGTTTCTAATCACTGGCTGGACGGACGCACTGAGACCCGCTGGCAAAAGAAGGAATAGATGTCTTCCTAAAGACGAGTGGAGGGATTAGCATCGCTTTCCCCCATTAGCAATAGGGAGGTTCTGATCAAAGCCAGTAGCTGGGTTCCTAGGTCTTTGGTAGGACTGACTCATTCTTATTAACACAGTAAAGTAGTTATTAACACAGTAAAGTAGTTATTACCATAGTATAGTAGTTATTACCATAGTAAAGTAGTTAATACCACAGAAAAATAGTTATTAACACAATAAAGTAGTTATTACCATAGTAAAGTAGCTATTAACACAGTACAGTAGTTATTAACACAGCACAGTAGTTATTAACACAGTACAGTAGTTATTAACACAGTAAAGTAGTTATTAACCCAGTAAAGTAGTTATTACCATAGCATAGTAGTTATTACCACAGTAAAGTATTTAATAGCACAGAAAAATAGTTATTAACACAATAAAGTTGTTATTACCGTAGTAAAGTAGTTATTACCACAGTAAAGTAGTTATTAACACAGTACAGTAGTTATTACCACAGTAAAGTAGTTATTAAAACAGTAAATTAGTTATTAACACTGTAAAGTAGTTATTAAAACAGTAAATTAGTTATTAACACAGTAAAGTAGTTATTAAAACAGTAAATTAGTTATTAACACTGTAAAGTAGTTATTAACACAGTACAGTAGTTATTAACACACTACAGTAATTATTAACACATTACAGTAGTTATTAACCCAGTAAAATAGTTATTAACACAGTAAAGTAGTTATTAAAACAGTACAGTCGTTATTAACACAGTAAAATAGTTATTAACACAGTACAGTAGTTATTAACACACTACAGTAATTATTAACACATTACAGTAGTTATTAACCCAGTAAAATAGTTATTAACACAGTAAAGTAGTTATTAAAACAGTACAGTCGTTATTAACACAGTAAAATAGTTATTAACACAGTAAAGTAGTTATTAACACAGTAAATTAGTTATTACCATAGTAAAGTAGTTATTAACACAGTAAAGTAGTTATTAACACAGTAAAGTAGTTTCAGCTGTGTTTCAGCACAGCAGCAGTGAGTCGAGAATTTGGAGGAAAATAAAGTGTAGATGAATCTTTTAAAGTAGAGCCTAAATTTAGAGCACTTAGACACTGCATGTGTCTATGCACACTTTCTGCCACTGTGTGCACCAGGGTGCTGTAGCTTTATTTTATTTTCTACTCACCGTGCACGCTTTTTTGGAACATTTTTACGTGCATTTCATGCAAAATCTCGAGAAATAAGCATCGTTTTTTTTATTCAGTAGTACTGAAACATTTATGTCGGTGCCTTTTTGGTATTGATTTTATTGAATTTCGATACCTAGCTCTAGGTACAGACAAAACCCATGTATAAAAAAGGTGTTTCCTCCGTTTTTACACATTCGGGAGTAAAATCCACTGTGAAAAGTGTAAAAAGTGACTCTGAGTTCATCCTGCGGCGGGAGGCCTCCGCCTGCACACTGACTGACAAATCGGATCACAGCCGCCAGCCCAGGCAGCTCCTGATTTCTCGACAGAAGCATGACGGGAGCCGCTGAGCTGATTAGGAAGGGGATTTTGGAAAGGGTGAGAGTCATGAATGTGATTGTTTGTTTGCGGGTTTTTGTTCGTCTGTTTGTTTGTTTATTAGTTTCCTCGGCTGTAATCCTCCTCTGGATCCGTGCGACTCACGCAATGCCCCTACAATGCCTCTCATTGTGCACCGCCAGAGAGGAAATGTCAAAATGCGCTCTAATGTGAATCTCAGAGCCGCTGGTTTATTTATGAGGCAACGGCCTGACACACTTTAGTGCAGTTAGTGCTCAGCGGGAGCGAGGGGAGGCAGGCTGCTGGATTCGGCGGCGGGTTTAAGGAATTGTGCACACAGTTTATCAGTGTATATCAGTGTTAATTATTTTTAGGTAGGTAGGATGCATGAATTAAATTACACATCGTCGCTGTCCAATGAAAAACACTTATCTCCATTTTTGACAATTTTCTCGACTTTTACTTTACTACATAATCTGAACAGACAGGCTGTCTCTTACACTGTGCCAAAATTTCTTGATGAACGGACCAATAGAAACTCAACTTCAAAATGACCTGAAATAAACTCTTTTTACATTGACTTCCATTGAAAGTTTACAAAGTTTTTTTTCTCTCTCCTGTAAAGTTGCTTTTTTGGTTAATAATTTCCCAGATAATAGAAAACATCCTAAAAAAACGATGCATCACAACGTTATGGTCTAGTAACAAGGCATTTAATAACATACTGAGTATGTGTTAATCTTGTTAAAGAAAAAAAATATATGAAATTCTGGTTGGCAACATATTTTTGAGGATGAAAACTAAATAAAAAGTAATGTGAAAAAGTATGACAAAATCCATTACACTTTTCATCAAAAAAAAAACTAAACAAAAATGTCAAAGACTGAAAAACGATTAAATAATTGTATTTTTGTCCAGTGATCAGAACATATAACTTTTTTTTTAAACCTGCCACACCACACAGCATTAGGGTTGTGCAGCATGACCAAAAAACTTCCCAAAAATATCCCAATAACGATACAGATCACTTATATCAATTTAGAACATTTTCTATAAATATATAAATATATTCCTCATTTTACTGATAAATAGTTTATTAAACATAAAATATGACGTAGTAACATACTTTTTACTTTCAACAGCATTAATCCCACAACTTTTATACCAAAAAGTAATGACAAAAGTAATGGGACACATACTCATTTATTGTTTCTTCTGAATTTAATGGTATTAAAAAGTGTAGTCTTGAATTTCCAGGTCAGGGTTTCTACTATACTCTGTAACATTACTACAGGAATTTCATTTAGTAAAAGCTAGTGCACTTTCTGCCACTGTGTGCACCAGGGTGCTGTAGCTTTATTTTATTTTTTTACTTGATGTGCACATTTTTACGTGCATTTCATGCAAAATCTCAAAAAATAAGCATTGTTTTTTTTAGTTTTTGAGTTAGTAGTACTGAAACATTTCTGCTGATGCCTTTAACATCTGAATGAGATGCATGTAGCTAAATAAAACCTCCATCAGAGCTTATAGATATAAATACGGCTTCCTGTTAACTTTTTGGTTTTTTAGCATGCAGCTCTCTGTATTTCACCTGAAGCGAGAGAGGCACGTCTATACAGTATTTCCTTCATGCTATTGAAATTAAACTGCGGTGCACGGAAGACGTGAGCCGAGACCCCGTGCAAGCGTTAGTTCAGGAAGGAAGAGCCCACCACAACACAATACATGTGCACACGTACACACACCCATACACATACACACGTACACATATATATATACATACATATACTACTAATGAACCAATTATCTCTGCACTGCAAACACAGGAAGCTGAGGGAAGTGCTGACTTCCCATCCGCTTCAATTTGCCTACACAATCTATTCCCTCAGAGGTTTTTTTTGACCAAGAGAAGTTGACATGTACAGTATGTATGTATTTATAGCCCCTGCTGGTCATGTGATTGGTTGAAAGTCACTCAGCCGTAATCATTAATTCAGACATGGCCTATATAGGCCTACGGGATATTTATATAAAAATCCACCTGCCTAATATCCTGTAGGTCTCCTTCATGCCACCCAAACAGCTCTGACCTACTGGAGCATGGACTCCACCAGACCCCTGAAGGTGCCCTGCTGGAATCTGGCACCAAGACTAATGAAAGTGAGGAGCAGTGAAGTTCTTTAGGAAGTCCTGTAGGAAGTCAGGTAGGCCTCCATAGATGGTCTCTAAATGAGTCCTGATCACTGCAATGATACTCCTGATTAGAGGTGGGCGATACCGGGAACGCAGGGCCAGTATTGCCGAGATCGATACTGATACCGATACTTTTTAATATTTAAGCTTTATAGATCCAAATGATCCAAAAACCTAGGATATAATTTCACCAAACATTGATAACAAAATACTTTAGTATCACAATCAACATTTTTTTTAGAAACAATGGAACAGTAACAAAACAAAGTTTAAATATAAAATAAAAAAATATAAAAAAATAAAATAAAAATTCTCCCCTCACTAGACATCTTTTCTAGTTCTTTGTTTCTTTTTTTTTAATAGAATTGTCATTTGGAAAAACAATAAAAAATAAGGAATTGTCTTCCTTTCAGTGCAATTCAAATGCAAGTTTTTCTTAAATAAACAGAGTGTAAAAAAATATCACTCAACACTAATCTCCTGAGGTAGAGGCGTGTCGACTCGAGGAGAGCGCTGAGTGGGCGGGGCCAGGCTGAGCCTACCTGCTGGCTTTGCTGAGCCATGTGACGCATGTGCAACAACAAGAGACCAGAGAGTAGACTGTGGTGAATCTCGTGCGCAGCAGTCAGTGCGTGCGGCAGAGAAAAAAGCTTGAATATCGATATTTTTACACGAGTATTGCTCAATACCAATACCAGCGTTGGTATCGATATTATCGATATTTGGATCAATCCGCCCACCTCTACTCCTGATCCTGTTTGTCCTTCCATCCTTGGATCTACAAGGAACACCTCACAAGATCTGCTCTCACCCACCAATATCATTATGACATTGTTTCTACACCCATTATTCTTTATTTTCAGCTAAACCTAGCATATAGCACCCACTTTCAGTTTTTCTGAATTTTCTATTTATAGGTTATTATTATGTTTGAGTAAAATGAACATTGTTGTTTTATTCTATAAACTAAATAAAAATAATAAAAAATATTCTCATTTAGAGCATTTATTTGCAGAAAATGACTAAATGAGAAATGGCTGAAATAACAAAAAGATGCAGAGCTTTCAGACCTCAAATAATTTCATCTGTTGCACAGGGTGAGTTCATCAGAGTTACCAGCTTCACAAACCAGTTAACAAGTTAACAAACAGCTCCACAGATAAGAGCATCTAAATACTTCACAGAGTATTTTGGTTTGTTTAACATTTTCAAGTTACTACATGATTCCGTATGTGTCCCTTCATAGTCTGGATCACTTCTCTATTCATTTACTATGTAGGAAAATGTAATTCAGATTGCTTCCAGTAAACGTCCCTTATAAAGACACATGCTATTGACGCACTGGAAAATTTCCAAAGAACTGGCAATTGATCTTTAGTCTTTCCCATGTTCCTTTTTCCAGGATCTGTTCAGCAGAGTCAGATCTGGTGATTTTTGTGAAGCACTACAGCATCATCTAGTGACCGATATGAAAAACACAAGCAGTGCAGAACAGAGCCTGAGGCCTTATCTGCTGAATGGAGACACTCTGCTCATCATTAATGGGTCAAATGAATAATTCAGAGTGGAGAGCTGATCTGAATTCAGTGTCTGTTTGTTTTGACACACTTTTTAATTTCCTTCCTTTCTTAAATATGACCATAAATGTCCTGATAAGCTCAGTATAAAATATATATATATACAGTTTCTCTGATTTTGCTATTTATAGGTTTATGTTTGAGTAAAATGAACATTGTTGTTTTATTCTATAAACTACAGACAACATTTCTCCCAAATGAAAGAAAATAAGAAATGGCTGAAATAACCAAAATTATGCAGAGCTTTCAGACCTCAAATAATGCAAAGAAAACAAGATCAAAGATCATATTCATAAAGTTTTAAGAGTTCATATTAAATCGATATTTGGTGGAATAAACCTGATGGTTTTTAATCACAGTTTTTTTTTATGCATATTGGCATCATGTTCTTCTCCTCCACCAGTCTTACACACTGCTTTTGGATAACTTTATGCTGCTTTACTCCTGGTGCAAAATTAATTCTAGCAGTTCAGTTTGGTGGTTTGATGGCTTGTGATCATCCATCTTCCTCTTGATTATATTCCAGAGGTTTTCGATATGGTAAAATCAAAGAAACTCATCATTTTTAAGTGGTTTTAATTGGTCACTCTGTTGTCAGCCTAGCACAGGTCCATGTTTTTCTCACCAGCTTTTGCTTTATTAAGTTTGAGCTCCCCTTCTGTGGACCCGGACACAGGAAACGAGGCCTGGTTCACATAACAACTCATATTCCCACAACTAGCAGAGCCTGGAGGTGATCTGCTGCTCTCCAGCCTGACTTAATTTCCTCTGTTTCACCAACAGACTCATATGCAACAACCAGCGCTCTCACACGTGGAAGTAGCACTGCTTAACAGGAGGAAACTGAGGGTAACTAGGTTTGCTTTCTTTACAAAACTATTGCTAAATGGTTTAAGCTGGGTTGTGCACAGCTTTAGTGCTATACTTCTTAATATAAAGTTTAACCAAGTTAATAGAAATGTACTGTATAAACTCTTAAGCACTATCTGGACGGGATTGGTTCCTCAGGGGGTCCTGAGGTAATTTCCTCTTCTGAGAAAAAAAATTACAGGCTGAATAATCTACTGTTTTTCTCTGAACACCTGTAATCGCGGTCCTCCGGTAATTTTAGTCCCGTCTGGATCCACATCTCTGAGTTTCGTCTCCTCGCCTTTAATAAAATACTGTAACTATTTGTCCACTGCCGCGCACCATAATTACACTTTGGGCACTTGGGCGTTTCCACGGAGATCCACGATCTATAAACACAACAGCGAGTGGAAATAGAGGAGCTACTGAACACTATGTCATGTGACCAAGAAAGCCTAAAAAAACCCAGATCCTCCTGTTTTTTCAACTGCAGTCCGGATGCAGGAGTTTTATCAATGAGTAGAAGTGTGAAATATTTTTCGCAGATGTCCCGCTGAGAAACTAATCACGTCCAGATAGGGTTTTAGATTATACATACAGCATGTAGATTTTACCAAATTTAAAACCTCTGGAATATAATCAAGAGGAAGATGGATGATCACAAACCATCAAACCACCAAACTGAACTGCTTGAATTTTTGCACCAGGAGTAAAGCAGCATAAAATTATCCAAAAGCAGTGTGTAAGACTGGTGGAGGAAAACATGATGCCCAGATGCATGAAAACTGTGATTAAAAACCAGGGTTATTCCACCAAATATTGATTTCTGAACTTTTAAAACTTAATGAATTTTTGTTTTTTTGAGAAAGCTCTGCATCTTTTTTGTTATTTCAGCCATTTCTCATTTTCTGTAAATAAATGCTCTAAATGAGAATATTTTTATTTGGAATTTGGGAACAATGTTGTCTGTAGTTTATAGAATAAAACAATAATGCTAATTTGTTAATTTTACTCACACATCATATATCTATAAATAGATAAATCAGAGAAACTGATTCAGAAACTGAAGTGGTTGACATGGCCTCAGAAGAGGTGTCCACAATTTGTTGGACATATAGTCTTTTTTACTCTTCTTAATTGTGTTAAATAAATATTAAAATCAAATGTTATACAAGTAGGACTAAGCATGTAGTTCTGTCATGTAAGACTCAAGATTCGTGTCAGTATATACAGTATATACACAGTGGTCTATATTATTCGTTCGTCATCGTTATGGATGCAGCAGCAGAGCAGCAGATGGTTTAGCGAGGCTATTATCCATCAAAGCTGGAAATAAGCTGCAGACGATGAGCTGAAATGACGTGATACAGGTATCCACCTGCTGAGTCTCTCACACCCTCACACTCCAGCAGTAATATGATGTTTAAAGATGCAGTGGAAAATGGTGTGTATTTATCTTGTCATAGCTGAATAATGAGAGTTCTGTCTGTTACTGTGGAAGTGACAAACTGTGAACCTTAAACACCGTCAAACACTGTTGTCTCTTCATTCAAATGCAAATCTGGTATAAATAAAACAGAGCTGTTACGTGTAAACACCCTGTTTATGTTTTTTATGTCTGTCTTTCTCTACCTGGATCTCTTTCCACAGGAAGTACTGCGTACCAGAGGTGTGAAAAGTAAGTTTCGCAACTTTTTGCATTTGCTTTTTTTAAATAAATTTAATTTCATGTAAACTTCAACTCAGTTTCAAGACTTAAATGTTACATAAAGTAAATAAGTCAATCCTTTCTTTTAGTCCTTTACTTAATTTCTAATGTGTGTCTTAACTTAAAATATTTAAATTTTAGGAATTATATACATATATTATGTATCATAATTCATAAATGGTTTGAGTAATTTCGTATATATTAAGTAGTTGTAACTATGTAATTTAAATGCAGAAATTAAGTAAAGTTTACTTAAAGAAAGGATTTTAGTAACTATATCTTAAACATGGCGGTGCTTTAGTGATGTTACGCATATTAAACCCACATGACTGTCAACGACCAACTGTTGCTGTGCACAACTTAAGGCACTCAGACTCAGACTTTACAGAAACCTGCATAAAACAGATTTTCCAAACTCTACCAGGCTTAAACTCTGTCCTAAAGGGTGTTTTCTCACCAGCACTAAATGGACTCTGGTTTGTTTGTACCCTTAATGCAGTCAGATTGAGCAGGTGTGAACACTAATTGCACTCAGGTGCGGATCAAATCAACCGGCCCCAAGCTTGTGGTGAGAACGTGATCTGGTTTATCAAATATACCCTTTTTATTTGAGCTAAACTGCTGATAAAGCACAGTTTAATCTGATATATTAGCCTGATAGAGCTAATGACCACAGCTAGGAACAAAAGCTGTCTCTGCTGCTATATAATAGACTATCAAAAAGTTTGATTCATCAAGCTCAGGTATCAAAGCAGTTTTTTTATTAGATAATGCAATATATTTGGTAACTTAAAGTAACAGGGTTGCGAGTAACAGGGTTGCAAATCTAGGCTAAGTTGTGGTTTACCGCAGGAACAGATGCTAACTGTAAAATTTAGCTATGTATACAAGATCAAGGACAAACATGGTTATATAAGTATATAAAGTAAATTTAGACTCTACTCATTATTAGTCTTACAACAAGAGTAACAGGGTTGAGTTCACTGAGTGACACACACAACTTGGACAAACATATTTGGAAAAAAAAAATTTAATTGTTAGAGCACTTACTCTTGGTCTTGCCATGTGGGCAGAAAATGTCCTTGTGATGTCACTTCCTTTGTGCCAGTAGACAAATATTTTTAACTCTTTCTCTGCCAGGTAAAATTCCTTATGGTAACAGGGTTGGTCACCCAATGTGTGGGACAAGAGAAAACAGCCATTTTTTTGAGGTGGTCCAAAGGTATTCAGTCTTTTGAATAATATCTAAGGAGCTTATTTTTCCACCATATTTTACAGTTTGTCTGATAACAAGTACATTGTTCACAAACAATAGTCATTTAGATATTTTGGATATGTACATTTGAAATGTAAGTGGTGGGACAGGAAATCCTGGAATGTCCCCTATTTACTTTTTTGCTGCCATGCCAGACAGCTCTGATCAATCAGAGAAGACGATGTGCTTGCGTGGTTTATTGGTGCGCACATTTTTTGGTGCTTTTAGGTTTGTACATGTGTGAAACCAAACCAAAACCTGTTTAAATGCCAAGTGATAGGTTAGTTTCTAGTACTTTCATACCTTAAAAATGGCGGTGCTTTAGTGATGTAACGTTTATAAACACACGTGACTGTCAACGACCAACTGTTGCTGTGTACAACTTTAACCAGATCTCTTTATAAAACAGATTTACCGAACTCTACCAGGCTTAAACTCTGTATTCACGCTACAGACGGCTTCTTTAACGTGCTTCTCGCTCGAGGGCCGGAGATCTCGAGATCTTTCTGACTCACAACCGAAAGTGGCTTCAGTTCAGAACCGGGAGAGAGAGAGAGAGCGCGCGGTGGGCACGGAGTGGGCGGGTGACGTCACTCCCCCCTTGCCGTAGGGCGACTTTAGCAGACGGAGCGAGCGAGCGCGAGACTCCAGCCCGGTTTTCACGTCGTCGTCGTCGCGCGCGCGCACCGCGATAATGCTGGCCGGGAGCCGCGCGAGCTGCAGGGCGGTACGGTAGACGGGCGGGTTGTTTCCCCGCGCGAGCTCGAGTTCACCCATGGAGCCGCAGCCCGGATTCACGCGCGAGGAGATCAACAGCACGGTGTGGGAGGTGCCGGAGAAGTACGTGCGCTTAAAGCAGATTGGGACCGGAGCCTACGGTACCGTGTGGTGAGTTAAATAACCCGGTAAACCCCGTTAAAACCCGTATAAACCCCGCTAAACCCTTTAGCTTCTGCTGCGCGAGCTTCCCCTGCTCTGTTTTTATTTATCTGCCTCGCGAGCGTTCCCTGCTCTGGTGTTCCCCAGCACTGCACGCGCTGTATCTAACGTTAGAGCACTAAACCCCAGATCACCAGGATTACACAACAGCTCACATTTCCAGGAATTGTTGTTGTTATTATTATTACATTCCCTAGACTTTTCACAGCATGTGAAGTATCACAGTTGCATGGGCATTGTGTTGCTTCTAGGGTTGCTTTTTGATTGCACAACATTATTATGCATTATTACTATTAAATGTTTTAGATTATCAATGGTAGGCTTTACAGCATTTATTTAAAGTTTGTTTTTTTAGTTGCATAACTATTAATGCTGTGCACTGGCAAGAACTTGGTGATATGATGTGTATTACAATACAGGGTGTACATGATTAAACATATTGCCACCCTTAATTGTCACATCAGGGTACTACTTTTTTTTGCTGTTTTTAGCAAAAGCAAAAATTCACACTGTTCTCATTTTCCATTATATATCTACTAGAGACAGATTATATCTGTCCAGTATCATTTATTTTACTTTAATCCTGGATATATGGAGATATTTGGAGTGCATTACTATAAGTATTATTAGTATCACGACATTGTGGATCATTGACTTCTGGGACAAATCGGATAAAATTCATCATTCATCATATCGTATGCAATAATAACATTAAATTTTCATTTTGCTGCAGTAGAGTATTCTTGATTCATTATTTTTTATTCAGTGTTTAGTCATATCGCCAAGAGTATCGTTATCGCAAGAATAGCATGAAATATCGTAGTATTAGTTTATCCACTATAAGGCGCATCGTTTTTTTGCGGCGCACTATTAACAAACATCTATTTTCTGGTCTATGTTTATACATGAGGCGCACCGGATTATAGGGCGCATTATAAGTGACAATAGTGAGAAACAAGGGTGCCGCACAGTAATCTACACAGATTTCTGTCTTGAAAACTGTTTATTTGGGTGAGTAAAGTGCTTCTGTTTATTTACAGTAAGCTTAGATTTCCAGATTTCCACTAAGGCTGGGTGCAGCAGCATTTGCCTTTGCGGCTAACTGCTACACAGCGCTACACTGACGGGAATCCTGAGTATTCTGGTCACCCAAGGCACTATCACATAGCGTTTTGTCCTACGTCGCTTGTTTTAACATGGTAAACACGCAGATTACAGTCCAGTATATCCGCCACTTAACAGCGAAAGAGCTAGCGCTACCTTAGCGTACTTAGCGGCAAGTATTAATACTGCTCCAGCCTTGGTGCTGGAGAAACTTCACTGAAAACGTATAAACTTATGAAGCTGTACTTTATCAAAGTGAATTTAATGCTTATTACAATGAGGTGCACTTTAGATTTTTGGGAAAATACAACAAGGCCTTGCTGCATAACAGTTGCATGACTGTTAGAATTGCCCAGCATTTCCATGCATTCCTGTTAAGGCTCCTCTGGTTTGCCTCACAGGCTTGTTTTAATGGATTACATGTAAAGCTGAGAGGCTGAATTAAGGCCTGTGCAGCGTCTTCCCACTAATGGTAGTGTGACACTGTGATAAGCACTTGTTTGGACGTTTCTCCTCAAGGCCATGCTTGCCTGTTTTTGCCCCTTATTCGCTCTTGTTCTCTTCATTGCGAGAACTTCCCCCGCCCTTTTCGCTAACTGTAAGCAGAGCCGGGCTCTTGTGCTTTTGTGCAGCTGACTTCCATGTTCTTATGGTTTGTTTTGTTTGGACATGCAGCCTGCTATCGTATTTCCGCTGGTATAAAGAAGTATTAGCGGCGAGAGGCAGGCTAAAGCTGCTTTACAAGCACTTTTGAAATCTATATTCTTTTTCTTTTTGATTGTGAAGTGCTTGAAAGACTTGGCTTTGTCTGTATTTTGCAGGCACTAATATCTATAAATTACAACCAGCGAAAAGTGAAAATGCATAGAGAGTTGAGGCAGTTTCAGTTCTGCCATTATAAGTAATAGTGTCCAACAGCATATATACAGCATGCATTCAGCTCTGTGACAAAAAGGATCCCAGTGGCTGACGCACATGCACTTCCTGTTCGGTGCTAAAAACCACCGAGAGACAAAACCATCTCAAAAGGAAAAGGGGCTGTGAAAACCATGCTGTTGTTTGCACAGAAAAAAAACGAGCAATGCAATACTTTCTCCCCACGCTTCATCTTGTGCATTAACTTGGCAGATCAAAAGATGGACGATACAGAAAAAATGATATAATATAGCGATACAGGCCAACATACAATGAATCATCATGTATCTGTATCTGTTTAAAGAGTGTTTTTGGTTTTTAGTCAAATGCTCTAACTCATAACACAGATGCTGTGAAGTATTATAGAGAATTGAGAGTCTTGCAATATATATTGAGTATCGCAGAATCAGAGTATTGTGATAAGTATTGTGATACTGCTGCTCTTGCACTCTGTAACTTTGGTGAAACTGCACTAAAAGGAACTCAATCCAGAATTGTATAACACTGCGTAATTTTGCGTAACTCTGCGAGTCACAATAATGTAAAATCCTGTACTCCATGTTACTCTACCCTTGTTACATTACTTAAGTAGAATTAAGTTTGTTATCTATACTTCAATAAATAAAAGTAATTATTTTTCAGCCCACTTTTTACTTTTACTTCTACTTCTTACATTTTCACACAATTATCTGCAATTGTTTACTCCTTACAATAAAGAAAAAAATTAAGCTTGTTTTTATTCCGGCTTCTAAATTTTTAATAAAACATATTAAAATATTTGATGATTAATGCAATTAAATATTATTAGATATTTTTAATCATCTGACAACACTATTTAAAACCTACAATACAAGAAAAATAATAAAACATAATTTGCCAAAATATAAAACAGATTTCATAGGGAAAAACCATAAAACTTAATTAAGTGTTTATTAAATGTGATATTTGAGCAATTTCAGCTGTAGAATATTTACTAGTGTTTTGAGGTGCAACCCAATCTGTATTTAACATGTATCTAACATAGATGCAGTATTAAAAATCTAAGTAAGGAAATTTGAAGTGGCTTAATTTTTTATAGTGAAAAATAGTTTTTTAAAATTGTTAAAAAAAATCTTAATAACAGCTGATCACAATATACCATGTACAGTATAATGCATGCATATGATATTTTGTGTACTAAATCATATCATCTACCCACAGGCATATATATATATATATATATACTGAATGTATATATAATGTATGTACCAAACAGTAGGTTGGAGAACCATGAGATTTCTACAGCAGGTCCATTCAGATGTGGCCTGAATCTACAACCACATGCACCCATTACAGCTGAGGTGTCAGACAAATTTCCCATGAATCTTGTTGTTTCTTGCTCTGCCGCTTTGGTAGCAGTCAGCCCACAAACTCCTACACTCTCACCACCCTTCAGGCAGACACGATTTGACATTTACTCAATGCATCGCTTTAAATAAACAGTGCCAAGCTCTGAAAATACTCCTGGATGTCCTCATAGTACTGCAAGCCTTTACCTGTGGTACGGCCCCCGATCTGGCTGCGGGTCTCACGGTCTTATTCCAGGTTCTCTCTACATGATTTTAGCCCAGTTTTTCAGTCGTAGTTTTTTGTTGATCTGCGACAAAAATTCAGGTTGAATTGGTTGAAATTGGGGATCTCTCGACGCTCGCACAGTCACATCGCAGGTCCCAGACGCCTGGCAAACATTTGGTAAGCTAGATATCTGACCCAGTCGCTGACTGGGAGTCAGAGCAGCAGCTACATACAGCCAATTGAATTATGGAGAAGAGAGAGAGAGAGAACCATGGGTCCAAAACTCGTCTTCTGCTTTACAAAAGCTGTTAATGGAGAGTCTGACCACTTTCTGTTCCCATCTTATGTCATGAAATAACTGTTAAACTCTATAGGGAGCCTGAGAGTGAGTCCTCTATGAATTAGGCGAATGGAGCTAAAAGCTAAACTTGTTCTGAGTATTTCTTTAATATTAGAAAGTAGAATAAAGTATTTTACCTTTACCTTTATTATTAAAATAAGTAAAGAAAGCGTGTCTGTATGTTTCAGTTTATCTACAGAAAACACTGTTTCTGTTTTACACTGTAAAGCACTAGCATTACTGCTACTGTGAGCTGATTGGTTGGCGAATTGTTACCGGAGATACAGGTAGAGCATGTTTAAAATGCGTATAACTGGAGTTTAAAACTATAAAAAATTATGTCGTTAGATACAGTTCTGTGTTGAGTACATAAGTATATATTTCAGTATAAAACTAATCAGACATTTATAAATTCTGATTTTGCTCACTTGCTTCATATGAACCCATTCATGTTGCACTCACTTCAAGTGCGTATTCTCCTCTAAAACAAGAACTTTGCTGCAAGTTTCTTTAAACAGTTTCAAGCCTACAATTTTTCTTCTTATATAAAAATAATATAAATATTGACAAATTTTAACTGTTAATTTTGCTTTATTAAAATGTTGTTCTACTGAAGATTTAGAGAGATTTGAATGTTTAAAGTAAAATAGGCTATTAGAGCTTATTACATGTTTATTATTTCAAAAATCCCGGCCTAATATATGTCTGTAATTGAATATATGTCTCTAATTAAATATATGTCTGTAATTCTGGTGGTTCTTCATATGCAGTGTTTTTTTTGTACATATTAATGTTTAATTACACCGTAATGATACGTCAAAAGAGTGTTATAAATAGAGTGTCTGTTATTTTAGTTTGAGGGCTTTTATATTAACTCAGTATTAGGGGTGGGCGATATGGCTCTAAAATAATATCACGATATTTCAGGGTATTTTTGCGATAACGATATACTTGGCGTTATAGGATAACAAAAATAATTCATTCATTTCAGAAATATAGTATAATAGTATAACAGAATAATCATAATGTGGCAAAATAAATAATATAGCATAAAATAATATAATGCAGCAAATAATATTGCAGGATATTTAGTGCATGCATATAAACTGCAAACTAAAACAATTATACAATAAATACACCTAAAGCTTCACAGTAAATAATAGAATACTTTTAAGACAGAACAGCCCTATTATCACAATATGGATTTTTAATATCATGATATTTCTGTGTCACGATATATTGTATACAATATAATATTGCCCACTCCTACTCAGTATAACTTACTGTGTCATCTTGTAAATATTGATAGAAGTTGTTTATAATGCTTATTATACTCAGTGAGCTACTTTAATATTTGAAATCTTTATTAATGATATGCATATGTTATAAAGTTTTGTTACTTATGTTAACCAACTGAATAATCTATCCTTATTATAGGGAACTAAAACGTGCCACAGTACAGCGAGTAAGAGTTCTCCCTGGTTAATCATCTGTCCAGCAGAAGGAAGTCTATAAATGTCATTATTTCGTCCCTGTTTCGTGGCTTCCTCTGTTTAAAAGCCTGTTCTAAAAACTGCTGCGGTGTCCTGATGGTACGGCCGTGCCCTGGTCTGCGGTCGCCTTTCTCACCACCGCCTCGCCTCAAGCTCTAAACGCTCTCCTCTTTGTCTCAGCTCAACCATCAATGAGAAGACCAAAGAGAAAGTGGCCATCAAGAAGCTGCACAGGCCCTTCCAGTCGGAGATCTTTGCGAAGAGGGCGTACCGGGAGCTGCGGCTGCTCAAACACATGAAGCACGAGAATGTGAGTCCCCGGTTCCCGCTGTCTTCTCCTGTCTTCCCTTAATTGGAAATGTGTTCGGGTTATAGAGCGAGGAGAACGTCGGCGAGGTCCCGCTGTGCCACCAGGTGCTTTAATAAAAGGTTTACAGGACTCACACTGCTGTCACTACTGCCCTTCAGTACCAGTTTATGATGAAAGAAAAACTCTATTTAGAATCTCCACTCAGAAACAAGCAAGCAAGAAGCTGAAAAATAAAGATATTTTAGACTAGGAATGGCAATCCTATAGGGGTGTGACGAGACACTAATATCACAAGGCGAGACGAGACACGATATTGCGTTCACGAGAACGAGACAAGATTTAAAAATAAAATTTTAAAGAAAACATCAAAAATGAAAAATGGCTGAAAACTAGAGTATTATTTGACAAAATCAAATAACACAAACTTAACAAGCTGGTTTCTCTCACATTGATTCTATAAGAAATAGAAATAAGAATAATTATTTTTCTATAGGTCTAATATGGTGCAAACAATAAGTGCAAACCACAACCAGTCATATTAAGCCTAGGGTTTGTTTTTTTTTCTCCTAAATCTCTTGTAATTTAACTATGTATAACCATAACCAGTCATATTAAGACTATGCTTTGAGTGAAACAGAGACAGAACATGTTTTTAAATACAGTACAGAGCTAAGGGATTAGTACAGCTGCCTATGAAACAGTCACATGTAGGATTTACTTACAGTATTTATATATGGTTTGTATCTTGTTGGTCACTCTGTTACCGTTTATTGTTTCCACTGGAGCCAAAATGCAGCCAGACTTACTTAAAAGTAGCAGAAGGATGCAAAGAACTTGCAGTTGGCGCCTTAACCCTAAGAAAAAACTTAAGGGTTAAAGCAGGTGTGTCCAAACTACGGCCCGCGGGTCATTTGCAGCCCGTTTCCTTTTTTGGAGCGGCCCGCGAGGTATTTTAGAAATAGAATGAAAGTTGGCCCGCTGTTAAGCAGGTTTTTATAATGTGAGATTCAAAGTTTGAACGCTAGGTGTCAGAATCGGGCCAAAGAGTCTAAAAGCGGAGAGAGTGCGCATTTCTAGCGCAAAAAAACAGCCAAAGAGTCTAAAAGTGGAGAGGGTGCGCATTTCTAGTGCAAAAAAACGGCCAAAGAGTCTAAAAGTGGAGAGGGTGCGTCTTTCTAGCGCAAAAAAAAAAACGGGCCAAAGAGTCTAAAAGCGGAGAGAGTGCGCAGTTTTAGCACAGAAAAACGGGCCAAAGAGTCTAAAAGCGGAGAGAGTGCGCAGTTTTAGCACAGAAAAACGGGCCAAAGAGTCTAAAAGCGGAGAGAGTGCGCAGTTTTAGCACAGAAAAACGGACCAAAGAGTCTAAAAGTTGCCGTAATTAAGGAGTTTAATATTAAGATTAAATATTGAAAAATCGTAGTTTACACAACACTGTAAAAGATAAAGATAGTAAGTCAAGTAAAATTGTGTGTGGTATATTTCATTATTTGTTGTATTATAGAGTCTGTGGCCCGTGACAAATATATTTCTCCTTCTGGCCCCCAACAAAAAAAGTTTGGACGCCCCTGGTTTAAAGAGATGACCTAACAAATTTTGTGTTCCGATAATTAGTGCGACAAGGGTGCCCAACTTTCTGCACCTGCCAAATGTAGTTTAAAGAATTATTGCACATTTACAAAGAAAAATCATGAAAATGATCATCAGGGGTGCCCAAACTTCTTCATACCACTGTATCAGATGTGATTCACCAGTAAAGCCTGTGATTATCTTCTGCATAAAGCCCTCATTCTCTGCACTGTCTGATTCAGGTGATCGGACTGCTGGACGTGTTCACTCCCGCCACCCGCCTGGAAACCTTTCAGGACTTGTGAGTATAATTATCCTGCATTCAGGCTGCAGCCAGTCAGCTTTAAAAATAACAGGATCCAGTTCTTCTAATAAAAAAAAAAAAACAAGAAAAAGGAAAAGAACATGAAGCCAGAAACAAACAGTGTTCAGCAAAGAACAAAAAACCAGAACAGGAATGGAAACACATGAAAATGAGGGTTTGCTGTTCCACTTTATAAAGAAGAAGAAGTTTCTACTCAGAAACTTCACAATAAAACAAGTTTTTATTAATATTCTGACTCTAAGCAGTGGTTTCTTGTTTGAGAAGTATTCCGTTAATGTTTTATACATTTAAAACATCAGTAATCTGATGTAGGAGTGAGTGATATGGTCCTAAAATAATTATTTTAGGTTATTTTTACAATAAAGCACTGGAAAATACTGTGTTAATTTCAAGAATATAACTTTCAGTCTATTTTGCAAGCAACAGTACCATATGTTTCACAGTATAAGGCACACCAGATTATAAGGTGCATTATGCAACACTAGTAAGGAACAGGGCTATCGCCATATTTTCCTTCTAATTCAGCTGGTCTTGCCGCTGGGTGGTGTTGGGGGATCAGGGATCAGATTTCCACTAAGGCTGGGTGCAGCAGCATTAGTGGCTAAACGCTAGCTGTGGTTAGCTGTGTGTTAGCAGCTAACAGTTCGTCCCATGTAGAAGCCCTGCACTGTTAAAATAGCAATCCGCCAAAGTCAGAGCACACCTGGCTCTTAAAGAGAATGGAAAAGGGGAATCTGATTAGTTTATTTCATGTTACGCCCAAAACACACCCATGATTTAGACTAAGACTATTAGTACATGCATTACGCGCATTTTGATTTGGGCAAGGTGTACTTTTCCCGTCGTTACGACAGCAAAGACACACTAATGCCCTAAATCAAGCTGCACGATGTGCGGTCGATGGCTTGCCAATAGATCGCTAAAATAGGGTTTAAAGTCGTATAAATAGAATTATGAGATGAAATAATGTCCTTTTTTTGAAAAACTCTGATTTTGATCCATATGACTCCAAATTTACCAGCACACAAACTTCACTGAATTTTTATTGCAGCTACCTGGTGATGCCGTACATGTACACGGACCTGTCCAAGGTTCGAGGTCTGCTCTCAGAGGACCGGGTTCAGTTCCTGGTCTATCAGATGCTCTGTGGACTGAAGGTAATCAATCTCACAAAAGTTTAGTTTAGTTTCATTTAGTTGATTTAGAGCAGGGGTGTTCAAACTTTTTTTGTTGGGGGCCAGAAGGAGAAATATATTTGAAGTCACGGGCCACAGACTCTGTAATAAAACAAAAAATGAAATATACCACTTTAAATAAAACATTTTTCCTGGTTATTTCATTTACACACCATTTTACTTGACTTACTATCTTTATCTTTGACAGTGTTGAGTAAACTAAGATTTTTCTAATTGATGTTTTATTTCATGATGTCTCTTAATATTAAACTTCTTAATTACGGCAACTTTTAGACTCTTTGGCCCGTTTTTCTGCGCTACAACTGAACACTCTCTCCGCTTTTAGACTCTTTGGACGGTTTTCTGACACCTAGCGTTCAAACTTTGAATCTCACATTATAAAAACCTGCTTAACAGCGGGCCAACTTTCATTCTATTTCTAAAATACCTCGCGGGTTTGGACACCCCTGATCTAGAACAATGACTAGACTCTTAAAGGCTAAACACCTCGTAAAGGACCTTCCTGAAGATTTCACATTATTTTACTTACTAAAACTTCTTTATGTTTCCATATTGTTGGAAAAGCGCCAGTTTCAAGATCCAATTGTCATGTGAGTCTGGTGTTTGTTATGAATTCAGCACCCCTGCTTGAAAAAGCACCCTCTCTCGGAAGCACATGCACACACTATGTCACTGACATTAGTTTATTTTAACCAAATGAACTTAAATACGTCTCATTTCACTAATCAATAACCTGAGAGGTGGTGCTTTTCCTGGCGGGGGTTCTGAATTTGGCACAACACCGGCTTTTCACATCCTATATAGTTGTGTTAATCTTCAGGAGTGAAGTGAGCACTGTAGATAATGGAGTGCAAGGAGTGTTCTTTCCAGTCTGGCCTTATAAAGTTTACAAATTTTGTCCAATTTTTGGATATTTTGGGGTCTTGAGCCATTTGCATACATTTTTCATCACATATGATGTATGTTACAGACTCCGAACACAGTGTGCGTTGCCAAATAAAAGTATTTTAAGCTGTATTGCTTGTATTTGTGGGAAGAAATGTTTTTTAACCATCGATAATCTCAGTTTAAGCTGTATTCATGTGTTTGGTAATTTCATATTAGCTGGTGCTCAGCCTTTAAATACTACATATTAACTCAGTACATCTTTACACATTTATAGTAGAAGCATAAATAGTTTTAAACGAAGCTTCCAGCCTCTACAGTAATCAGATCAGGCCGAGATCCGGCTGTTAGATGATCATAGTTGGAATGAGTAATTTCTGGAGACTGTAACTCATGTCTTTTTAATATCTCTCCACAGTACATTCACAGCGCTGGCATCATTCACAGGGTGAGTGTTTGGCAGTGAATAAACGGCATCTGTCAGCTATCACGATTTCAACACATGGCTGATTTAAAGACACACAGCAAGTTCTGACTTTTTCCTCTCAGGAAACAGAGAAGAGATTCATGAAAGCTTTCCTAAGATAAAAAACCTTGCTAATCATTTAAAGATACTTTAAAAAACTAAGATGTTTAATATAATTAACTCAAAACCCAATTTTCTTATGTATTTTTGTCATTTATTTATTTATTTATTATTACAATTGTTAATCCTAAATTTTCTCCCTTCCAATGCTTCTGACACTATGGGCTCTATCGAACACACTGCACAATGCACATTACAATGCTCATTGCTATCTTGCAACACCCCGCCAACAGTCTTTTCTTCTTTTCATGCCTTGCATCTCGTGTTGTTTAAATAGCAAATAAGCTTACGAATATATATCTACACCGATGAGCATAGTAGTCTGGAAATTAGATGTTTTCAAGTACATTTTTGGGCACTGACAACAGTCTACCGTTAGGCGTTCATTGCTATCTTGGCAATGCAGGCACTGCACACAAACACAAAGGCACACAGCAGTGTACAAAACCAACTTTTACATCAAGAGTAAACAGAATACAAAATAAAACAACATTGCTGCTCCCTTAAATTAAGTGTAAACGAGCAAGTCAACTGTTAAAATTGCATTTATTTGCAGAAAATTAGAAATGGCTGAAATAACCAAAAAAAAAAAGCTATTTAAAAAAGAAACAAGTTTATATTAATAAAGTTGTAAGAGTTCACAAATGAATATTTAGTGGAATAACCCTGATGGTTTTTAATCACAGTTCTTTTAATTCATGCATCGTGGCATCATGTTCTCCTCCACCAGTCTTACACACTGCTTTTGGATAACTTTATGCTGCTTTACTCCTGGTGCAAAAATTCAAGCAGTTCAGTTTGGTGGTTTGATGGTTTGTGATCATCCATCTTCCTCTTGATTAAATTCCAGAGGTTTTTATTTTTGGTGAAATCAAAGAAACTTTGATTCTCATCATTTTTAAGTGGTCTCTTATTTTTTCTTCCCAGTATTTTCCAGAGTGCCGCTGTGTCTCTTGTCTGGCCAAGCAGCTCAGAAATCCAAGTGGCTTCTAAGGCATTGCACTGACAGAGTTTAGTGTTGGATTACAGGTTATGTAATCGTCCCAAGAAAGATGTTCCAGAACAATAAGACACAGACAGGTCTTTCAAGTCGGCTTTCGAGTTTCCTGGCTCGTTTCCTCTCGTTGTTAGATTAACAGTGCAACTAAAATATGTCTGAAAATTAATCCGCTAATTGTTTTATTTAACGTTAATTATAAGAAAAGTAAAGTCTAGAAAGTTAAAGGCAGTAGATGCATTACAAGGCCCAGTAGATGCACCAGGTCTTAACCGTGCTATTACACCTCAGGCATGGCATTTAAGGTAAGGCAGTAGGCGGTTTCCTGTAAGGTGTGACACAGACTTTGCAAGTTCAGAACTGTTCTCTACTGCCCTGCTAAACTCAGCAAGCTGTGTAAAAACCTGGATCTGCAAAGGAAGCACAGCAAGGAGTTTCACAACATGGTACAAAATGTGCGAATGTACTTTTTTAGTATGTATATTTTAATGCGATGCATGGTGCTACGTACATACTGTTATTTAGAGCTTAGACCAGGCCCAAAGTATCCAACTCGACCCAAATCAGATTTTGAAATTTAAGCCCGAGCTGTTTGAATGAGCAAAATCTGTTCAGAATGATGGTAAAATAACATTGCAACACTGAAGAAGCATAGACCTATTATTTAAAGCTCCACTAGGTAGGATTAAGAGATTTTGTGCTCGTGGGCTCCCCCTACAGTTGCAGAGTGTGATAATAAATGTTTCAGGCGGATTCGTTTCTCTTTCTCGTTTTCTAGCTTTCACAGACATATTCGGTCTCTTTCCAGCTTCTGCCAGAGTGTCTGTGTGTTAGTTTGTAAAGAATGAACCAGTAGTCCTTGTAGAACTGTTAGAACTAAAGGTCGGAAAGCAGGTCGCAGTTCTCGCGAGCGTTGGTCGCAGCCAACACGGAAAACTTAGAGTCTGGTTTGAGCTCAGAGGAGCTCCGGCACAGACACCTCAATGCAGCGCTGCAGTGAGTTTCAAGCTGTAATTTTACTTCTTTAAAAAGATAAAAAAAATCAAGGAAATCCTACCCAGTGCTGCTTTAATACAATTGTTTAATAAGAACAGAGATAATTCGCTAAAATAGGACCCCAGATCATTTAACTGGAGCAAAAACCACTCCGGTTTCATGCATTATAAAGAAATATAATTCACCATGTAATGATGGATGGTTGATCTGATACCCCACCCACCCATAGTGAATCATAAGCACTTATTGGACAGTATGTGCCAGGTACAGGAATGTGTTTTGACATGTTGGGAACCGCTGAGCAGAAACACAAGAGCACAGACTCTACTGGCACAGTTACAAAGTGCAGCATTTTATAACGCCGGTGTCCTAGATTGTTCCTGTTGTAGCTATTTGTAGTACACTCCGAGCTAAAACGTTTCACAGCAAAAGACTAATAACATCAACAATATTACAGCCCTTTCTGCTCGGACTGCCCAGATCTGATGTTTGGCATATCTATAGTGTATCCACATTGATTTTTGATAGTCTGGACAAGCAGAAACCATATAAAAATCTGAAAATCTGTGCAGTTAAGATCCAAGACACCTCCTAGTGCAGTCACAAAGACCATCAGAAACGTAAAGATGAAACTGGCACTCATCAGGAGTGCCTTGGGAAAAAAAGACCAAGAGTTTTCTCTGTTGCACAGGATAAGTTCATCAGAATTACCAGCATCAGAAACCGCAAGTTAACACCACAAAACACTATTAAAAGTACTTTCCTACTTGCTGTGTGCACTTGAGACCACTTAAAAATTACGATTTTCTTAGATTTTAAGCAGTGTGTAAGACTGGTGGAGGAGAATATGATGCCAAGATGCATGAAAAAAAAAACTGTGATTAAAACCAGGGTTATTCCACCAAATATTGATTGAACTAAACTCTTAAAACTTGGCTATGAATATTTAAGGGTCTGAAAGCTCTGCATAATTTTTGTTATTTCAGCCATTTCTCACTTTTTTGCAAATAAATGCTCTAAATGACAATATTTTTATTTGGAATTTGGGAGAAATGTTGTCTGTAGTTTATAGAATAAAACAATGTTCATTTTACTCAAAAATAAACGTATAAATAGCAAAATCAGAGAAACTGATTGTGTTGTGAACTGATTTTTATTTTTATTTTTTCAGGATCTTAAGCCCGGGAACCTGGCTGTAAATCAGGACTGTGAGCTGAAGGTTGGTTGATTGAGATCTGGTTGGTCTATAAGAGAATGGGATGGTGTGATGGGTGGATGGGTGTTGGGTTGTCCATGTTGGTGGAGGAGCTGGAGATGCTGACATGGTTGAACATGTTGGGGATGTGGGAGGTGTTGATGGTGTTTTGTTGCGGTGGATACAGATCCTGGACTTCGGCCTGGCGCGGCATGCAGATGCAGAGATGACGGGTTACGTTGTGACGAGGTGGTACAGAGCGCCGGAGGTCATTCTGAACTGGATGCACTACACCCAGACAGGCAAGAGAAACACCACACCTTTATTTACAGTGTACCTGTAGGGCTGGCTTAATCACAAAACCTATAATTTACCAGTCAGGGACTGACTGAGATTACACTGGACTGCATTTGAGGATACAGCACAGCTGTTAACTGAAAGCCATTCTAAAATACTTTATGTACTAAATAATTCAAAATGATTTTCTGCGTTTCAACCAGGCAGCACATTTTAAAATTAAGAAAAAACAATGAAATTAACATTAAAGCTCAGCCTTAAAATGATAATACCATATTTTTTGCACTATAAGGTGCCCTTAAAATGCTTTAATTTTAATAATTGCAACTTATTAATTAATTTTAACAGTCAGATTGTAAGAAACAGTAAAGCCACTCCACTGAAGGAGTTTTAGTTTAGTTCTCCAGAACTGAGGCTGAAGCAGTATTAGCATTAGCCGCGAACCGCAGCTAAGCACTAGATCTTTCGCTGTTCGGAGGTGAGTATTATTGGCCTGTAGCCGGCTGCTAACAATGGCTAGCACTGCTGAAGCAGCATTAGCAATAGCCACCTACCGCACCCGTGTTCCTTGTTCCTTACTAGTGTCACATAATGCGCCTTATGCATCAAAATAGACCAGATAATAGACGTTAATTCTTAGTGCGCCTTATAGTGCGAAAAATATGGTAATATTTCTTATTGCCATTATTTATGGTGCAATATACCTTTCAAACTAAATTATTTATAGTGACAGGTCTATTTGGTGCAGAAATATTGATGGACAAATAAAACAGACTTTTATAGTTTTAGTTATAGTGACAGGGTTACTGTTGTTACATAAACCCACACAAACTAAGGTACATAATAGTTAAACAAATAAACAGTAGTTGTGGTCAAAGATGTCCAGAAATGTGTTTCTACAAAGGATTTGTTCTTATATTTAAAAAATACGAAAATACTTACAGTTTTTGCAAATCAAAAAAATAAAATAAAAATCAAATGGTCTTCTATTAGTCTTTAGTGCAGCTAAAATGTCATGACATTTGACTGGCTCTGTGTGTCTATATAACATAGAGAATCTCAGTATTAATAAATGTCGAGGTTGGGAAGATTGTTATGAACATTTATAGAGAAAAGCAGGACGTTTCAGACAGATGATCTTCATCAGCTGCCAGCCGAGTGTATCGGGGGATCCAGATGATAATCAGATTTCATGCTGTTTTAAGCACAACATTTATTCTTTACTCCACCGGGCTTTAAAATTATGAGCATGTAAATGAGCTGCTTATTTACTTTGGTAAAGTCATAGCTGCCATAGCAACACTTAGAAACACTAACAGGGATTAGGCCAAATTTACTGCTTCTGAAGTGTCTGTGGACACTGAGAAAAGGGAACAGGCCTAGATAGGACCCATGTGAGATTATTGTATTTTTCGGACTATTATGCACATCTTAAATACTTTAATTTTCCCAAAAATCGGCAATGTGCCTTATAATCCGATGCGCCTTATGGATGAATTCTACCAGGCAGGTATTAAGGAGCAGTAAAGCCGCCCTGCTGAAGTACAGAGTTATACAGGGGTTTCATTTAAGTTTCTCCAGCACTAAGGCTAGGTGCAGCAGCATTAGCAATAGCCGCTAACGGCAGTACTAGCTCTATCACCGTTCAGAGGCGAGTATATCAGACTGTAGTCTGCGGGTTTACCGTATTAAAACAAGCTACGTGGGATAAACCGCTAGCTGATAGTGCCCTGGGTTACCGGAACACTCAGGGTTCCTCAGTTTAATGCTATCGGATGGCATTTTCACCCCGCTAGTGCTGCGTTCAGTGGCTAATGCTAATACTGCTGCACCCAGCCTTAGTGCTGGAGAAACTTCACTGAAAACTCACCCTTAGACAAAATTTTGGAAGTCTAAGCTTACTGTAAATAAACGGAAGTGCTTTACTCACCCAAATAAACAGTTTTCAGGAGAGAAATCTGTGTAGATTAACATCCAGCACTCGTTTACCTTTGAGAATTACAGTTTTGTTTACTCAACCCACTCGGAAAACCTGCCCACTTGAAACCCACCTAGCCCACATTTCCCACATGTGAGATCCTTATAAGAATGTGGCTGCGAATAAATCTTTGAAAAAATGATTTTTTTGCTTTTCTGATGGATGGATGGTTGGAGGGATTGGAAAATAGATACAGATAGACAGACAGACAGATGCTACACTTATCATAAATCACTGAAGCGCTAAATATTAATATAAAACAATAAACCTGAGGTATAGTATTTAGAAACTGCACATATAAGAAGTTTATGGGATTTTTGTTAATATACATTTCCATACACATCTATACCCTGGTTCATAATTTAATCCTGTTTTTTATTTTTATTTTTTCCAATGACTTTCTGCTTTCTTATCAATGTGGGTCATCTTGTATGTGATCTTCTCATAAATAAATCCAGAACTGGAATAACTTGCATTTTGACAGAAAAGGTAATAAATGACGGGCAGTCCGTGTGGTCTCTGCCCTTTACTCAGTGTTGAACATCATCCAATGAAAACAAGACTGGACTGGTAAAAAACAACAAAAACAATCTTATTTGCTGCTTGATTTTAAACCCAATCATACTCCATCCAGCCCTGAAAAAAAAAACCTTCTGAACAGACTGAAGTGGTCTGTAAGCGTCTGCGTCCTCTGCTCTGTTATTGTGTTATCTTGTCTTGTGTTTGGACACCCCGATGCTTCAAATGTGCTCAACGAAGCAATCAATCTTGGTTCTGAAGTGCAGAATTGATTGCGCCTCTTGCTGCAGACACAATCCCAGACGAGAAGTGTGAGATTTTGATTGATGTTTCGGGGGCTGTGCAATAAAACTTGTTTTATTGGTTCAATTGCTCCCTCTCCTACAGCTTCATCACTGATAAAGGACTTCTGGAGATGTGAAATATATTGCAGTTCTGTTGCCGAAGCTTTTTCCAGCCTTTGTTTTCTTCACTGATGTACTTTTCATTTGCTGTGTATAATAATAAATAATACACTGATCAATTATTACATTATATGACTACATTATAAGTGCTCCTGTATGGTCAGTGGAGCTAAAAATAATGTTATATTCAATGCGTGAATAATAATGTATAATAATAACAGTATTTTCTCTTCTGTTTTCTCCTCTTCAGTGGATATCTGGTCAGTTGGGTGCATAATGGGAGAAATGTTCAATGGCAAGACACTCTTCAAGGGAAAAGACTGTATCCTTTATTATTTATGTGATGTTTAGTCAATGGTTAAATTTATTTATGTTGGGTTGGTCTCTGAGCATGCTGAGGTATTGAGATATTACACACAGTCTTATTCCTAATCTTTTTAACTAAGATATTATATATGGTCATAATTTTAATCTAAGATATATAGTCATAGTCAAGTGTTCAGAATTTCCTGTTGAAGAAAGTCTTAAATTCCAGAGTTTAAGGATTTTCAAAAGTTTCATGGTAAGCCTTTAAAGCATCTTAAAACAATTGAGTTGGAGTTTTGCATTAAGTTTCAAGTTGAGTTGGTGTTTTAAGTTGAGTTTGGAATTGAGTTTTAGTTAAATTGTAGTTGAGTTGTGATTGAGGTTGGAGTTGATCTGGAATTTTGAGTTGAATTTGGAATTGAGTTTTGGTCGAGGTCGGAGTTAAATTGGCGTTCAGCTGCGGTCAAGGTCAGAGTGGAGTTTGGGGTTGAGTTTAGAGTTGAGCTGTGGTCGAGGTCGAAGTTGAGTTGGAATTTTGAGTTGAGTTTGAAGTTGAGTTGTGGTAGAGGTCAGAATTGAGATGGAGTTTTGAGTTGAGTTTAGAGTTGAGTTGTGGTCGAGGTTGGAGGTGAGTTTGGAGTTGAGATCTGTTCGAGGTCTGAGTTGAGCTGGAGTTTGGAGTTGAGTTTGAGGTAGAGTTGTGGTAGAGGTCGGAATTGAGATGGAGTTTTGAGTTGAGTTTAGAGTTGAGTTGTGGATGAGGTCGGTGCTGATTTGAGTTGTGGTTGAGGTTGGAGATGAGTTGGAGTTTGGAGTTGAGTTCTGTTCGAGGTCTGAGTTGAGCTGGAGTTTGGAGTTGAGTTTGGAGTTGAGTTGTGGTCAAGGTCAGAGTTGAGTTGAGTTTGGAGATGGATTTGGTGTCCTGGGTTGGAGTGTTGAGTTTGGAGTTGGAGTTGACTGGAGCTGTGAAATTAAAAATGAAATAATAGACCATTTATTGGTTATAAGATTGGTTTCACCGATAATTCTCTTTAACGGATGAAATTCAGACATGGATCAGCTTACTCAAATAATGAAGGTAACCGGCACACCTGGCCCAGAATTCATTGAGAAGCTTGAAAGCCAAGAGGTAGGAAAACTTTACTGTAGAATACAATCAATACCTGACCTAAATACAGAGTTAATATTGATAAATGTTATAGTTTGCACAGGCATTAAAGTTAAACCTGAACTTTGTACCTAAAATAAAGTTACTGTAGAATTGAGTTTGTTTGTTCTGTATATGAAGCTGACCTTGGATGTAGCCTGACTGAGGCATTAGAATAATTGTGCTCTTTCGAGACGGCTGACTTTGTTGTAAATTGGTTTGGGTTTCCTCTGCAGACTGTAAATGAGATCGGTGTTAATGACCTGTCTTTGCCTGTGCTTTAATCACTGTTGTGATAACAGGCGAAGACCTACGTGAGGACGCTTCCTCATTATCCTCGCAAAGATTTCTCCACGCTGTTTCCCCGGGCCAGCGAGGAAGGTAAGGGCAAGTGGTCGTCTCTGATTGAAGTTTGTCAGTAACTCATTATGATATAATTGCATATTGAATCAAGACAGTATTTGTAATCTTTCCAGAAGAACGAGATGAATTAGAGCTTGTTTAGAGGTTTTCTGTTGCAGTTTTTTCCAAAAGTAAACTACAAATCCATGTAGTCAATGTAGAACAGTGGTTATTAAACTTAATTTATTTTATCACAAAATTAAGCCAATACCTAATCACCTAACAGACGTACGTGATGACTAATACGGGCAGGACTAATATGGGAAGAGTGCCATCTACTCACCCAAAGAGAGCTTGACCAGTTGTGCTCTCTTGGACTCAGGAGATTGCTGGTTCGAATCCCGGTTATGTAGCGTGCTATCAGCTACTGGAGCCCTGAGAGAGCACAACTGGTCTTGCTCTCTCCGGGTGGGTACAGTACAGTAGATGGCGCTCTTTCCCCTCATCACTACTAGAGTGATGTGGATCAGCACAAGGCTGCGTCTGTGAGCTGATGTATCAGAACCGAGTCACTGCACTTTTCTTCCGTGCGTTAGCGCTGTGATGCTACTCGGCCTATAGAGTGGGTTTGGTAAAATGGCTGTGTAAATTGGGGAGAAAATCGGATAGAAATTTTACATAAAATCATGAAAAAAAAGCTGTAATAAAGCAGCTTTTAACTTTGTTGTTGAGTTTGTCTGTTTAAGGTTATCTTCTTGAAACTAAAATCGTAAATAAGGTTAACTTAATAACTGTTTTGATTGAAAATGAATAGATTTTTTTTTTTTTGTATAGTTCTGTAAATTAATGCATGCTAATGTAAGATTTGCTAGTTTACCAGATTCAATTGTTGGCATCATTTACAAATAAAACAAATAAAATATTTTATCAACTAATTTGATTTAGCTTAATGAATTATATTTTAGATTTTATTAAAAATTGTGAACTATGTTTCATATATACGTTTTCTGAATCTGAATTAATCTGATGTTTATTCAGCGGTGGACCTGCTGGAGAAGATGCTGGTTTTAGATGCAGGAGCTCGCCTCACTGCTGATGGAGCGCTGGCCCATAGTTATTTCAACGGCCTGAGGGATCCAGAGGACTGCCCGGAGCCTAAACCATATGATGACAGTTATGACAATGCTACACTGCCCCTAGAGGAGTGGAGACGTAAGAAAACAGACACAAACACAAAACTACAGCCAATAATACTACGGATATGAACAATACTGTATTACACATCCACACAGATGCGTACATTGGATTCTGCTAATGCCAGGTTTACACTAGATGATTTTAGCTCAGTTTGCCTGTCGAGTAGTGTGTCAGTCAGGGACGGATTTGTGAATTTTGGCATGCTAGATATCCGACCCAGTCAGCAACTGGGAGGCAGAAGCAGCAGCTACATACTGCCAATGAAATTACGGAAAAAGAAATCTCCACCACTTTCCCAAATAATAAAAGAATTAAAGAATATTCCTGTGTTAGAATGGCCCAATCAAAGTCCTAAAAGACCTAAATTCCATTGAGATTCTGTGGCAAGACATGAAAACTGCTGTTTACAGACATTCTCCATCTAACCTGGCTGAGTTTGAGCTAATTTGCAAAGAAGAATGGGCAAAAATCTCATTCAATGACAGGCTTAATTTATGCTCTTGTTTTTTCAGGACTATCATTTAAAGAAGTGAAGAGTTTTGTCCCGTTCCCGAGACGAGACTCGAAGAGGAGAAACACGCTGACGATGACTCAGTGAAGCTCTGCCTGCGGCTGATTTTACACTATTTTAAAGACACGTTTAAAGCAGAAGAACAGTGTGGAAGCTGTTTACACACTCAGCTGTTACAAACTGAAATATTTTCATGACAATCTACGAGAATCGGTGATGAATGTTTGAGTTCTGTGGACCTGATAAGTGGACTTAAGGATGTACTGCTGTTACAGTGGTGGCTGGCTTTCGTTTGTTGCCAATTTGCCTTTAAGTGCTGTGTTGGAACAGTTGTTTAAAAAGTAGTTAAGATGTTTTCTTTGACATTGTGGCTTCTCGTGCTCAGAAGAAAAGTGTTATCACGTTGGAGGTTGTAAATAAATACAGATTCTTGCTGATGCTTAAGACCTTAAGAGCTGTACAGTTTTTCACTATGCCCATCTGTCAAAATATCATTTGTCAGAATTTAGCGAATTAAAGTTAGTCTATTAAGAAAATCTTTGTTTGTTTTCTTATTCGAATTGCCAAAAGCACTATAAAACAAATCCAGATTATATTTTTAATTATTAGTATAAGAAAAGGTCCTGAAGCAGAGCAGTTTTAAGAGACACACCTGCACAACTTTTTCACCTTTACTGTTGAAAAAAAAAATAGATTTTGGCTCTTGTTCTTTACACTTTCAAAAAGTTTCTCATGACAAATGAACCAATAAAAATGCTCCAAAATGACTTACAATACAATTGTTTTAATTTGACTTCCATTACATTGTTTTTTTGTTGTTGTTTTTTTGTAAATGTCTCCTGTAAAATTACAATTTATTAGATATGTACATATATACGTTTTGAAAATATACCAGAACTTTAATTTTGTTTATTTATTTTCTTTTATTTTTGACGTTAATTCTTCTATGGCATGGGAAGGGAAAATATGTATTTTTTTGAAATCTGTCACTGTGGATATATCACATATAAATTTCCTAATTTGACTTTTGACATCTATTCCTTTGAATCAGATGTTTTAGAGCAAGGAAGCACACAAAACATAAGAAAGTGATTTACCTGCATAACATTGCCCATAAATGAAAAAAGGCCTAGGTCATCATTCTGAGATAGTAGGTCAGCTAAAAACATATTAAAACAACAACTTAGCATTTCAGAATTATGACGTAGAATTCTAAAAGTAATGAGATACTATCTCAACATAACGACTTAGACTCTTAAAGTAATGATTAAGTATCCAAAAAAAATATATCTAAAATAAATAACTCAGTATTTCAAAATAACGACTTGGTATCATAAAAAAAGAGTTAGGTACGAAAAGGGGTGGTAACCAAAAATTCGCTTTATTGCCTGAAGGCAATACTCTGCCACAGAGGGTTAAGTCTTGTTAAGTCAAGTAAATAACCTGAAATAGTACAAAACCCAGAAAACTTGAATGATACAACAATTAGGACATTTTAAAAAATTTAATTTCCAAAGGAATAATAACTAAAAAAAAACACTTTTCTTTAGAGGAATTACAGATGAAGCAAAAGAGCGGTGAGTACTGTTTCCTACACCTTTACAGACATGCTTATTACACTGCTTAAAAATCTACAACCAACCCAGCAAACCATCAGTAAATCAGAAGCTTAAAGGGAGTAACCCCAGAAATGTTAATTGCAGGTGGGGCAGGACGCCTGCCAGACATAACCTGTGAGAAAATCAGTTCAAATGCAAATTTACAAACTGATTACACAAACCAGTCTCTCGCTGGAGGAGAGGAGCATTACAGCTGATACAGCAGTGTGAAATGTGAGACCTGTTATTCTAAAGGCAGACTTACCTTTCTGTTTAAATGGTGATCTTTAATACAGTGTGTACAGCTGTGATTACATGCTTTACATTTCTCTGCAAGTTATTATTTCTACACATATAGGTAAATCTCAAAAAACTTAGAATATCTTTGGGAAGTTACTGTATTTCAGTAATTCAGTTCAACATGTGAAACTTATATAGATGTATTAACACAGAAAGTGATCTATTTTAATTGTTTATTTCTGTTACTGTTGATGATTATGGCTTACAGCCAATAATAACCATTTGTAAATCAAGGGAGCAGAGTCTGAAGGACACACAGTCCAAGCTGCTTGAGGTCTAGTGTGAAGTTTCCACCAATCAGTGATGGTTTGGAGAGACATGTCTGCTATCTGCTGGTGTTGATCCACTGTGTTTTATGAAGTTTTAAAATAACGACTTTGTATCCTAAATAATGAAATAACATATCAAAATAACGACTAAGTATCTTAGAATAATGATAGCATTTCAAAATAGTAAGATAGCATCTCAAAAAATTAGATAGTATTTCAAAATAACGACTTAGAATATAAAAATAATGAGACAGTATCTCAAAATAACAACTTTGTATCCCACAATAATGAGTTAATATCTAAAGATAAGATTGCATCTCAAAATAACACTTTAGTATTTAAAAAATAATGAGACAGTATCTCAAAATAACACTTTAGTATCTAAAAATAAAAAAAAGATAGCATCTCAAATTAATGACTCTGTATGTCAACTTAGCCTATCAAAATAACGCCTTAATATCATTAAAAAACTTTAAAATTAAAAAGATAGTATCTCAAAATAATGACTTAGTATCCCAAAATAATAGCTAGATAGCAACTCAAAATAATTAGATATCTTCGTTATTTATATATTTACTTAATAATGAGAAAAAGTGGCGGCAATAGGCTTCCGTACATAAACTTTATGTGACCCACATTGTATTAGTTCAGTTATTAGTGTGTGTGTGTGTGTGTGTGTGTGTGTGTGTGTGTGTGTGTGTTACCTATGCTAAGCTAAGCTAAGCTATGCTAAGCTAACTACCTGTAACTCCTGAGGCTCCTGTACTCTGTGCTGCTGCTGAGACCCGGCTGAGCTCGCGGTGTTGCAGCGCCGCTGTGTTTAACCGGCCGGATCTCTGACTGCAGCTCTTCCCCCCACTCACACTCACACACAGCTGATCACCAGCAGCCGCGCGCAGGCGGTAGAGCTCGCAGCGGCTGCATATAAGCAGCTGCACCTTCACCCTCACTACCGGGCACTGCGGGCAGTTTCAAAAGGCTGTTATAAACCTCTGTTGTCCGTCAAGCGTTAAATAAACGTGTTGTTGCAGGAATGTTGTGGGCAGAAAGCCGGTGGCGGTGTGTGGAGATGGCCTGCTTTCCCCGTGAAGAAGGGGCGTGTTCTCGCTATCTGACTGAAAGCCCCGCTCCACTCTCTCCCTCTGTATCAGCTAACCCAGCCTAGCAGCTCACTGCCTAGCGTTAGCATTAGCTTTCTAGCCGGGAAACGTCGGTAAACGTTACATACTGAAGCTGAAAACAACCAGCTGGGTAAATTAGAGCTCTGAACCATTTCTGGACCTGAATCTGGGAGCTGTTAGCTCGCTTTAGTCAGTGCTGAGGGAGAAATGCCTTATTCCTGAGTGGAGAAACAACGTTTGGAAACATGGAATACATGATGAAAGAGTGAGAGAGATATAGAGAGAGACGAGGGGGGGGACGTGTTTTTATCGGAGAATTTGACCGGCTTTTCGGCTTTAAACGGCTCCCTCTCCTCTCCTGGCTGATTTGGCGATATCCAGAGGAGCACAAACGGCAGCTTCAAGCTCGATTCCGTGGATTTTCTGGTTTTAAAGCAGGTAAATTAACCTAATAGCTGTTGCATTTATAGTTACTTGTTGAGGACGTATTTATTTACTAAAGGCTTAACTTTAACTCAGGGCCATTTCTGCACAGTTAATGCTAATCCTCTGCGAAATAAAGTCCATCCTGAGCTAGTCTATATCTTAAAGCTGCTTAAAAATGAGAAAATAATATGTTTGATTGAAGCCTAAGGAGAAAAGTAACATAGCTAGCTCGGTTAGCTTAGTTAACTAATGCTAGCTGTTAAGAGTTTGTTGTCTGGTGTTGTGTCGAGTTGTGCTACCGTGTCAAGCTGTGCTTCCCCTATGTAGCACAGTGTAGGTTAACTATATTTAAAGGTAGTTAATTAAAAATATTGTATCATTTTTTTTTCTAGGCAGATGTTTACCTATGGTGATTGGATAGCCTAAATCTCTGTATCATGGTAAATTTAGTTAAGATAATGAGATGTCATTTAGCTAGAAATATCAGCTAGCTAGCTAACCTATATAGCTATAAGTTCTATTTTAAAAGTTTATTATTTATTACTGTTAAGTAGGATTTAACTATACATTTAAAACCCCAATAATGCAAATAATAATAGCATTGAGCTCATGTTAAAAGTATCGTGATCATTAAAACCACACTAACCTTTTTAAAAAAGATAGATATATAGAAGTTGTATTTTAATCGATTATTATTATGATTATTATTATTAGGCATTTAGCTACACCTTTTTAACCCCCAATAATGCAAATAATAATAGCATTGAGCTCATGTTAAAAGTATCGTGATCATTAAAACCACACTAACCTTTTTAAAAAAGATAGATATATAGAAGTTGTATTTTAATCGATTATTATTATGATTATTAGCTACACCTTTTTAACCCCCAATAATGCAAATAATAATAGCATTCACTAACATATTTAGAAAGATATATAAATACATAGAAGTTGTATGTTATTATATTACTGTTTATTATTAACTGGCAATTAGCTGCCTTTTAACACCCAATAATGCAAATAATAGCTTTGAGCTTTTATTGTTGTTTAAAAAAAGCCACACTAATATTTTAATAAGCAAATAGTGGATCCGCGCTTGCGCAGTAACGCGAAGAAGTACGTATCACCGGGTAGCACAACTCGACACAACACCAGACTTGACGAGCTAGCTAACAGTTTAGCTTAGCATGCTAGCTAATGTAGCGTAGCTAAGCTAGCTACTCCGTAGCTAATGGTAGTTAGCCAGGTTAGCTAACAGTTATTTTTCGGCTGTGGCCCGACCCAACCCTCCTTTATTCAGCTGTAACTTTATATAAAAGGCACAAACAGTAGTTATACTGCGTTGTCTCGTCAGAAAACACCGTATTAAGTGTAAAAAAAAATAGAGTTCGGCCGCGGTAACTGCGCTCTGAAGTTCTGTTAGATCTGAACATGGCTGACATTTCGTTCTAGAAATGAGGACGCGTAACTGAACGCTTTATCCGCTCAGCTCGGCGCTGATTGGCTGAAAACTGGATCCGCTTGAGTTTCGAGCTTTCTGATTGGTCGCTGTAGTGCAGCTACGCTGAAAGGGAGAAAACTTGGATGTTGAACAACTTTAAATAACTTCCAGTTTCTCGACAATCCGATCAAAATTCGCTTCGCATCTGGTACGAAAGTAACGCACCTCCAAAACCTCGTATCAGACACGAGAAATGATCACAAAGTAAGCGCTGAAAGGGCGAAATGCCGGAGGCCTCGCTCACAAAATCCCGTCCCACAGAAGTCCCGCCCCCAGAGAGCAAAAAATAAAAACACTGTGCTGCTGATGGTGATCTCTCTGAGATCAGATCAGATCTATTTAGATTAATGGTCATATCATATACAGCTCTGGAAACAACATAAGAGCCCACTTAAAATTGATGAGTTTCTTAGATTTTACCAAATTGAAAACCTGGTTTGATCACAAGCCATCAAACCAAGCTGAACTGCTTGAATTTTTGCACCAGGAGTGGTATAAAGTTATTCAAAAGCAGTGTGTAAGACTGGTGGAGGAGAACATGATGCCAAGATGCATGAAAACTGTGATTAAAAACCACCAGGGTTATTCCACCAAATATTGATTTCTGAACTCCTTAAAATGTTATGAATATGAACTTGTTTTCTTTGCATTATTTGAGATCTGAAAGCTCTGTATCTGTTTTGCAAATAAATGCTATAAATGACAATTTTATATTTGGAATTTTGGAGAAATGTTGTCTGTAGTTTATAGAATAAAACAGTAATGTTCATTTTACTTAAGCATACACCTATAAATAGCAAAATCTGAGAAACTGATTCAGAAACTTGGGTGCCTAATCCTATAATAACACAAAACACACCAAACCTATAAGTAGTCAAACAATGGGAATATCATTGAACAGGTGCTTTATTTTAGTAATCCATTTTAAAAATGTGAAACTCATATACTATATAGATTATATTACACACAGATTGATCTATTTGAAGCGTTTATTTCTTATATTGTTGATGATTATGGCTTACAGTCAATGAAAACCCAAAAATCTGTGTCTCAGAAAATTAGAATACTATATAAAATATATATAAGACCTAAATAAATATTATATAAGACCTCTTTTTGGTAAAATTGCTAATGTCTATTAATTGCTAACTGTCTATTTACTTATTTAATCCATTCGTGTGTTTGTAGGTCCAGGCTCAGCGTGGCCAGCAATAAAGGTGCCCATGAGAAAGCCACGCCGGAGGGGGGGTCTGCCTGGGGGTTTGGGGAACAGGAGCAGTGATGACACACCCAAAGATGGTGGAGGTGGTGGTGGTAGAGATGGCGGCAGCAGTTGTGGTGATGGTGGTAGTAGAGGAGGAGGTAGTGGAGGTAGAGGGTCAGCACAGCCCCGCTCCCCGTCCCCCTACAGGCTCAAAGTTTCCCCGACGCGAGAGACCCTGACTTACGCCCAGGCACAGAAGATGGTAGAAGTAGATCTGGACGGTCGCCTGCACCGGATCAGCATCTTCGACCCGCTGCCCATCATCACAGAAGACGAGATGACTGCTCAGGACATCGCAGAGTGCAACAGCAACAAGGAAAACACAGAGCAGACGTCCGCGTCCAGCGCGGCCAACCTGAGCCGCAGGACCGCCAGCAATAAAAACAAAAAGAAGGACATTAAGAATGCGTACATTTCTATACTGAACCACTTCCCCAGCTCTCAAGGACAGTCTCACTCGCAGCACGGTAACCACTGCCCCTTACCCAAGCCCACTTTTAGGGTGCTAGATTCTTTTGTACCTACGGATGCCCCCCCTCTACCCTCAGCCTACTACCGCTACATGGAGAAGTCTCAAGAGGAGCTGGAGAACGAGGCCGAGTACGACATGGACGAGGAGGACGTTTCCTGGCTGGAGATGGTGAACGAGAAGCGGACGTCCGAGGGTCAGCCAATTGTTTCGCCGGACACTTTTGAACTGCTGATGGACCGTATGGAGAAGGAGTCGTTCCTGGAGTCGAGGAGCCAGGTGCCTTCTCAGAGCTCCATCGACGAGGACGCTTTCTGCTCTGTCTGCCTGGACGACGAGTGCCTCAACAGCAATGTCATCCTCTTCTGTGACATCTGCAACCTGGCCGTGCACCAAGAGTGTTACGGGGTTCCTTACATCCCTGAGGGTCAGTGGCTGTGCCGCTGCTGCCTCCAGTCCCCCTCCCGCCCTGTGGACTGCGTGCTTTGCCCCAATCGGGGTGGAGCCTTTAAACAGACCAGCGACGGACGATGGGCACACGTGGTTTGTGCCATTTGGATCCCGGAGGTGTGCTTCGCCAACACTGTCTTTTTAGAGCCTGTGGAGGGAGTGGACAACATCCCTCCGGCCAGGTGGAAGCTGACGTGCTACCTGTGCAAGCAGAAAGGTCGTGGCGCGTCCATCCAGTGCCACAAGGCCAACTGCTACACAGCGTTCCACGTCACCTGTGCCCAGAGAGCAGGTCTCTTCATGAAAATCGACCCGGTGCGGGAGACCACTGTGAACGGAACAACGTTTTCAGTGAAGAAGACGGCGTTCTGCGAGGCTCACTCGCCCGAACAGAAAGAGGGCTCTGATGACGAAGAGACAGGGGGGAGGGTGGTGGGAGGACGGGCCAACAGGGGGAGCAGTGCGTATGTCCCGACGCCACAGTTAAAAAAGTCGGGACGGAGCAATAAGAAAGAGGAGGAGAGTCCCAAGAAAAAGGGGAAGAAGAGCCAAGAAGTAATATCTAAAAAGTTAACCACACCTGTGGTTGCCGTGCCAGAGATACCTTCAAATAGGTGAGTCCATCAGCCATCACTTATATTGAACTATTGCGATATTAATTTTCTACAACTAATCGATTTAATCAATTAAATTCTTTAGTTGGCAACTAATTTTATAAACAATTAGTAGGGTGTCGAGTGGACCAGCGTTGCTAGGGTTACTATGGTTAATATGGTCAGGTCATCAGCTAGTTTGCCATCAGCTGCCAGAGCCCTGAGAGAGGACAATTGGCCTTGCTTTTTTAAATTTTTTTATCTGATAAATAAGTCAAGTAGTTTTTATTGTCAGTTCTGCATACGTACAGGACATACAGAGAACTGATATTACGTTGCTCTCCTTCCCAAAAATTACAGAAAGTACCGAAAAATAAGATATAATATAATATAAAAGAATGGGGAAACACTGGGAGATGTGAGACAAAAGACAATAGTACAATAGTGATGGGGGGTGATTAATATGAAATGACAATACAAGTATGAACAGAACCTGAATAGATAGCAGTGCAAATATGGTATACTAGCCTAATGTAATTGTTTGTTGCCTCTCTAATATTAACCAGTATTTTATATATTTAACCAATATTTTAGCACTATTGATTTGGCTTCATTTGGGTCAAATACACAACCTTTTAAACAATATTTTTTCCCAAGTTCTCAGCATTAGAGGCCATAATTTCATTCAAGTTCATTCTCATAACTGAACAAACAGCCACAAAATTGTGAGAAATAAGTGCACAAAAAGGTGCACTAATTCTGCTTCTCTCTGGATTTATGTATGAAATGCACTTTTATAAGAGAAGCGCAGCTCAGTCTAGGAAAACAGTAAAACATAAGCTTGGAAGAACCTTTTTGAACTTTTTTTTTTACTGTAGTTTAGATGTTATTTTTATTCTATATTTCTATTAATGTATTAAAGATTTTAGATTACTACAATAAAAGCATTTTTAAGGTTTGTTTGTTTGTAAATTTTTAATTACGATGATTTTATTTTAAAAGAAAAAAATCTTGTATCTGTTTTCCACAGGTTGAACAAAGTTTTTAAAGGAATTATAATGCAAAAAAAGAACTATTTTATGCAGAGGTTGCACAAATATTGGTTACTGAAGCGTCAATCACGCAACGGAGTGCCTCTCATTCGCCGGCTGCACTCTCATCTGCAGGCCCAGAAGAGTGCAGATCAGGTTAGTGGTTGCTTATGTTGCTTATAAACGAATATTTCTTAGGGATGCACCAAGTTTTTTGCAGAAACACATTTTTTGTGGTCACATTTTTTCTCATTTTTAAAGAAATTAATTTATTTTCCTCAGCAGAGCTACATTAATCAGAAATTTACCTTAGCAGAGCTACTTCAATCATAAATTTACCTCAGCAGAGCTCTTTCAATCATATATTTACCTGAGCAGAGCTACTTCAATCATATATTTACCTTAGCAGAGCTGCTTGAATCATATATTTACAGCCCAGTACAGCTCATATCCTTTTTTGATTCCAAGAATAAGTGATGCTTAAGTATGGTGTAAAAATTTATAAATGTATAAATAATTCTCTTTTCTGTTACAGTCTTTTCACATTTACCATAATAATCCAGTGAATCTCTAATCATGCTCTTATCATACAGAGCTTTATTGTGTCTAGTCCTAGAAACACGTTTTAATGTTTTTATCATCGTCCATTTTTTTTGTCTGTTTGCGAATCATCAGGCCGAGCCAGATGAAAAAGTGAGCGCTGTAAGAGAAGAGCTGAAATACTGGCAGAAGTTGCGGCATGATCTGGAGAGAGCCCGGCTTCTGGTGGAGCTCATCCGTAAGAGAGAGAAACTAAAGAGAGAGCAGGTAGATTATTATTATATTTTGTATTATTTTAACCAGATGTTAGACGGTTTATGCTTTACAGCTGGATAAATAGCCTCTAAACCTGATCTAAATGTGTTTAAGTGTTTAGTTTTCTGCTTTTTTGCAGCTCAGTACGTTTAAGTACAGTTTCCTCCCTGATTTATCTGACGGCTCCCCCATTGTAGTAGCTGTCTGTTGCGTGGCAACAACACCAATCTAGAAGTGCGATCACCTGCCACACCTTCTCCTCTATAAATGAAGCATGCCGTCCTGTCATGCTGCATTGTTGTGTGTGTGTGAGAGTGTGTGTGTATATATACACACTCAGGCTCAAAGACTGCAAAACGACTGTCCTTCCCTCTTTAACAGAGAAACCGATCAGAGCTCTTATTGGGGAATTTTTAGCTTTTATAGCGTTTAATTCCTTGTATAGCCCAGGATTATAGTTTAAACAATTGATTAAAAAAATAATCACAATAAAATGCTGTGACTAAATTATGGATAAAATCATGAATATATATATTTTTAAATGTTGATACTTAACTCTGTTTTGAGAAGGGGACAGTAATAATGGTGTTGGGTGGTTTATACCTGGCGGACTAGATCTTTGTTTTTCTATATATCATAATATCTCAGGGTAGTTTTGATGCTTTTAAAGCTAGAATATTGTAACGTGCTGAGTTACTGGTTTAACTGAGAGTTTTCATTAGGGAAAATAAAGGCTAGTGTAGCTCCATATTCCACACTCAACAGGAGTGTGTGTGTGTGTGTGTGTGTGTGTGTGTGTGTGTGTGTGTGTGTGTGTGTGTGTGTTTGTGTGTGCATGAGAGCGAGAGAGAGAGGGAGTAAGCATTGTACATCTTCAGAAAGAGATCAGCATTGCTAAATAATTTCATTTGCCTTCATTTTTGTTAATAGGTATATTGATATATGCATTAAAAAATAGAGAGTTTTCTGTAAAATTGAGTATCTTTTAAACATTACTTTCAAAAAACAACCTAAAGGTATAGAGAGATTTACCGAGGGTTGATTACCTGTCATCCTCCTGCTGTAATTGTTTTTGTGGGTTTTTTTTTTTTTTATATATATATATATATATATTTTTTTTTTTATTTAATGTGCGTGTGAAATTAGCATTATTTAATTTTTTCTTTCCATCTTAAATGCTGCAGCCTCTGAAAGCTTTTTTTCTCCTTTTATAAAGGAAAATACTCAAATTTGTGGGTTGCCAGTTATTCTTCTAGCCCGTGGGACACCCTATTCCTCGATGTGCACACACTAAAAAGAGGAGTAGGACTAAGTGGTAGCACCAAGGGGTGAAATGGGATTGGGCCTAGCACTTATTGGTCATGTTAAAACAGACTCTGGTTAGTTTGCACTTTTGGTGCGGTTAGTTTGGGCTGTTCAGGTGCAGTTTAACTTGATTTTTTACACACATTATTAATACAACTATACACAAACACTGTCTCTGCAGTGTAGTCCAATGCTAGGCTTAATCCATGTCTGGGAAAACTGCCTTGTATTTATAATGAGTCTAAATCAGTCAAGCAAATCAGATTTGATTTGAATCATTTTGGCCAGTCACTGTCAGAACTTGCTGGTTTAAAAAAAATTTATCGGATTGGGATATATATATTTTCTTTTGGAAAAATGAAATATCTGTGTAATTTAGATCCTTTTTTTTGCTTCAGATTTATCCCATACAGACTTTTCTGTGGATGAAATGTTTTAAAATGATATTTGAATGAGACTGCACATTTATAGAGTCCTGCTCTGCGTATTTCAGATGAAGGTGCAGCAGGCAGTGATGGAGCTGCAGCTGACTCCTGCACTGATGCTGCAGCGCTCCACCCTGGATCAGCTGCAGGAGAAAGACTCCGCTGAGATCTTCGCTCAGCCTGTCGATCTCAAAGAGGTGAGACAAAACACCTTGTTCTGTTTACAGGGATACGTGCTCTTTGGTGAGTTACAGAATGATTTTGAAGGTGTAATCTATGGAGTGTTATACCACAGTTAGTTCCGACCCTTACCGGCTGTGCCGTTATCAGCCGGTAATGCACTGTAACTAACCGAAGCTCTCCATGTATTACTCCGCCACATACAGGTAACCTAGCAACTATGCAGCGCTTACAAGCCAAACAGCGCAGCTACAAACAGAGCAGCAATGGATCTATTTTAACTGGCGGAGTTTTTATAACCAAACAGATCCTATTTTCTCCTCCAGTTTAACTCAAAATCTTTCCATAAACATCGATAATGGAACTGGAGTGGTATGGCAAAAATACACTCGAGGTTTGTGCCCAAAAAAAAAAAAAAAAAAATTTCCTTTTAAAGTCAAACGAGTGCTGGATGTTAATCTACACAGATTTCTCTCCTAAAAACTGTTTATTTGGGTGAGTAAAGTGCTTCCATTTATTTACAGTAAGCGTAGATATCCAATATTTTAGCACACTAGCCGCAGTTAGCAGCGCTAAGCACAAGTAAATGCCGCCCGACAGTGTTACACTGAGGAACCCTGAGTGTTCCGGTAACACAGGGCGCTATCAGCTAGCAGTTTATCCCAGGTAGCTTGTTTTAACATGGCAAACATGGAGACTAGTGCTGTGGTTAGTGGTTATTGCTAATACTGCTCCAGCCTTGGTGCTGGAGAAACTTCACTGAAACTCTATACTTTATAACGCTGTACTCCAGCAGAGTAGCTTTACTACTCCTGATAAAACTGTAGTGTTGAATATTAGTTGCAACACAACTTCATCAGAAAGCACTTTCAAAAAAACTTTTACTGGTTTGTACGCGAGTGTGATATATTGTAGGTACTTTTAGACTGTTACTCTAGGTGATTTTTGGCTGCTTGCTTCCACTTTGACTTGAGTACCCCAACTTTCACTTCAGTACAGTTTCTGCATATTTACTAAAGGAAAACCCCCATAGTTCCTCCATAGTGTGGTTTAAAAGAAAGTTGTCATGATATACTTCTTAATTTCAGTCGATATGATGTATTGGAAAATGCTTTTCTTTAAAGTTGCATGATTGGATGGATTATTAAACAGGAACTAAGAAGTTTTACAAGTATACAAGTAAAAAAAGTATAAAAGCTTTATTTTAGATGACTGTAAGGTAGAGGTTCAAAGCATAATACCGTAATAATCATTTTGAAATCTAATTTTCTGCTGCACAAAGTCCAGAGCAACAAAACTGATTCACTTTCCATTACCTGGCGACTCCTCTGCCAAGATCTGCTTATTAAAAATTATGAAAAGGCACATCAACACATTTGATCTATGCTGTTCTATTCTGTTTCTGATTGCTTTTCAGTGCCTGATTATCACAGTGTAACCGCGGTGTAATAAGTCCTGTTAGCTTCAATTAAAGCCCTTTTTCTTCATGGTGTCGGATCTTTTTTTAAACACAGTACTAATTGAGTCCCAGGGACCATATCTGATTTACCTATCAGACTCTGCTTTGTGATGCTAATAATGTTTTGTTCATCGTTAGCTTCACTGATTTTAATTTGAAAGTCACAATTAAATTAGCAGTCGTTCAGAACAGAGACCGGCTATTATCTCTGTTCTGTTTTTATTCTGCTGTCGCCTAATTTACTCTCTCCATCTGTCGCAGGTTCCTGATTACCTGGAGTTCGTCTCTCAGCCCATGGATTTCTCCACCATGAGGTCTAAGCTGGAAGCGCACAAATACCGCTCGATCTTGGACCTGGAGGCGGATTTTAACCTCATGATCGCGAACTGTCTGCTGTATAATGCTAAAGATACGGTGTTCCACCGCGCTGCAGTGCGACTGCGGGAGCTAGGTGGCGCTATACTGCGGCACGCGCAACGGCAGGCTCAGAATACGGGGCTGGACCCCAATACAGGCATGCACCTCCCAGAGTCTCCGCATAAGAACGACTACTACCGCTGTACGCTGGAGGACGGTGAGTAATGCTTGTCCAATATACTCACCTCTGAACGGCGAAAGAGTTAGCGCTGCGGTTAGCGGCTAATGCTAATACTGCTCCAGCCTTAGTGCTGGAGAAACTTTACTGAAACTCCCTTTTATAACGCTGTACTTCAGCAGAAAGGCTTTACTGCTGCTTAATACCTGACTGATTAAATTCATACATAAGGTGCACTGATAATTTTTGGGAAAATTAAAGGATTATATTTGCATCTTTTCGTCCAAAAAATACTCGATGCTCAATACTTTGAATCCCTATAGCTAGACCTGTCGCGTTTTTTACATTATTGGCTTGTCATACAATATACAGCTCTAGAAAAAAATAAGAGAATTACGAGTTTCTTTGATTATATCAAATTGAAAACCTCTGGAATGTAATCTAGAGGAAGTTTATTGACCAAAAGCCATCAAACCAAACTGAACTGCTTGAATTTTTGCACCAGGAGTAAAGCAGCATAAAGTTATCCAAAAGCAGTGTGTAAGACTGGTGGAGGAGGAGAACATGATGCCAAGATGCTGTCATTAAAAACTGTGATTTAAAAACCAGGGTTATTCCACCAAATATTGATTTCTGAACTCTTAAAACTTGAATATGAACTTGTTTTCTTTGCATTATTTGATTTTTGAAAGCTTTGTATAATTTTTGTTATTTCAGCCATTTTCGGCAAAAAGTGCTCTTAATGACAATATTTTTTATTGGAATTTGGGAGAAATGTTGTCCCTAGTTTATAAAATAATACAACAATGTTCATTTTATTGAGTTTTGAGTCACTGATGCTAGAACTATTTGTGTATTTGCCAGAATATTAAATATGCCATATGGCCAACTGTAGACATTTGTCAGTGTTTAGAAATCATCCTAGAGTCTGTTATTATACTAATTACAGCTCTAGAGTTTGCTAATTTATACCTTGCTAGAAAACTGAATTGGTCCCACAGGATTTGTTCATGACAAAAGCTCAATGCATCAAACTTATTCCTAACTGTGTTTTTGTGTGTGTGTGTGTTTTTGTGTGTGTGTTGTGTAGTGGACACGCTGCTGGACCCGGAGAACAGGCTGCACATGACAGCAGAGGATCAGCTGAAGGAACTACTGGATAAGCTGGATGTGGTGACGTCCATGCGCTGCAGCGGCGCAAGAACGCGCCGCATCCGGCTCCTGCGCAAAGAGATCAACAACGTCCGCTACCGCCGCAACTCGCACCTCTCCAACGGAGACGTGAAGGAGGAAGACGAGGACGAAGATGAGGATGAGGAAGACAAAGAGATGGACATTGAAAACAACCTTTCTTCATCCTCGGACAAAGGTGAGATTGTCAAAGTCGTGTCTTTTATGAAAAAGTGAAATTGCTTTTGAAATTGTCAATTAAAATTTTCAACAATTCATCAAAACGTTGGCATAAAGCTTACACTATCTACTAGAATGAGTACAACCCTCACAACCCTCCACCTCTCTTTGGAGAGTTCTTTGCCATGAGGTGCCAGGTTGAATATTCAGTGGCCTTTAATTTATTTATCATGATATTTCCTGGTATTTTCGCAATAACAATGCTCTTGGCAGTATGAAAAAACACTGAATTAAAAAAATATTTTAAGAAAACACTCCTGCAACAAAATGAAAATTTAATTTTTAAAAGTCAATGATCCAGAATGTCATGATACTAATAATAATGCACTCCATCTGTTATATACAATATATATATATAACTTGTCTGGCCTTGTTTTTGCTTCTCAGATGATTGTAAATCCACCCCACCTCCAACCCTGGAGCCGTCAGGCCTGGCCTTATCCCCTCCGCCCGGGGACACCCCCCAGGACCCCCCCACTCTACGTCCAATGACTGCTGACCCAAAGATCTCGTCCTCCTGTCCGTCTGAAGCTCTGAGTCGGAGCAGTGAGAGGAGGGAAGCCGAGACAGAACCGGAACCAGAGGCAGATGTTGTATCTCGGAACAGACTGCTGGACACGCCTCCGGTTCTGTCCCCCAGCGAGGGCAAGCTGCTGAACGGCCTCTCCTCGTCCTCCACCCCGTCCCCGTCCCCGACCCGGCCCGTCTCCGGGGGAGTGGGACGCCGCACCTCTGTCCTCTTCAGGAAAGCGAAAAACGGCGTGAAGCTGCAGCGCGAGAGAGACAGTCAGCTGCAGAACGGCAGCAACGGGGAGAGCAAACCACCCTCGCTCTCGCTCAGCTGCAGCTGCAGCAGCACACCCACCCCCACCCCCGCCGCCACACCCCCCGCCTCCACCACAACCACCACAGACACAACAGCACAGACACTGCGATCATCAACACCCCCGCCATTACTCAGCCCGGCCAATGAGAGGGTCCGCAGCCGCAGCAGCAGTCCTGAGCACGAGATGACCCCGCCTCGCTCTATAGAAACGGGTAAAGACTCATTCAGTTACCTGCTGCTTCTGAAATTACTAGTTTTATGCCACATTCACACCAGAACTGAAACTGCTGATTCAGATAGAGGAGCACCCAGTTCAGAACTGATGACCCCATCTGACCCAACCTGTGCTGCAGCGTCAATGAAAATACAGTTTCTTGTTTTCTTCCAGCTTCAGCATCGTTCCTAGAAGAAAACAAGAAAATCTAGTGAAAACTAGATAACTAGTGGACACACTCTGAGGCTAAAATACTATCTAAGTCTAATTTTATACATTGTCAGATAGGGGTGGGACAAATGATCTGTCTTGCAATATATTGTACACATATTGTAAAAATTCTAAATAATATCTAAATATATGGCACCTGTTTATATCGATGTATCTTTTGGATTATAAAATATTGTATTAATATGTGGCAGCAAATATTGATATTTGTATTGCAACTTAGGCTCTGTATACATTTAAAAAATAAATAAATAAATAAATAAAATAGCAACATGTTATTTACTGCTATTATTATTAGTAGAAGTAGTAGTAGTATTTATATTATTCTTATCAATATTAGTGCTACTAGTAATAGTAGTATTAGAAGTAGGAATAATATTATTAGTAGGAGCATTATTATTATTATTAGTAGTAGTAGTAGTAGTATTTTTTGTAGCAGTATTATTATTAGTAGAAGTAGTAGTAGTAGTAGTAAAATTATTAGTAGTGGTATTTTTTGTAGTAATAGTAATATTATTATTATTATTAGTAGTAGTAGTAACAGTAGTAGTATTTTTAATAGTAGTAGTATTAATATTATTATTAGTCGTAGTATTAGTAGGAGTAGTATTTTTTGTAGTAATAGTATGATTATTATTATTATTAGTAGTAGTAGTATTTTTGTAGCAGTAGAATTAATATTATTATTATTAGTAGTAGTAGTAGCAGTATTATTATTATTATTATTAGTAGTAGTATTATTATTATTATTATTATTATTATTATTATTATTATTAGTAGTAGTAGTAGTAGTAAAATTATTAGTAGTGGTAGTATTTTTTGCAGTAATAGTAATATTATTATTATTAGTAGTAGTAGTAGTAACAGTAGTAGTATTTTTAATAGTAGTAGTATTAATATTATTATTAGTCGTAGTATTAGTAGGAGTAGTATTTTTTGTAGTAATAGTATGATTATTATTATTAGTAGTAGTAGTAGTATTTTTGTAGCAGTAGAATTAATATTATTATTATTATTAGTAGTAGTAGTAGCAGTATTATTATTATTATTATTAGTAGTAGCAGTATTATTATTATTATTATTAGTAGTAGCAGTATTATTATTATTATTATTAGTAGTAGTAGTATTATTATTATTATTATTATTATTAGTAGTAGTAGTAGTAGTAGTAGTAGTAGTAAAATTATTAGTAGTGGTAGTATTTTTTGTAGTAATAGTAATATTATTATTATTAGTAGTAGTAGTAGTAGTAACAGTAGTAGTATTTTTAATAGTAGTAGTAGTAACAGTAGTATTAATATTATTATTATTATTAGTCGTAGTATTAGTAGGAGTAGTATTTTTTGTAGTAATAGTATGATTATTATTATTAGTAGTAGTAGTAGTATTTTTGTAGCAGTAGAATTAATATTATTAGTATTAGTAGTAATAGTAGTAGTATTAATAATAATATTATTAATAGTAGTATTAGTAGTAGTGCTGCTGTTTGTATATGTTTTGGGCTCTAAATCTAAATGTTGTTCAGCAGCTAAAAAGGGTTTTCTGTCTGATTTACATATAAACACACCTTAAACCCCCATTTCAACAAAGCCTACCTTCCACAATCACACAGTGTGCTTTTTTCACTGTGCCGTTTGGTAAATATGATGAGTCACAGTTTAAGAGGAGTTGTGGTTTGGACGTTGATTGTGTCTCTAAGCTTTACTCATTTCTAAATTCACCGTTTGTGTTCACAGCTCTCACTAATGGATTCAAAAAGCACAAAGATGGAGGATCTGACTCTGAGAGCAGCCCCTCCCCCATACTCAAGAAGGAAATGTAAGAGAAAGACTTCACCACTTTTAATACTTTTAGATTTTATTTTTATTTTGTTGAAGACTGTAAACAGGTATTAATAGAATGTATGCCTGCATGTTTTTAGTGTTTTGCCACCAAAAAAAAGTCGAGGAAAACCTGCGCTGTCCAAAGTTCCGTTCTTAGAGACTGTTAATGGAGATTCTGACTACACTGGTCCAGGTAAGAAAGATGAGTACCCTGAAATATGGTGCCATATCAACCACCCCTAATTATCACATCAGGGTATGATTTTTAAATTTTTAAAAAAAATTTTTGCTGTTTTTATCAAAAGAAAAATTCACTCTGTTCCTGTTTCCCATTATATATTTACTAGAGACTATAGATTATATCTGTCCAGCGTCATTTATTTTACTTTAATCCTGAATATATATGGAGATATTTGGAGTGCATAATTATTATTAGTATCATGACTGATCATTCTGGATCATTGACTTCTCAGTTAGGAGTGTGCCATATCATTTTTTTGTATGCAATAATACAATTTACAAATTTACAAGTAGTGTATTCTTAAAATAATATTTAAATTCAGTGTTTTGTCATATTGACAAGAGTATCGCTATCACAAAAATATCATGAAATATCGTGATATTATTTTAAGGCTATATCGCCCACCCCTACTTGGGAATGTATTTAAATTCTGTGTATTTATTATTATATTATTTTGCTTTTCTAAAAGGATGTGCTGTGTGGTGTATTTTGGTGTTATGATGTGATCTAAAACACAGAGTAAAAATTGATTATCGGCCCATCGCTACACTAAACTTTCTCATAATGGGTATTTCTTTTCTGTCTCAGTGGACATGCTGTCTATAGAAAGTGATGCTGAACTGGAGCCTCTGGACCTGGTGTGGGCCAAGTGTAGGGGTTACCCGTCCTACCCTGCTCTGGTGAGAGAGAAAACTCCTCAATTCTGCACTAATTTTCACACTTTCATCTTCAGAGGGCAGCAATACGTTTTTGCTCGGCAGTTTGCAGAGCAGGGTTTAAGCCTGGTCTTGGACTACGCCTCATTTTAAAAGGATATTTCCCATTAAAATTTAAATTATCTGGGATTAATCTGCTTGTCTAGCCCCTGCATTGCCATTTTTTGCCAATAAAACAGGACTTTCTATAGAAACTATTTACTCTTCACTTTTTATTGATGCTAAAAATGAGCAAGAAATAGCAGAATAATTACTGAATAGGCTGAATCTTGTCTCTGATAAAGTATCTGATTAATACAGGTAATTTAATCATATTCCTCTTTGGTAGATCATAGATCCAGACATGCCAGAGGAGGGTCTGCTGCATAATGGAGTGCCTATCCCCGTCCCTCCTGCGGATGTGCTGCGGCTTGGGGACCAGAGGCAGGAGGAGGCTGGCGAGAAACTCTTCCTCGTCCTCTTCTTCGACAACAAGCGCACCTGGTGGGTTTACCATTAGAGCAGATCAGCATGCAATCACCAAATTCAGCAAATTAAGCAAATTCTCTAAATTTATATTAGGATATCTGACAAAAAAAAAGTGATTAATGAAGGATTTGCACTAGACATGAGTGATTTTGTAAAAAAAAAAATGTAAAAAAAAGCTATTTAAAGGTGAGTATTATCGGCCTGTAACCTACTGCTAACCCCAGCTAGCATTGCTGGAGCAGCATTAACATTTGCTGCTAATCATGCTATCTTTATTTTTTTCGTTCGGAGGGGAGTATATTGGACTGTAGTCTGCGTGTTTACCATGTTAAAACAAGCTATGTGGGACGAACCACTAGCCGATATTGCCAGGCTTACCGGAGCACTCGGGGTTCCTCAGTGTAGCGCTGTGGGGTGGCGTTAGCCGCTAACCGCTAGTGGTTAAACTTTAGTGCTAATGCTCCAGCCTTAGTCTAAGATTACTGTGAATAAACAAAAGCGCTTTACTCACCCAAATAAACATCAGTTTTCAGGAGAGTTTTTACAGTTATTACAGTTTTGTTTACTAAGCTTTAGCTTAGCTTTACTTAACTTAGTTGGCTACCCCCCCACAACCACCCAGCGGTGAGATCTGCTGAATTAGAAGTTCTTGATAGTGTTAAAATGTGTCTAATAATCCAGTGCACCCTATAATCTAAAAAATACAGTAAGTTTAGAGTTCTTATTTAATTCTTTCTGGTCTGCTCTCATAAATTATACTTCATCTCTTTCTTTCTTTCTTTCTTTCTTGGTGCTGCAGGCAATGGTTACCACGAGACAAGCTGCTACCACTGGGCATGGACGACACGGTGGACAAACTGCGCCTGATGGAGGGTCGGAAGACCAGCATCCGGAAGTCCGTGCAGGTGGCGTACGACCGAGCCATGATGCACCTCAGCCGAGTACGAGGGGACCACGGCTTCGTCGGCTCCAACTTCTTATAGAGTCCACCAAAGCCTCAGCACACGTCACTATCCTCACTATCCATTCTCCTCCTCATCACTACTACTACTCAAATACCACTCGCACAGGCGGCTGCGTCCCAATCCCTTTGCTCGCTCCCTCTCTTTCTCCCTTGTGCCCTTGCGCCCTTCCTCTCTCCCTCTACTGGACATGAAGGGTACTGTTCAGGGAGTGGAGTCACTCAAACACAGTGCACTGTCCACTGACTCTCCACTGACTCACCTCTCATTTCTTTCCAGTGTCAAGAAGAAGGAGTGTCAGCCATGAAATCGTAGTTTGTTTAAGGTTTTTAATCCCCCTTAGGGCTTAAAGTGAGCGTGAGTTGTGCGTGGGGGGGGAGCTTTAAACAAGCATACGTGCAAATATGTGTGTGTGTTTGTGTTTTTTAAACTAGTGTCACTTTAAATCTGGTGGTTTAGAGAGTCTGGACCATCCGAAGGCTTGCTGTCGACGATGGACGTAGAGCAGAGTCTGTTTTCTGACAATGATTCATTTATAAGACGAATGAACGAGTCGGTGAATCGGAGTGAATCAGCTGGAAGCGAGCGCGTTCCAACGTATGAATGAATCACTGCCATTTTCTTATGATAGCTTTTTACTTTTTAACGTTTTACAAACCACTTCTATTTCTTGTATATTGTAAAGACGACACTTGTGCGTGCGTGCATGTGCGTGTGTGTGTGTGTGTGTGTGTGTATAGAAGTACATTTCTTTCTCTTTTTATTTTCTTTTTTTTTTGTCGTACAATATCTAATTTAATTTGAGTCTTGTATATTGTGAATTCAATCGCCTGGATGTATGAAGAAGTCAGATCTCTTCTGTACATATTTGTAAAAAAGAAAAAAACAAACAAAAAAAAACAAACCAACATCAAGAAAATGAAAGAAAGAATATCGAATCATTGAATCACTTACTTTTGCTGCAAAGGGTGTGTGTTCCGCTTGTCTTCGATGTCAGATTGTGAGAATACACTCATATGTTCGTATGTATGTATGTATGTATGTATGTAAGGTATACACATACATCGTACGATGTACATTTATGTATGATACGCAGCAGCCAGTTGTTATATGGTTCTATCATTTTTGATACACAGAAATGTAATTTATTTATGGATCGCAAAGAGATAGAGATAATTAAATTATATATTGGTTGAAGAAGAATCGAATCAAATATCGTATTTAAGATGAACTATTGAATAGGGGTTTTAACACGAGATGGGCTTTGAGACTTTATGGCTTTGTTTTTATTATGTTCAGCTTTTCAGATGAAATGCTTTGTTGGAGGATGCATTATTCACAAACAAAGAGACAGACAGACAGTAAATCCTTCTTTTTTCTTTTTTTGATCACATTTTTTGCACCATTAAAGCGCAGAGCCTTGTATTTATTGTAGAAACTTGCTGAGCTCTAGGACCTGTTTATAAAGATGGAGCTGAGAGAGAAATTTTAAGCTTGTACAAACTGCAGATTTTACCTACTCGCCAAATAACCAGTCTCAAACAGTATTTTCTCATGTGGGGAAATAAATGTTCTATTGAATCTCTTAATGCTCTTGTCCGTCTGTTTTCTGCAACATAAAATGTGAAATCTCATCCTCTTTCTTCTCTGATTTTAAAGCACTATTTTACCACTCTTTGCTAAATTCTCTTCGGCTCTTTGAGCAGACTCTACTCCCTCGACCCGTGACTCAGCGGTGGGAGTACTGAAGGGATGATTCAGCTTGTTTTACATGGCTCCAACAGAAGTGGCATCAAGTGGAATCTGAGTGAGACCAGATAAACGTGACCAAACTTCAGCTTTGCTTGTCAGGACAGCAGAGAATTCAAGGGCCAAGGTCACTTCACTTTGTCTTCTTTTGTTTTTACTTAAATTGATCAAGCGTTTAAACATTATAATCCTTGTTTCTACACCCATTAGCCATTTTTGTAGTTTTGTAATCACAGACTGTAGTCCTGTATCTGTTCCTAGAGACACCTTATGGTCTTCGCTTCACTCTATTCATCAATGGTCAAGACCACACAGGACCATTATTGCCTCTTTTTGAACATCGCAGAGTAGCATCACAGCGCTAATGCTCGGAGGAAAGCACAGCGACTCTGGTGGTTCTGATACATCAGCTCACAGACGCAGCCTTGTGCTGATCCACATCACCCTAGAAGTGATGAGGGGAAAGAGAGGGCGCCATCTACTGTACTGTACCCACCCAGAGAGAGCACGACAAATTGTCCTCTCTTAGGGCTCCGGCAGCTAATAACAAGCTGCATGACCTGGATTCAAACACGCTCCCCATCATAATGGCAGCGCTTTAGACTGCTAGACCACTCGGCGAGAATACTCTTCAACAGTGTCCTGTGATCACTGATAAATAACCTAAGCATGACCATCACAAATTATGTAGCAATAGAGTAGCTTCTGTCTCTGACGCTACATGTCAAGGTTGAAATATTTGGCAAAGCTCAGGTTTTTTTGCTGAATTTTTGGCTCCCTGATTATGATGTCACTGTAAGGAAACCAACGTAGAACCACCCTGGCTCCACACCTTTCCCTGTCAACCTCCACCAGAGCCCCACCCACTAGATTAGTTAATGAAATGCCATTTCGGTTGAGGAAAGAAAGTACACAACATTAGGATTAGCCAGCAGACTTCGTCTGAGGAAGGGATCTGTACCTACTGTCTATAGCAAGTCAACAAATGAGGGAGATGTAAGTATTTTCAAATAATGAATTTTGCGGGGTTTTTTGCAGTTTAAGCATAAAAAGCATGGTAAAAACACAAATAAGAACCTCACCATATCATATAACGGCTACTTGCATGCTATTTTCATAGCTTAGCTGCCCAGCTAACAATGTGGACAGGCTTAATCAGTAGCAATATCTTAATGCTTAAACCTATTAGAAATATTAATAATAGCAAAAATTGTTGCAGCTACGGCTCCAAGTGTTCCAGTAAACTAAGGCACTGCCACTATGACTCAAGAATCACTGGTTCAAATCCCGTTCTGATGCACCAGACAGCTTTAGAAACATAGATTTTTATTTACTGCATATGTTTTTTTGTTCATTAGACCTTTAGACATTGATTTGACTTGCGTGTAAAGTATTGCATATACTTTCTAAAAGATACAATGAGAAAAAAAATAAGTACAAGAGTACAGTACACTGAATCAGGTTATTGCATTATCAAAAACAAGTTGCCGTTTTGTAACACAGCACTCCAGTGTTCATAGAGCATTTTAGAGTAGGAGATCTGATCTGGGGTCAGGCTTTATAACTAGCTGCTGTGGACCAACTGTATATAAAACAGTAATACTATATGGTATGTAAACAGGTTATTATTATACGACATAGTGTATAATTTGTAGGAATGAGAAGTCTTGTAAAAATCCCAGTTATTAAGAAGCGTTCTTGGTCTGTTTTTTTTTTTTTTTTTGTCCACTAAGTGGCATTATTGCCTAGTTTTGCTGTTTAATGGGAATTAAGCGATCAAACAGACTGTCTCAGACTGTCTTAGAAAAGTTCATAAAGGTGATAGACGTTTATCTATATATGTAATTCTAGTGGATTATATTCGTAGATTCTCCCTTAGCTTCTTACTTAAGGTTTTGTAGCTCAGTCTGTGGACTGGAGGCTACGTTCACATTATCAGGCTGACTGAAAGTGACTCAAATCTGATTTTTTTTTTGCTCAATGTAGCTCAGATCTGATTTTTTCATGGCTTGAGAAATATGTATCCGATCCATTGACATGCGACATGAATGTGAACGGTCAAATCTGAATTCATGCGTTTTTTTTTTATTGCTTTTACGCATTAGCATTAGCGCTATGTGCTTCTCTCTCGTACCCATCGTACACATCTCTTGGTGCAGCTGTGCAGCTATAGCTGCAAAAAAAACAGCAAAAGCAAACAGCCTCGACCTGAGAATGTACTTTAGACCAGCTGTTTGCTCTTCACTCTTATTCGTACTCGTAGTTTGTATTATTTAGTTTCTAAACTGAAAGCAGAAGCATTTCTGAGTGGAGAAGAATATGGATAAAATATTGTCAAATTTACCTGTACCAGTGTACCAGTGTTCTAATACGACCATCCCTGCTAAGCGTAATATACAGTATTCATTCTAAAAACTGGGGCGCTTTTCGCAAAAGTTCTTCTTCTGGCCCGTCACAGGTCTGTCTTTACGTGCTTACGTCACACGTACAGCCTTTAAAAGAATATCCGGCTCAGTTTAACAAAAAGTGAGCGGCTGGTGGAGTATTGGGGACTTCAGAAGAGGGAACTCAGAGCTCAGCAGCTCATTCACTCATTGTAAAACCAAAGAAATGAAAGAGTAAAGTTTCTGACTGAGCTTTCTCTCTCTCTCTCTCTGACTGAACATAACCTGGAATCGGATTCATCCTCTCTGAAAGGAGGCGGCACCACACCCGCCCAGTTTCAGATTCAAATGATTCTTCCGCATGATTCTCAGTGCAATTACCCATTCTCACCAGAGAGGGCCTTAAATCTTACTTATATCAGCTTTTAAACAGTAGATCAGCTCAGTAAAGCTGTTTTAACTTGGTCATTCTAAACAAAGTGAAGCCTGCTGATAAACCGGCTAATCCTAAACCTTAAACCTTAACTTTCTTTTATTTCTCACTATAATAATAAAAAAAAAACACTGAATTAATTTCAGTATACAGTCAGCACACAGCACAGTAATCCTACTCTGTTATGTTTTATGAACACTGGAGGTGAGATCAGTCCTTCCAGATGACCCAGTCCTCTCTCTGCTCTCTGTTCTCTGTGGTCTAGGGGCGTCTCTCAGTGCTGCAGGTCCCAGGGTTGCTGTGGTAGGAGCGTGAGGTGGTTGTGGCGGAGCGTCCTGAGCTCGGTGAGTCGGCCCAGCAGCCGGGCGAAGCGGCACGGACCCACAGCGGCACCATCGCCGTTCCTGCAGACCTTAGAGAGAAGATCCAGAACAAACTCCTGCAGGTTCTCCACACACCGTACCGCTCGAAGAGAGGGCCTGTCTGCTTTCACACACACATACACACACACACATATACACAGATATACACACACAGATACACACAACGGAGGGGAACAAGCGGACAAATATTATTAGATTAGAATATAATTAAAGCCAAGACATATTCCAAGTCCAATAAACGAACAAAGTAAGCAGTTTCAAGTTATCAGCCAATGCAAGCAACAAAAAACTCTTAAAATATTACTAAACTTTTGCTGCACAAACCAGTACAAGCGCAGCACTAACGAATGGAAACACCTTTATTCTGTTTCTGATTATATATATTATATATAGATATTCACTGAAGCGATGCCATGTGTTTGGACTGTGGTAAGAAGTGAAATAGCGCTATCCATCACTATAGTGCTGTTTTAATAAATACATAAATAAAATTTAAAACACTAAATTTCAGTAATTCAATGAGTATCAGGACTGTGGGCGGAAGCGGCAGAAATGTGTATGCAGGAGCGGGCAGTAACAGGACTAAAACAAGCAAATTTATGCAGGACCAGGCGGTAACAGCTCTACAACAAGCATTTTTTGGCAGGAGCAGGTGGTAACGGGATTAAAACAAGCTAATTTTGGAGGGAGCGGGCGGTATCGGGATTAAAACAAGCAATTTTTGGCAGGAGCGGGCGGTAACGGAGTTAAAACAAGCAATTTCTGGGAGGAGCGGGCGGTAACTGGATTAAAACAAACTATTTTTGGTGGAATCGGGCTGTAACGGGATTGAAACTAATGGTTTTGACAGGAGCAGGTGGTAATTGAACTGAAACAAACAGTTTTTGCTGGAATCGGGCGGTGACGGGATTAAAACAAACGATTTTTGGTTGAATTGGGTGGTTACAGGACTAAAACAAATCATTTTTGGTTTAAGCGGGCGGTAACGGGACTAAAACAAACGATTTTGGATGAAATCGGCGGTAATGAGACTAAAACAATCCATTGAAATGAGTGTAATCTAAGAATTTTTTTTTGCACATTCCTACCTAATAAAGGCTTCTTGCCTCCTCTGAAAAACCAATCCTAGTCTCAATATACTAACAACTCATATCACACTGTTAATTCTAGATTAGTCTAATCATCTTAACCAGCCTGACAAAAAATACTGTTTATGCTAAAAGTGTAATAATTCCCTATATTATCATTAACTGAAGACCACAGACCTGAGCAGAGCACGGCAGTAGCAGTGAGAAGAGCGTATTCAGCCTCAGTCACAGCGATGGCGGCCATACTGTGGAAGAAATTTAGCACTGGTCCCAGGAGCTCCTCACTCAACCCTGCTGATATTAAAAAACAGAAAACAAACAATTAGAAAAAGGTCATGGTGCAGTAACAGGTAGAAGAATGTAAAATGTAGATAACCCAAAACCAGGCGCTGTAATTTAGGAGATATAATATGTAACACTATACAGGGATTTAGTATATTGAAATATATTGCAATACTGTTACCAAGAATATATATTGTGTCACTGTTTAAATCATAGACTGTATATAAAGATGGACGCCGTGTCTCCGTTCCCATTCATTCAATGAAAATGAAGCCAAAATCTTCCGCCATGTTGGCGATTCTGAAACCCGAGTCTGCGCAGTAGAGACCAGAGGAGGGAGAAAGGCTGTGGAGAGACCGCCTACTCATTTAAATAACCCCGCCCCTGAGGGCTGCCTCGCGGTCACAGACTGCAGAGCGGGGCGGAGCAGAGCTGACGGTCTGTTATTGGTCCCGCCCATAACCAGCCCTTTTACCATAACCACACCTTTTTTGAATAGAGCCGAATAAAGTTTTAAAAACCGAATTCTGTGGGGATATAAAAATTTAACAATATAAGCAGAGGTTACACTAGCTGCTGCATTTAAATAATGGAGGTAGAATTACAGTATATTAGAAAAAAACGTGATTGAAAGTTGTCTGTTTTGCCATTGAAACCTATGGGGATGGGTGGAGTTACACAGCTTTCTGAAACCGAACAGCAGGGGGCGCCCGACCTGTGGTGGCTTCACTTTTAAGAGACGATGCTCTGTCCAGCTATATACAGTCTATGGTTTAAATACAAATGCTATGAAAAAAACAAACAATACTTTTGTCCTCTGAAGGCCCTCTGGTCTTCACTGCCCTCTAGTGGTCGGGGTTTAAATATAACCCAAAATGAACCACTGTCCTAAATGCAAACTAACTTTAAATATTTAAATTGTTTAACTAAACAATAAAAATGTTTTTCAAAATTGCTAAATATGGTGTTACTTCGAAACATTGATATCGTCTTCCACCCTTAACATAATTAAATGTAAATGTGTTCTTCAACGTAAGAACTATATATTTTTTGTCTTGGGCTTCTCCCGTGTCAAAAATATATTTATGTTTTATTTATTTAGAATATTGAAACATGTTTTCTATTCCAATTCCAATGTCTAAATTTCGATACTTTGGCAGTTTTTAGTTTTTTCTTATGTTGATGATTGTGACTTACAGTCAATGAAAACCCAAAAATCAGTGTCTCAGAAAGTGTGAATATTATATAAGACCAATTGGTACTTTTGGAGCAGTGTGGGCATTGTGCCAAGTCCTGCTGGAAAATGAAATCCTCTTCTCCATAAAAGCAGGAAATGCTGTAAGATGCTGTAAGAATAAAACTGCACTGTTTAGCACCTCCAGGAACTCCTTCCTTCAAGACGCTGAGAAAACTATTCATGAAGACGCTGAGATTAAAATCTTGACAAGTCTAGTCTGCAGATCCTTGTGTTCAAAGATAAATGTGATACTTAGAAAAATCTAAAGAATAAAACATATTCTGTTTTTCTTTACTAAATAATTCCTTATGCATTCCTGTATATCATTAATATAGTCTTTAATATTATTGATGATTAATTCTGTGACATGGGCCCTCTAATAAATAATCACACGTCAGTAGTCTAGACGGTTACCTGAGTTTAGTATGACCTCATGGCCGCTGTTGTTGTTGTTGTTGTTTTTAGACTGTGAAGTTTTCATCCAGCAGTGAGGAGATACAGACGATAAACTTCCAGGATACAGAGCTGAAAGAGAGCGAGGTCGAGTTTACTAACAAAGACTTACCGATGTTTTTTTTTAGCTGTGTTTTGCTCTGTTATCTAATCTCAGGACTCAAGCTGTGATCGATTAAGCCGTACCTGCGCTGAAGGCGGACGGATTCTCGGCAAACTGTTGAGCCGAGAGCAGGAACATGACCTCCATGGAGGAGCAGGACAGGAGAATGCTTTGATCAGCATCGTCCAGGAGCTCAAAGCCTAAACAACAAACACAGGTCAGATAATCACTCCTGACCAGAGGTTATCTATCTCTGCTGCGCTGCTGAGTTTACAGAAACAGCGCTGTCCGACCTGGTACGCTCTTAGAGAACTGCAGGAGCTTTTCTGTCTGGAAAGGCGTCAGATCAGCCAGACGATCTCCACCGTCATCCAGTCCTGACCACTGAGGAACCTGAGAAAAATAAGATACAACAGTCCTTATTATATCAGCTGAGAATTTGAGAATATAAGAGCACTTTTATATGATTTTATGAATTTTTTTTTCCTATTCGAACTGCAGAGTAGCACTCGGTTCAGCTCACAGACGCAGCCTTGTGCTGATCCACATCACCCTAGCAGTGATGAGGGGAAAACAGAGCACCATCTACTGTACTGTATCCACCCAGAAAGAGCAAAGCCAATTGTGCTGTCTCGGGGCTCCGGCAGCTGATGGCAAGATTTTTCCCTTGGGTTGGTAACCGAGAAACGCAAAGGATACATCAGTTGCGTCCCTTAAATCTCTCTGAATATCAGCTGCATTTTGCAGCTTTCTATTCCTTCTATGATGTAGCAACTTGGGCTCCTCTACAGCTGTGGAGTGAAATTCACTTTCACTCCACTACTGTAAATACAAATCGCACTTTCACCACCTCTTTACGTTCATGTGTAATTGTGTCATTTGTAAAATGTACATTTGTTAACAAGATAAGAGATACAGAACCAACATTTGAAGTGAAAGAATATGCATGAACAAAATATATATATATATATAGATATATATATATATTTATTTGCCACTATACTCTATACGCATTTTGAAATGATGTACAGCAAAGCCCTGCAGATACACACCCTGAAGTGTAGGCTGTCGTGAGCTCGGTATCTCCGATACGCTTCCACGATTCTGTTCAGAACACATTTCTGCTCTCTGGAAAGACCCAAAGAAACCTGAACAAACACAACAACAAAATTACATTTTTACTTAAATACTTAAGTACTACATACTAATACTGTACAATATATAATACCAGTCAAAAGTTGTATAATTTTAAAATGTTCTGCATTGTAGATTAATACTCAAGTCATCCAAACTATGCAGAAAAAAAAATAAATGGAATTATTTTGTAAACAAGAAATAGACCAGAAATAAACCAGAATATGTTTTATTGTTTAGTTTTGACTGAGAAAATCTCTGCTGTATTTTCTCAGTCAGTTTTATGAGGTAGAGTCTCCTGGAATTCAGGCTTTCAGTTAACAGCTGTGCTGAACTCATCAAGAGTTAATTACTTGAATTTCTTGTCTCTTAATAAAGTGTTTGAGAGCATCAGTTGTAAAGCTCAGAAGATGTATCTTTTTTATATCTATTTTTGACCATTTCTCATTTTCTCCAAAGAAATGAGAATATTTTTATGTGGAATTTGGGAGAAATGTTGTCTGTAGTTTATAGAATAAAACAACAATGTTCATTTTACTCAAATATAAACCTATAAATAGCAAAATCAGAGAAACTGATTCAGAAACTGAAGTGCTCTCATAATTTTTCCAGATCTGTGTATCTATATATTATACATTTTTACAGCCTTTTCTTTACATTTGTCCCATTAAAGTTATTTCCCTGCAATCCCACAGTCAGAGCAGCCCAAAACTCTACTATAAAAGAACGGAGGTCTTGAGCTGTATGTTGTACCCGTGTTGTTGGAGGCAGTCTGCTGGTAGACGAGACGTTCCTGCTCTCTGAGTTCTCCTCGTCCTCAGCAGTCAGACGAGAGAGCGAGTCTCCTCGGTGCTTGGCTCCCTTCCTCAATCGCTTCGACTGACACTGCACCTCCGTCAGCAGACCTAGGAGACCGAAGAGCAGATTAGGTTTTTAACACTTTAGTAATATAAGGCGGGGAAATGGATGATAAGCAACTTTATTTAGCTACTCAGCTGTATATCCCCCATCCCTAGTGATGCCGCAACACCATGAGGGTGAAGCATTACCGAGTAGCATCACAGCGCTAACGCTCAGAGGAAATCGCAGTGACTCGGTTCTGATACATCAGCTCACAGACGCAGCCTTGTGCTGATCCACATCACCCTAGAAGTGATGAGGGGAAAGAGAGAGCACCATCTACTGTACTGTACCCACCCAGAGAGAGAGCAAACAAGGCCAATTGTGCTCTCTCGGGGCTCCAGCTGCTAATGGCAAGCTGCATGACCGGGATTCGAACCAGCAATCTCCCCGGCATAGTGGCAAAAGGCACATTATTTTTATACTGACTGCTGTTAACTGCTTATTTAGCCTTATTAGCTCCAGTTCAAAACTAAAGAAACAGAAGTTTAGTACTTCAGCCATGTCTTCACTGATTGGACTGCATTGGAAATACGTGTGTACATTTGTTTTTTGGCTAAACCACAAACAGACCTTATCAGGTATTTACCTAAGTGATGTTCATTCAGTAATCTAGAGCTTGATAAAGTCCAGTCTGAGAGAGGTCTGCAGTCTGTCTGTTTAGTGTTTACTGTTCTAGCACACCCAGCTCTTCATCTTATCACAAGCATTCGTAGACCAATCCCAGATTAACATAAACACTGTAATGTTCTCAGATTAATCAGATTAATGCTTCTTCCAGAATAGCCAAATAATCCAGTGTAAAAGAGGAAGAACAGTCTTGAACAACCTGAATTGGTCTAAACATTGTGAATAGGAAGAATAATTCTAGAAAGTCTAAAAACACGGATCATTTAAGAATAGTGTGACTAAGGAAGAACATCCTATACATATACCAGTGACAGGGAAGAACATTGCACATCTATGTTATGGGATACAACACTCTAGAATACTAAATAATGAAATAAAAAAAAAATCTAGAACAGTGCGAGTGGAAAAAAATGAATGGAGAAAAAGTCTAAACAGTAGGAATTAGAGAACTTATTAGAACAATGAATAGATGAGAACATTCTAGAACAGGGTGAATGAACAACAGTGCGACTAGGACAGGGCGTTCTAGAACAGTGTGATGATGAGAACATTCTAGCAAAGTGTAAAGAAGAGATATTATTCTAGAAAAGAGTGATGGGAAGATCAGTGTAATCGGAGAACATTCTAGAACAGTTTGATGGTATAGATACATGTGATGGGGATGTCCTATAACTGTTTGATGTGGACGATAATTCTAAAACAGTGTTAATGGGAGAAAGCATTCTAGAACAGTGGGACTAGAAGAGAACAATGTAGAACAGTGTGACAGGGAGAACATTCTAGATCATTGTTCCATCACACCTTTCTAGAATGGGAAGAACATTCTAGAACAGTTTGATGGGGAGAACATTCTAGAACATTGTTCCATTGTTACACCGTTCTAGAATGGGGAGAACAATATAGATAAATATGATGGGGATGTCCTATAACTGTTCGATGGGGAAGATAATTCTAGAACTGCGTTAATAGGAGAAAGCATTCTAGAACAGTGTGATGAGTAGGCAGTGTTCTAAAACTGTTTGATGGTGAAGATCATTCTAGAACAGTGTTAATAGGAGATAGTATTCTGGATCGGTGTGATGGGGAAGATCTTTCTAGAACAATGGACAGTATTCTAGATCAGTGTTAACAGGAGACAGAGTGTTTGGGTGGTATTTGTTGGGGAATGTTGGTTTGTTGGACTCTGGCTGTGTTCTGGTCGTCAGTAGTGAACTGTGACGATTGTGCGCTACAGGTTGAGAACTCACACTCGGCGAGCATCCCCACAGCTCTGCATTTGCGCAGCCGGCAGTCCTGGCACTTGCGGCGCATGTACATGTCCATCTCGCAGCCGCCGCCGCTCTTACAGCGGTACACGGCCTTCTTCGTTACACTGCGTCTGAAGAAACCTGTGCAGAACCGGAGCAGAACATTTATTCAGTCCAGTTTCATTCATTAAATGTTTCAACGTTTAAAAATAAAATGAAAAATTGCCGCTCACCTTTGCAGCCTTCACAGGTCAGAGCGTTGTAGTGATATCCTGAAGCTCTGTCTCCACATACCACACACAGCTCATCCTGACCCTTCACTCGGGCCCCGGGGCCCAGCCGGGGCCGCTTCATGAGGGGCGTCACGCCCACACCGCCTCGGACCTGAGCGTGGAGATCCATATCTGCTTCACAGGGGGGCTCGGGGCACTGCGGGCTATAGGGGTAGGGGGGGTTACAGGGCTGAGAGCCGGGGGGTGTGTACATGGAGAGCTGGACGTTGGGGGGGCTGTAGTGCTGCTGCCCGTAGGAAAAACACTGCAGGTCCGGGTCCTGATACGGGTACCCCAGCGGGTCCACCAGAACATCTGCTCAATTAATACATTTATATCATTCAAAGGTTATGGGGGAAAAACAACATTACGCATCATGATACTGTCAGGTATTGATTTGGTTGGGTCATTTTAAGTAAGTATTTTCACCAAGAAAACTTGTGTGTCATGAAATATTAAAACACATCAGATCAGAATCAGATAGAAATATAAGAAGAAAATAATGCAATATGAAGATTTTAGCAGTTAGAATAGTTAAGCAGTATGTTTTAACAGTTTAGCAATTCGAAGAGTTTCAGCAGTATGAACAGTTCATTAGTAAGAAAGTTCAGCGTTATTAAGAGTTTGATAATGAGGAGAGTTTAGCTATATGAAGAGTAGATCAGTAAGAAGAGTTCCATAATATGATCAGTTCAGTAAAAGGAATATACTGGTAGTAAGAAATGTTCGGCGGTATGAAGAGTTTCGTAGTGAGAAGAGTTGAGCAGTGTGAACAGTTCGTCAGTATGAAGAGTTAAGCATTATGAAGGGTTTGGTAGAAAGACAAGTTACGCATTATGAACAGTTCATTAGTAAGAAGAGTTGAGTTTTTTGAAGGGTAGAAAGAAGAGTTCAGCAGTATAATAATTGGTAAGATGTATTTAGAAGTATGGAGAGTTTGGTAGTAAGAAGAGTTTGGATGTATGAAGAGTTTGTGAGTAGTGAGAAGTTTAGCAGTCTGAACAGTTCATCAGAAAGAAGAGCTGAGCATTATGAAGGGTTTAGTAGAAAGAAGAGTTTGGCAGTAAGAAGAGTTTGTGAGTAGTGAGAAGAGTTGAGCAGTGTGAACAGTTAATCAGTAAGAAGTGTTGAGCATTATGAAAAGTTTGGTAGAAAGAAGAGTTCAGTGGTATGAACACCTCATCAAAAAGAAAAGTTGAGCATTATGAATAGTTTAGTAGTGGGAAGAGTTTGGCAGTAAGAAGAGTTGAGCAGTGAGAACAGTTCACCAGCTTTATTAAGAGTTTGACAGTATGAAGAGCTATATGAACAGTACATCAGTAAGAAGAGTTCAATCATATGATCAGTTCAGTAGAATGAATATATTGGTAGTAAGATGGTTCTGAAGTATGTGGAGTTTAGCAGTAAGAAATGTTTGGCTGTATGAAGAGTTTGTGTGTAGTGAGAAGAGTTCAGCAGTCTGAACAGTTCATCAGAAAAAAAAGAGTTGAGCATTTTGTAGGGTTTGGCAGAAAGAAGAGTTCAGCAGTATGAACAGTTCATCAGTGTAAAGAGTGGAGCATTATGAAGGGTCTGGTAGAAAGAGAAGTTCAGTAGTATGAACAGTTCATCAGTAAGAAGAGTTGAGCATTTTGTAGGGTTTGGAAGAACGAAGAGTTTATCAGTATGAACAGTTCATTAGTAAGAAGAGTTGAGCATTATGGAGGGTTTGATAGAAAGAAGAGTTTATCAGTATGAACAGTTCATCAGTAAGACGAGTTGAGCATTATGAGGGGATTTGTAGAAAGACAAGTTACGCATTATGAACAGTTCATTAGTAAGAAGAGTTGAGCATTATAAAGGGTTTGCTAGAAAGAAGAGTTCAGTAGTATGAACAGATCGTCAGTAAGAAGAGTTTGGTAGTAATAAAGATAATAATATAATAAAAATATAACTGAAACAAATGCCCTAAATTTCCTCTAAAAGGGAGAAATAGTCAATATATATATGGTTATTCATTGGAAGAGCTCAATAATTTCCCAACATATAGGAAAAAAGAAATCTACCAATATATATAATACACACACACACTCACACACACACACACTGTGATGGAAGGTGTTTATTGAAATGATTCATAATCAATGACGTGTGATGATTCATAAACAATGACGACTATTAATGATATTACTTTTTGTTCTATGCGATGATAATGTGTACTGAACTGGACATTCTACCCTCAGTAAGCATTTCTGAAATGCTGAGTGAGAGCTTTCTCTATCTGGCGCCAGAGCCCCTGCTTGCAATGTTTTGAGAACCAGCCTGATATGCTCACTAAGGGATTATGTCATTTCACATGACGTGTCACAATGGTGGCACTGTGCCCATAATTGGGAAAGCCAGATAGTAAGGGTGGGGTATAAAGAGAGTTTTGGCACTCTTGCAAGACAGGAGATCACTCTGTATTCACATGTGTGTCTTCTCAATAAATCTTGTTACTCATTCTGATCAAGACTCAGAGACTCTGAAAATTTCTTTCTTCCTGTCATTATTTTTCCACCACAATTTGGCGTCACGGAACAGGATGAGCATGGTCTTGCGGCGGAGGGGGAGAGACTAGCACCTGCCGAGGACGCTCTCCAGCAAAACAGCTGGGCCCCAGAAGCAAGGGAAAATTCCACAGAATAAAGGACAAGTACCGCGGGGGTAAGTGCGGCCTCTCCCCCCCATTCGCAAATCCAGGCCTCATCGACAAACATTGGTGGTGAGTGACAGGTTAACTAATTTACTCATTAAGGAAATTTTAAATGTAAACAATTGTTCTTAAATTAATTTACTCCCCTCCATCCTTCCTTCAGCACTCCGCCCTGGACAGTGTATAGTTACATGACGGTGTACAAGACTAGCCTGGTCATAGCGAGGCCTTTATTGATGTATGTAAATATATCTTTGAAGTTAAAGAGAAGACTAGCCTGGTCATAGCGAGGCCTCTATTGATAGACGTGTCATTAGAGTAATAGGTCCCGGGACCGTGGGGAGGAGTGCATAAATAATACTATAATAGTACAGGGTACTGATTGTGTATTAAGTAGGGTTAGAAGAAGGAAGGTGAGACGTGATTATTGGGGCTAAATTACTCTGAGTCATTAAAATCGAATGAGAGAACAAAAATGGGATCCCAAGTAACTAAAGAATTGAAATTTAATCCAAAAATTCATGACGCAGCTCTTTTCAATCAAATGAGCCAAGACTATATGTGTATGTCTGTGTGTGTGTGTGTTTATGTAGTGTTGTTCAAAGGTTTGGAATCATTAGCATATTAACCCAATATACATATATTAAAGTAGGGCAGAATATTGAGCCATGCTGGAACTGTTCAATGTAACATGTTTCATTATCTTTATGGAAAATGCTGTAGAATTCTGAGGATGGCAGTTTAGTGAATATGTGAGACTGCTTCATGTTTAAATAGTAGTGATGAGTTATGTACAAATGTCCACATTGTGAAAATCATCCCTGATTGAAACAGAAAAGAGATGAGGATTCCAGGCTTTTGATACAATGTGTGTGTGTGTGTTTCTGCGTGTGTTGAATAAAGCAGTGAGAGAGATAGACAAAACATCTCTTCTCTGCTATCTTCTATCACATTTGGTGTGTGTGTGTGTGTGTGTCTGTGCGTGTGTGTAAGTGTGTATGTTTCTAACATTTGTCTAACTCTGATATTCTGTAAGCGAATCTAATGATGAATATAATGTGTGTGTGGCTGTGTCAGAATCGCTCCCTATTCCAGAAATAGTGCACTATATAGTGTAAAACCATTTTTGCAGTACTGTTTAAAACCGCAGCAGTACATTCTGTTCCCTATATAGTTCACTATGAAAAACCTAATGCATCACAAAATTTAGAAATTCCAAAATATACTATAATGCAATGCAGTGCTGTTGTATTAGACGTCCTCAGAGCAGGACAAACATGGTTTATTGTTTGGTTGTTCCATAATTCGGTTAGTAAATAGAAAATGCTACATAGTGAAAGAGTTAATGAGTGAGCCATTCTGAACACAGCTTCTGTCTTCATGTGGTTTAGGCCTTTTTCTATTATTATTCTTTTTTATTGAGACTGATTTCAGCTCAGTCTCAGCTGAATGAGATTTAAAGAATACACATATCTAATTTCTCTAGTGGTTCTCATGTATCTCAGTCTATGCTGATCTTTTGATTCTCTTAATGAGGATAGTAGATTTTAGAAACCAGTAAGAAAAGACCTTACTTTCTTTGGAAAGGTTTAATTTGACAAACTTAATATTGTATCTATTACGAGCTGTAGTGAATTGGGTCTCTCTTTCTGACTTTTAAACAAGGAGACATCAGATGTTTTTTTTTTAAAAATATATATATATATATATGGAGCTTTCTGTTTTGCTTTCCATATGTTTTCTATTTCTCGCAATGAAGAACTTGCTTGCATATTCTTGGCTATATTTTGAGTCCCCATCAGAGCACAACAATATAATGTTAATGTTTATACAGTTTAGAAATATCAAGCATCGTTTGGCTGGAAATAATTTTTGTCTTAGTTATTTCATGAGGCTAAACAATTTTTAACCATGTTAGAATTCCTTTCAGGATTTCTTTTTTATTATTATTTTTTTTTCTTTTAAGGTTTTTTTTGGAGGGATTTTTCTCTTTTGACTGATTGTTGCTCAGTGCTGTTTTCTGGGTGTTTGAGAAGGCGGGGGTGGTGCTCATCACAGGAGTTTTGACCCTCAGAGACAGGGTCCTCTGCAACAGTACTGTGAACATCATCTGAACCAGAGCACTTCATGAGGAGAGTCTCAGATGAGAGACTATGTTTGGTCCAGCTGTCGGTCGATGGCTGGACTGCGTCTTCACCGGACCTGCTGTGATTGAAATGTTACAGCACTGGTCCAGGAAACTGGTTTCAGATCTGGAAGAACTGAGCGATCAGAGACCGCTTCAGACAGCACCTGCTCAACCATCAACACCACCCACCCCCAGCAGCCAATCAGCCCAGTGGATCCACCCCTCAGCCTGAGCCAGCAACAGAGACGTGAGACCAGATTTTTTTTTTATTTTATTTTTATGCCTGTTTACTTTTTTTTCCATTAAAAGGAGTGATTTTATTTAATTTTTTGATGTTTATGCCTCATGTAGAAAATGTTTGGTTAAACTTTAAATCTGGTGGTGACTCAAATTATGACTGTTTTACCTTTCTTTTTAAGAAAAAAAAAGGGAGGTTTTAGCTTTTTTGTTTCTCTTTTAAATAGTGTTTCTCATCAAAAACTTTGATGAATTAAAAATAATATCTAGTTCAGGAAAAAAAAAAAATCTTTAATTTCATTGTAAACAGTAGCCAAACATGGTTGCTGGGCAGATTAATACATTACAGGCCTATCACACATTGGCCCTCAATTTTCACTGGAAAGTTTTTTTTTTTTTTTAGATTTACATTATGTAATTTATGTTGCCTAATGACTATGATTTGTATAAAACATTTTTAATAACAATCATCTCCATTAAGGCTTATGTAAGGGAAGTTGTTTACTGGCTTTTGACCAAATTAATACATATAAACTCAGATGTAGTTGTAACTAGCTAAAGTAACCAAGCATGCTGGCTTAAATAAAATCAACCATTTAAAATCTTATTAATACATCAATGTAGACTATCAACTACAAAAAGAGCTTTGCTTGCTCCAAAAGTTTTTAAAAAATATATATAGGGTAAGATAGAAATCTTCCTCTTATATGTGCATTAATATTAATGCTAAATTAATTCAATATATATAATAATAACTAGCTTGCTAAACCACCAGCTAACAGTCTTGCAACTATGCCAAACAAGTGAAACTTAAATATGTTTTTATTTTTTGCAATTAATTTACAGGTAGCACAGTTCGCAAAAATATATATTGGAACTGAACAAGGAAAATAAATATTAGGCTAATGACTTCTAACAGGACCATTGCAGCTCATAGCTTCAAAATCACTGTCATAGGAACTAGTTAGTCTAAACTTAGGTGGACCATGCCTACAACAGCTTGTGGACACAACTCCACACACATTTAAATTCTAACATCAGCCAAATGTTTTTAGACTCAAGTTAACAGATGGAAAATAAGTTTACGAAGGATATAGAGGAAATGCACTGACTGCATCATACTCATCAGTGTTTTGGAAGAACTGAACTCTCTACTTAATAACTAAAATAAAAAGGGGGTGTTTTATGCTCTTTGTGTGTTCGCCCTCAAATAACAGCACTAATCAGACTAAATATTCTGAACAATGCTTTAAGGATTTCTGAGTATGTGTAAAGTTGAGGATTGTTTGTCTACAGATTGGCATTAAGAATTTTGGCACATAACAAACTATTTTAAAATAAATAAAACTAAGATTAATCTGAAGTGCACAAATAAGTTTTAGATGTGCTTCAAAGGAAGAACTGGGTGATCCCTGATGGATATAAACTGATAGAGAGTTACAAATCTTTGGTGCATAAATACAGAATGCAACGCTAAATGTTCTCAACAAATGAGCTGGAATTGTCGATCTGTCAGGAGTCCTGATATATACTTAGCTGCTAAGCAGTTAAGAGATTTTTACACTTTTTACACTAAATGAATATTAAAATCCAATCTAAATAATCTTCTCTCTTTTTTATGTGTGTGAGTTAGAACTGTAGCTGCAGCATTTTGACCACAATGTAATTTGTAAATTGTAGAGAATAATAATTGTAATCCAGAGAATAATGCATTACAATACTCTAATCAAAACAAAGGTGTAGATCAGCTTCTCAGCATCTAGTGTAAGAAAATGTCTAATTAATGTATAAAAATATATACATTATTGTGGTTGAAGATTAAATTAGACAATGTGAAAGGTTAAAAGAAAATATGAAGGCATTTGATAATAAATGTTGAGACTATGTATTCTATAGTCTAGAGCGAAAACAGTGACAATGTTGAAAAACATTGACTTGATTTTAACACTTTTAAACTTCATGTTGTAATTCTGGAAAAAAAAAAAAAGAGAAAGTTAATGTAGTAAAATTTGTTTATGAATCTTCTCAGATCCATGGTGGGCATGACGAGGCAGGGAGAGTCCGGCGTGGGGACTGGTGTGCAATAGGCCCCAGCATGTCCACAGCTGAGATGAAGAAACACTTGTTCTCATACTCTGTATGCGGACACTTGTCATTACTCCCGGGGCTTCTTAGGCGTTATGTAGACCATCATGGAATCTTGGATGATTCCATTTGGTCTAGAAGGGGGGAGTGAAGGGTGTGATTGGAGATAACCACACCTTCACACTCTTATTCTTAAATGTTTTATACATTTATATATACAGTTATTATTTTTACTGTTCACATTATAATTCACTTAATAACCTTATGATCTCTGCTCTCTTTTTAACTGTCACTATGACAAGGCTTTGGAGGTTGTTTTTTTTTTTTTTTTACTTTTTTCAGGAATCAGGAAGGTCAGAGTGTTTTCATCAACAATGAGAGCTGTGAGGAGAATGTGACCCTGAGTGGCAGAGAAGCTTCACTGCTGTTCTGCTGTTCTGGGACCAGTGCATATGAACTAGGAGACAACAAGTTATCTGAGTGAAGTGCTGGAAACCTCTCCTCAGATAGCCAGAAGATCTTTACATCCACTCTTTTCCTCTGTCTCATCTTCTCACAGACTTTAGGACACTTAAGGACTGTCTGCTGTGTTCATGAAGGACACAGTGCTGAACAACATCATGATAAGAATCTGTTGCTCAGACAGACTGGAGCTAATCACGTCATTAAAACTGGACAACATGCTGTTAACTGGACTCTGCTGACGTAATCATATTGATAAGTTCTGTACAATCACATGTCATTTGCAAAATGTATAACTGCTTGGATGAAGTATGAGGAATTCTCTCTGGCCCTCGACTGGCTTTAGTTTATTTCTTTCTCTCTCTCTCTCTCTCTCTCTCTCTCTCTCTCGCGCGCGAATGTGTTGACCTATCGAGATTTTATTTGTTGATGTACTTTTACTCTTTTCTAATATATATATCTATTAATTTTTGTTCCGCCATATGCAGAAGAAAGGCCAGTTTCCTGCAAGTTACAGTAGATACAATAGAGTTAGATACTGCATTTGGGCTAGACCGTTTGTTTAATGAAGGTAAAGAAAATTAGCTGTAAAAAGAAAATTTCATTATTGATTCAGAATCAAAGGGGGGAGTGTGATGGAAGGTGTTTATTGAAATGATTCATAATCAATGACGTGTGATGATTCATAAACAATGACGACTATTAATGATATTACTTTTTGTTCTATGCGATGATAATGTGTACTGAACTGGACATTCTACCCTCAGTAAGCATTTCTGAAATGCTGAGTGAGAGCTTTCTCTATCTGGCGCCAGAGCCCCTGCTTGCAATGTTTTGAGAACCAGCCTGATATGCTCACTAAGGGATTATGTCATTTCACATGACGTGTCACAATGGTGGCACTGTGCCCATAATTGGGAAAGCCAGATAGTAAGGGTGGGGTATAAAGAGAGTTTTGGCACTCTTGCAAGACAGGAGATCACTCTGTATTCACATGTGTGTCTTCTCAATAAATCTTGTTACTCATTCTGATCAAGACTCAGAGACTCTGAAAATTTCTTTCTTCCTGTCATTATTTTTCCACCACAACACACACACACACACAGTGTAAATGAAGTCTCTGGGCAGGTGTTACAGTCTGTTTCCAGCAGTCTGCAGCTTGTGAGTGTAGGTGTGTGAGACAGAATCAGAGCGACGGCCTGATGAACAGATGTGTTTCAGTGTTTCAGAAGGCCGGCCAGTAGGAACACGTGTTCTCTCTGTGGGGTCACTTACAAAATGTTGCGTGAATCCCAGGCCCACTCTCACGCGCCCGAACATCCCAGCCTGCCTCTGTTCCTCACAGCCGTGAAGATCGAAGGCCAAATAAAAAGGAAACTAATATGATAAACAACGAAAAGCCCTTCAGCTGCATCCGGTCTGCAGAAATCAGTCAGTGGTTCACAAGGTCCTGCTCTGATTTTTTTTTATTATGTCCCAGAGCGCTCGTGAAAGACGTTAAATAATTCATGAATCACGCAACTCGGTGGACGTGGACCACATTCCTGCAGAGAGATTCAGCTTTCTGTCAGTTCAGTCCTAACTAGAAGTGCAGAAATGTGCCTGAGTATCATGAATTATCATCTACTAATTACTAACTGACACTAATTAAGACATTTTTAATCATTATTTTAATGTTAAAATCATTACAATGCCTCAATTCATTGTTATGTACAATATTCTTATGCATTAATATTAGAAATGATGAGTTTCTTTGATTTTGACAAATTGAGGAAGATGGATGATCACAAGCCACCAAACCAAACTGAACTGCTTGAATTTTAAAGTTATCCAAAAGCAGTGTGTAAGACTGGTGGAGGAGGACATGATGCCAAGATGCATGAAAAAAAACTGTGATTAAAAAACAGAGTTATATTGGAATAATTTCTGAACTTTTAAAATTAGACTACCTTTATAAAAGGTTTTGACTGGTTTATAAAGGAGTCTATTAATAATTAACAAATAGGTTGCAAATACTTTAAACCCATTAATAAGCAGTTAATAAATACATTACAACATGTAAATAAAAATAGCAACAGTGAGCTGAATGTTTTGTGATAAAAATAGTGATTTCACACTTAAACCTAAACTGTCAAACCTCATATTTTTTTAGATACTGATCTTACTTTGTGTTTTCCATTAATCAGCATGTAATCAACCTGTAAAATTTATATATATTTTTTTTAAGTATGTTTAACTATTTACTATAAATTACTGTGTTGAATTAAATGACCAAGCAAACAACGGATCACTGTTGCCTTATTAATTTATGCTTTGCATCAAACTGCTTATTAATGGATTTTAAGGTGTTTATAACCTAATCAATAATAATTAATAATCTAATTTATAAACCATTTATAAACCATTTATAAGGGTAGTCTTATTTTAAAGTGGTACCCAAATTTCTTTGCTTTATTATTTGAGGTCTGAAAGCTCTGCATGCTTTTTTGTTATTTCAGCCATTTCTCATTTTCTGTAAATAAATGCTCTAAATGAGAATATTTTTATTTGGAATTTGGGAGAAATGTTGTCTGTAGTTTATAGAATAAAACAACAATGTTCATTTTACTCAAACATAAACCTATAAATAGCAAAATCAGAGAAATTGATTCAAAAACTGAAGTGATCTCTTAATGTTTTTCAGAGCTGTATATATATATATATATATATATATATATATATATATATATATATATGACTGATTAAGAAGTTTTAAGATTCGTACTGTAACTAACTAAACTAATAATCCTCCAGGTTAAGGGGTTAGCTACACTCAAGCTTAAAATAACCCAAGATATATATTTTTATGCACATAATTCATGGTATTTAATTTTCCCTACTGGTTTCCGTGCCCCCTGTATATGACACCACAGCTAATTCATATCTCTCAGCCGTCCTCCCCTCCACTCCTCTCCCAGATGTTTTCTGTCGGGTTCAGGCTCAGATATGTTGTGTGACACAGCTGAGCTCGTGTCTGTTTGTAAACCACTGAGTGTTCTCTGTAAACAGCCGTGTTGGTGAACAGCACTGCTCACGTAACGTCCAGTAAACCTCACTCCACACTCAGCTGCCACAGTTCCAACGTGAAATGATGCGAAAAAACTGGAAACAAAGTGCTGTGAGTGTGCTTCTGGGTCACGTGAGCCAGCGTCACATTGTGTATTTAGTTGTATGTTTGCCATTAAGAAGAGTTCAGAATTATGAAGAGTTTGCCATTAAGAAGAGTTCAGAATTATGAAGAGTTTGCCATTAAGAAGAGTTCAGAATTATGAAGAGTTTGCCATTAAGAAGAGTTCAGAATTATGAAGAGTTTCCATTAAGAAGAGTTCAGAATTATGAAGAGTTTGCCATTAAGAAGAGTTCAGAATTATGAAGAGTTTCCATTAAGAAGGGTTCAGAATTATGAAGAGTTTCCATTAAGAAGAGTTCAGAATTATGAAGAGTTTGCCATTAAGAAGAGTTCAGAATTATGAAGAGTTTGCCATTAAGAAGTGTTCAGAATTATGAAGAGTTTCCATTAAGAAGAGTTCAGAATTATGAAGAGTTTGCCATTAAGAAGAGTTCAGAATTATGAAGAGTTTCCATTAAGAAGGGTTCAGAATTATGAAGAGTTTCCATTAAGAAGAGTTCAGAATTATGAAGAGTTTGCCATTAAGAAGAGTTCAGAATTATGAAGAGTTTGCCATTAAGAAGTGTTCAGAATTATGAAGAGTTTGCCATTAAGAAGAGTTCAGAATTATGAAGAGTTTCCATTAAGAAGAGTTCAGAATTATGAAGAGTTTCCATTAAGAAGAGTTCAGAATTATGAAGAGTTTCCATTAAGAAGAGTTCAGAATTATGAAGAGTTTGCCATTAAGAAGAGTTCAGAATTATGAAGAGTTTCCATTAAGAAGAGTTCAGATTTATGAAGAGTTTTAATTAAGAAGGGTTCAGAATTATGAAGAGTTTCCATTAAGAAGAGTTCAGAATTATGAAGAGTTTCCATTAAGAAGAGTTCAGAATTATGAGGAGTTATGTAGTAAGAAGAGTTGAGCAATATGACCAGTTCACCAGTATGAACAGTTTATAGAATAGAAGAGTTTTACCTTATGAAGAGTTGGGCAGAATGATGAGGTAAGCAATATATGAACAGTTCAGAAGTATGAAGAGTTTGGTAGTTAGAAGAGTTCATCAGTATAATGAGCTTGGTAGAAAGAAGGATTAAAGTGTCTAAACAGTTTGGCAATAAGAAGAGTTCAGCAGTATAAAAGGTTGGTAGTAAAAAGAAATGAGCAGAATAAAAAGTTAGTAGAAGAGAAGTAAGAAGAGTTCAGATTAAGTAGAGTTGAGCAGTATTAAGAGTTTGGTTGTAAGAAGAGTTCAGTAGTATTAAGGGTTTGGCTGTAAGAAGAGTTCAGTAGTATTAAGAGTTTGGTTGTAAGAAGAGTTCAGTAGTATTAAGAGTTTGGTTGTAAGAAGAGTTCAGTAGTATTAAGAGTTTGGCTGTAAGAAGAGTTCAGTAGTATTAAGAGTTTGGCTGTAAGAAGAGTTCAGTAGTATTAAGAGTTTGGCTGTAAGAAGAGTTCAGTAGTATTAAGAGTTTGGTTGTAAGAAGAGTTCAGCAGTATGAAAAGTTTGGCAGTAAGAAGAGTTCAGTAGTATGAAGAGTTTGGCAGTAAGAAGAGTTCAGTAGTATTAAGAGTTTGGCTGTAAGAAGAGTTCAGTACTATTAAGAGTTTGGTTGTAAGAAGAGTTCAGTAGTATTAAGAGTTTGGCTGTAAGAAGAGTTCAGTAGTATTAATAGTTTGGTTGTAAGAAGAGTTCAGTAGTATTAAGAGTTTGGCTGTAAGAAGAGTTCAGTACTATTAAGAGTTTGGTTGTAAGAAGAGTTCAGTAGTATTAAGAGTTTGGCTGTAAGAAGAGTTCAGTAGTATTAAGAGTTTGGCTGTAAGAAGAGTGCAGTAGTATTAAGAGTTTGGTTGTAAGAAGAGTTCAGTAGTATGAAAAGTTTGGCAGTAAGAAGAGTTCAGTAGTATGAAGAGTTTGGCAGTAAGAAGAGTTCAGATTAAGTAGAGTTGAGCAGAGTTTGGTTGTAAGAAGAGTTTAGTTCAAGAAAAGTTAAGCAGTATTAAGAGTTTGACTGTAAGAAGAGTTCAGTAGTATGAAGAGTTTGGCTGTAAGAAGAGTTCAATTTAAGTAGAGTTGAGCGGTATGAACAGTTTGGCAGTAAGAAGAGCTGAGCAGTATAAAAGATTTAGAGAGTTAAGGTATTGCTATAGAGTAAATAGAGTTTGTTGTGTAGTCAGTAGAGAGTATGTGATTTATGAAGAGTTCAGCAGTAAGAACAGTTTGATAAGTACAGTAATATAAAGAATCTCACCGTAATACTGCAGAGGTTCTGAAATGCCGTAGGCGTCTACACCTGACAGGTAACCTCCAGGCGCCACGCCCATATCATGATCCGTCCACTCCCTCATTAGTGTGGCTGACAGAGATACCCACAGAGATACCTGTCTCACAGCAAGACAGCAATATATAAAGTAATTAACCTGTTTAGATCTTGCGTCCATTACAATGGAGACCATGTATATATTTTCTGTGTATTATTCTATATATACATTTTATAAACTTTTTCGCTGTTAACTTGCTGTAAAGATTTACAAGAAACTTTTTACTTTTTTACTTTTTTTTACAGATTTAGTACACATTTAAAAAATTTTTTAACATTAGAGTCGGCATTACAGACATTGGTCATATATTTTCTTATATATTTTTCTCATCAGTGGAACATAATTCAGGTCTGAAAGGGTTAAAGCACAAAAATACATTTTACTGAAATAAAGAGAAAGTATATTTAATGTGTATTTTAATATTTTCAGTATATTAAATTTCAAATGTTATTTTACAATTCTTTACCTAATTTGAACATACTTTCAATGCTCTTAAGTAAATTTCCTTTGTTACACGGGCAGAAAATGCAGAACATTTTTTGTGATAAATATAAACAGTGATAAATATGAGTTTTATAGGGTTAAAACGAGCAGAGAGAACGCTGAGTGCTGTTGGGGAATCTGGGGAAAAAAGCATGAAGAGAACATCCTGTGAGTTCTGGTCCTGATTGGGGTCTCTACAGTGGGGCTACTTCCTGTAGCATGCTAGCACTTCCTCTGGTCCAATAGCAGCTCGTATAGCTCCTAAAGCTAAGCGCTCAGGTGCGTCATAAAGGGCCTCCAGCTGTCTGACTCCGCAGGGACGTCCCTACTTTCAGTCCAAACCTGCGGGGTCCGCCGGGGACTCGCCCCTCTCTCTGAAAGCTCTGCCAGAGCAGCTGCAGGGGACGCCCGGGTCTCATCTCCGTCTCATTCTCACACTCGCTGTCCCACGTCTCCATACACAACCCCCAGAGGCCCACACACACTCTGACCCTCCTCAGACTGATCCATGTTCTGAGTTAACCATCAGCAGCTATTTTTATATACAGATCCTACATAGAAGCTCTGAGGCTGGAGGACCTGTTGTGGAATTCTGGAAAAATGATTAAAAAGTCGCTAAAAGTAGCTTTTACCAGTTTAATTTTCTAAATTTGAACTAAGTTTTTCATGAGGGGACACCTTAAATTCAGTGTTTTTTTCCATTATTTTAAAACTTGTGTTAAACAAACTGACTGACTGATTTTCTCAGTCAGTTTTATGAGGTAGAGTCACCTGGGATTCAGGCTTTCAGTTAACAGCTGTGCTGAGCTCATCAAGAGTTAATTACTTGAATTTCTTGTCTCTTAATAAAGTGTTTGAGAGCATCAGTTAAAGTAAAGTAGTGAAGAGGTAGAGTTACAGGTATACAGTGAATAGTGAATATTTGAGTAATGTTCGAATCCAGATTATGAGAAACAACAACTACTCAACTAAATAAAGAAAAAATTTCAAGAAATTAAAAAGTATCCTCAAGTGCACCCGCAAAGATCATCAAAAACATAATGATGAAGCTGGCACTCATCAGGACCATCCCTTACAAAGGAAGACCAAGAGTTTCCACTGTTGTACAGGATAAGTTAATCAGTGCTATCAGTTCCCCAGTACTTCACAGAGTATTTTGGTTTGTTTATTACTGTTTTTAAGTTACTACATGATTCCTTATGTGTTCCTTCATAGTCTGATAGATCACTTCACTAGTAATTGATGTTACTACAGTAGATGTACGAAGTATTTCGAAGTATTTTTTTAGCTAAAATAGAAATTTCAGAGTTAAACAGCTGAGAGTGGATATAAATACAATAAATCTATCTATCTATCTATCTATCTATCTATCTATCTATCTATCTATCTATCTATCTATCTATCTATCTATCTATCTATCTATCTATCTATCTATCTATCTATCTATCTATCTATCTATCTATCTATCTATCTATCTATCTATCTATCTATCTATCTATCTATTTTGACTAAAGCCCTATAGATGGATGGATGGATGTGGGTCACTGTGAGCATCCCGGGGGACGGCTGGAGTGATGGCAGCTCCTCTGTGACGCTCTGTTCTCTGTTTGTTCTTGCTCTGTTTGCTACGGCTCTGTTTGTGCTGCAGTTAATATTTGACACTAAAGAGATTTAGGAGTTTAGGAGCATCTACTCCCCCTTACCCCAGCTCACACATACACACACACACACACACATACACTCATTCTGTGGAAAAGAGAAAGGGACAACCGATTCTATGTAATGCCCTGAGTTACGTAAGTTAGTTAGTTCATTCTGCTAATGTGTATTTTTGCTCTTCCTATGGTTCCTAACCCTGATCCTGCAGGACTTCCTAAATGCCTGTCTGATGAGTGCCAGTTTTATCAAAACTTTTGTACGGCACTTGAGGATACTTTTAAAGTTCTTGAGATTTTTCAGATTGACTTTATTAATGTATTTTAATTAAAAAAAGGGGAAAAAAACACTCAATTTAAAGTGTGTCCAAACTTTTGATTGGTATTTTTTTTCCTACTATGCTTATACTATATAAACATAATTGCTGGTTTCATGGACACTGACTAAGTGTCTAAGTCTTGCAATAAACTCACATGCCATTGGATTGGTGAATCACCATTGCATCACCACTCTACTTCATAAGCATGCACTGTGTCGCAATTGGGGAAGTGTTTAACATGGTGAGTAGAAGTGGACAAAACGTGAGGCCACATCTGCCCCGGAAAATCACAGCGGAACACCACGAGATCGGAGATTAACAGAGAAAAACACTGACGTGGCTTTTTGGCTGATCCGGATGCAAATAAAAAAACCAGATTTGTTTCTGTAAAAGGAGAAATTTCTGCAAATCCCCTTTACATTCACTTACAGACAGATAGATTGATACGTAGATTCTGTTCTATTGACAGTAGACAGTGCTTGTGTCCACTAAGGTTTGACACAACTGTACTTGTCGTCCGACTGCATTTTGCCAAGTGTAAAGTTTGGTTGAGGGGGGATCATGGTGTGGGAGTTGGGATTTTCATGCTCCCAACTTTGTTGGAACAGTTTGGGGACGATCCCTTTTTCATTATTTTCATTATCAGTTCAGAGTACACATCTCCTGTACAGTCACATACAGATAGACAGACAGACAGACAGACAGACAGATATATATAGATAGTATGTAGATATATATAGAAGTTTGGTTGAGGAAGGATTATGCTGTGGGAGTTGGGCTTTTCATGAAGACGTTCCCTTTTTTTCTTATTTTCACATCTTCTGTACATCCACTTACAGACAATACATAGACGGATGGATGGATGGATGGATGAATGGATTGATTGATTGATTGATTGATTGATTGATTGATTGATTGATTGATTGATTGATTGATTGATTGATTCTATTGACAGTAGACAGTGCTTTTTGGGGACAGTCCCTTTTTCCTTATTTTCCTAACAACTCAGAATACACATATTCTGTACATTTACAGACAGACAGACAGACAGACAGACAGACAGACATATAGATAGATAGATAGATAGATAGATAGATAGATAGATAGATAGATAGATAGATAGATAGATAGAAATAGATAGATAGATAGATAGATAGATAGATAGATAGATAGATAGATAGATAGATAGATAGATAGATAGATAGATAGATAGATAGATAGATAGTAAGGTATAACATAACTGTACTTGTCTGACTGTATTTTGCCGAGTGTAAAGTTTGGTTGAGGGGGGATTATGGTGTGGGAGTTGGGCTTTTCATGCTCCCAACTTTGTTGGAACCATTTGAAGACGTTCCCTTTTTTCTTATTTTCACATCTTCTGTACACTCACTTACAGACAATAGATAGATAGATAGATGAATGGATTGATCGATTGATTGATTAATTGATTTTATTGACAGTAGAGTAATGCTTGTGTAAGGTAAGTTTGGGGACGGTCCCTTTTTCACATGTTCTGTATGTTCACTTACAGGTAGATAGACATGCTCCAACATGACTGGATGTAAGGTAAATACTTACTAAGGTAAACACTGAAAGCCGATTAGCACTAGCAGTGGCAGTAGCAGTGGCAGTAGCAGTGGCAGTAGATGCTAACTGGCTAAGCTCTAGCTGGCTGAGGTTCTCCTCATTAGTGTGAGGGTCAGTGATGTTTGATAAGAACATTATTAGAGCTTCTGTGTGCCGGGGGAGTGAGGGATTTTCGAGGGCTGTTATTTCTGTTATTTTTTGTGTTATTTCTAGTGTTATCCATCAAAATGTTGACCGCGGGTCATTTCCTAAAGACTCCTCAGGAATCAAAACAGGACCTCTGCCTGGCCGCCTTACGCTGCTTCACTCGGGACAGGGTGAGAAAGTGCAGAACTGCTGAACCCCCAGCGAGAGTCAAGGGGGTTAAAGAGTTTAAACGTTCATTCATTTTTCGTTCGTGTGGAGTTTAACAGGGGGACGTAAATAGCATCACGTAGTTTATATGTGGTATAGTAGCACGCTTATTCTGTGAATAGGAGGTCAGTAGGGGTTCCTGTGTTGCAAGGCCTTCTGGGAGTAGGAGTTGTGTTATACTGTAAGACCAGATAAGTAGAGTTTACTTAAAAAAAATTGAGGAAACCGGTTGCCTTAAAGAAGTTAAGTAATGGTTATTGAAAATTTAAGTTAGCATAACTTAGAATATCAAGTTATTACAACTAAAGGGGAAGTTGATTTAACTTATTTTTATTTTTGTCATACTATAAGACCAGATAAGTTGAGTTTACTTAACTTTTTTAAGGCAGCCACTTTACTCAATTTTTTTAAGTGATGGGGAATAAAACTTGAGTTAGCATAACTTAAAACATCAAGTTAATTTATTACAACTAAAGGGGAATTTTACTGATTTATTTCTAGGGTAGCCCAGGGGAAATCACTACACACTGATGGTGAGTGTTAGTCAGAAACTGTTGGACACACCCTCTATGCAAATAGATTGAGATAGAAGCCAATAGAAAAGAAGCTGCCAATGGCAAAACAGACTAAACTCAGTTATAATAACAAGTTGGTTCAACTCAAAGATCTCAGTTTGAATAGTACAGTATATGTGCCACAAATCTGAGTTCAACTAACTCAAAATAGTTGAGTATTGTTTAGAAATATCCAATTTTATGTAAACAGACTTAAATCATTTGAGTTCAATCAGCATATGGGTCCAAAACTGCTAAACGAAACACAGAAAACCACTTTGATACCTGACCAACTTTTTCCTCACTCACTCCATCCATCCATCCATCTGACCATCAATTCATTCATCCATCCATCTACAGACCCATCAGTCACGTCTATCTCTGTTTCGGGTGGTTTATGCACTGTTTGTCAGTAGTCTGGCTGGGACGCTGCGCTGTTTACGGATTCTAACAGGAAGCAGACTCTTAGATTAGAGTGGCCTTGCAGTCGGGGATGGTGGGGGGAGAGAGTAAAGTCCAGGGTTGAAACGCTTTGAATGAAGAGATAATCGGTCGTGAGTCACTATTGAACGAGAGATGTGTACCTGCCATCACAGGAGGGGAGACTATTCTAAAGCTCACACTGAAATTAAAGCATTTCTACTAAAAAAAAAGCAAAACTTTCCTCCAAGGATTTTCAATTAATTAAAACCAAAAAAATGCATTTTAACATCATCCCCATTGTTTTAGTTCAATCCTGCTACACCAATTAATTTCACTATACTATATAAACAAATAAAAAAAATATCAGATCATGTGACATCATCTTTGAGAAAATGACATTGCACACGTCTCTTGAAGGACAAACTGAAAATAAAAGCAATTTTAAATAACTTAAATTCCATTTTTATCGTAAAATAAAAGCTAAATATGGAATTATTAAATATGGACTATTATTAGCTTTCTACCATTAGAAATTATTTTATTTTTTCAGGAACAATCCCTGAATCTTTTCTATACAGCACAGTATATATACAAAACATGTATAACAACCTAAAAAAAAAATAATAATCAGTAATGTTTGTGAAATTTGTGATAAAATGAAGGCTAAAACAATAGGATCAAACAATAGCTAAAACAATCAATCAACTGCTTGACAGGCAGATTTTGATCATAGCTAAGCTGGGAAAAAGTACAGTACTTTCTCTAAGGCATAACTAATCAACTATAACATGATGGATAATGAAATTATATTATCATCAAATGATAAGACACAATTTCCTTAGGTATTACTATTATTTCATTCACAGCAGAAATTAAAATTGATTTTAACTTTCAACTCTTTACCAGGTTTTATATAGCTTTACACACTTTGGAGTTAAACAACACTTTTAACATTTAAGCAAATAAGGAGTTTAACTGGGCGGAGTTTCATTTAATCTCTGTGGAGCTGGGCAGCATTTTGTATTGTATTTATATCAACTCTCAGCTGTTTAACTCTGAAATTTCTATTTGATCTAAGCTAGTTTTAGTAAATTGAGTCTCAGTGTAATACTATAGAACTACTTCATATATCTACTGTAGTAACATCAGTTAATATAGAAACATTAAATTATGTTCTACCCTCTTTTGGGATCCTCTTCAGTGCTAATGCTAATGCTAAGGAACCCCAGTCAAAGTATACTGTATGAACAGCAGCAAAGCAGATTGGATTAAAAATACAGTAAAACCTATAAAAGGAATTAGAAACTGCACCAGAGTGCCTGAAAAAAGGAACTGAGATTTGTGTTTGATTATCTGTAACCTGAGTAAATTTACTCAGTATAGACCATTCTCACACTGCGCTTCTTTTATTATTAATGCGGAAGTGTGAATAAAACACTAAAATCATACAGTAAATAACTGTACAATGCAATGCATCTTGGGATGCCCTATAAAAACAGCCGCTTCCTGTATATTTAACCATAACATGAGGAAAAGCTGGTGTTAAGATTTTAAAAATTACCAATAATTTACTGCTTTGGGTTGCCTAATTTTTTTACCCAATTATAGACTGTAAAAAGTCTATAAGCAAACTATAGTTTGAGTAGTTTACTCCACATTTTGAGTAAATATTCTATAAAATTGCAATTCTAATTTTGTTCAATCCTGTTACACCATTCATATTAAACTTATGGGAAACAAATGATAAGAAAAAACACTATAAGTAATAAACAGTAGTGAACACCACAGTTGTGCACAGTTGTCAATCATAGAAATCAATTTAGAAATAAAAAAAAATTAAAACCCAAATCTGTTTTAGTTTAATGTTTGTAATTTATCCAGTTTATCAGTAAATCTGACATTTTAAACTAAATTCTCAGTGTATTTTCCTGTAAAACAGACGCTTCACAGTAGCTAATTGGTTTACTTGAACATAAACTCTCCATACCTTTCCTCCATTCCTGCTTTGACCTTACTCTGTACCGATGACCTCCATTAGTTTCAACATCACACACCTGTACAGTGATTTTTCACGCTTTAATTGCTCGATAATGTTTAGACAAAATGACTAAAAATGGAATATAACACCCAAAATAAGAAGTTTTAAAGTGTTTAATGCTTATATACAGGTTTGCACCTCTCAGTAATGTAGTAAAAATTAAGCTGCTGAAGAAAATTTGAAAGTCATGATACTAAAAAAATCACATTGCAATACTGTTATTTTGAATATATAAATTGCAATATTAAAATAAAAAAATACAAGATTTAAAAACTTTGTTTATTTTACTTGAGTTAAAAAAAAAATATATATATATATACTTTTAATATATATATTTTTTTTGCTTTGATTTTTTGACTTACGTATGGTACAAGTGTACTTCTACTACCTTTAAAAGTAGCCTTTAAAATACCTTTTCCATTTAAGTAATTTTATACTTATTTTTCTTGAGTAAAACATGTCATTTATTATTCAGTATTTGTATCTTTAAGTCTTTTAAATAAATATGTTTATGTTGTTACATTAAGCACATTTTGGAGCATATAGTTTTAAACTTATTATTAGTTAAAAAATGTAATTGATACTTCAGCTTTTACTGTGTTTTTACTCTTTTTTTTTAGTATTTTTAAGTATTTGCACTAGTGTATGTCTGCTACATTTAAAAGTAGAAACCAAATCTCAGCATAGCTTGTTTTATACATGAACCGAAGCTTTTAAGTAATTTTATGCTTATTTTGCTTGAGTAAAACATGTTATTTATACTGTAGCTTTATTTTTTATTTTTTACTAAAGAATAGGACTAATGTACTTCTGCTACCTCTAAAGTAGATTTTGAATAGATTTTTTTTTTTTTAATGTTTGTTTGCTTCGGATTTTAAAGAAATACTTTTACTTTTTTTTACTTTAAGTACATTTTGGAGTTCATGTAGTTTAAACTACTTAACTATTACTTTTTAAAAAAATGCAATTTATAGTTTTTTTTAAGTATTTTCAGATTATTTGTAGTATTTGCTTAGTAGTGTACTTCTAAAAGATTAATGAGTAATGAGTCTGTTCTAAAAATGCATTTTTAGTAAAACGTTTATGTCCTTTTCTTTCATTCTATCTGTACTGAATCGTGCACTTCCACACAGATCAGCGTTATCGAGTTAATATGTGTGTTTTTTCCGATACAGCAAACACTGCCGGCTGGACGAGTGATATGATAACACTCTTTAAAAACATCTGTGTTTTTAAAATTCCAGCAACAAGACCACACACGACCTCCTGACCCGCTGAGATCTTTAAATACACACTACATATATTAGGATATACACTTTTTATCACCAATAAATCAGAGTATAGAGGTTTAAAGCAGAATAAAAAGCCCAGTATTGAGTTTACAGGTGGTTTTCTCTGTAAATCAGCAGCAGTGTGAGTTTGTGTGGATGGAGGATCGGTGTACTCACCAGCTCGAGATGTTCTCTGCCTCGACTCTCTCAATATCCTCTCGATTTCACTCCCCTTACATTTGTAATGTTGACAGCGTTCCAGCCTCTGACATCTAACACTTACCAAACACACACACACACACACACACACACACACACACACACACAGAACAAACAGTGCTTTCCCCCAAATACAAACCGTTAACTCAAACACATACCAGTACAGGCTTCTGTGCTCTTTCTTATGCACATAACAGACTGAAACTCCAAAGTATCAATATTTCCACCAGTACCATTGTTAAAATAAGACTACCTTTATAAAGGGTTTATAAATGGTTTACAATTATTAATAGTTACTAATTAGGTTGTAAATGCCTTAAAAATCATTAATAATCAGTTATAACACATACATAGAAAGGGCAACAATGACAAATTTGTCAAATAGTGAACTATATTACACAGCCATCTATATTGTTGGCCTTTCTTTGTGTTATGGGTTATAATTGATTATTAATTATGATTTTTAAGGCATTTACAACCTAATTATTAACCATTAATAAACTAATAGTAAACCATTTATAAACCCTTTGTAAAGGTAGTCTTATTTTATTTTTTAAAGTGGTACCTATATTTCCATATCTAAACACTGACATTCAATATGACACAACATGAGCTAACCGGCCAATATACAGCTCTGGATAAAAAAAAATGAGGAGAGCACTTCAGTTTCTGAACTAGTTTCTCTGATTTTGTTATTTATAGGTTTATGTTTGAGTAAAATGAACGTTGTTGTTTTATTCTATAAACTACAGACAACATTTCTCCCAAATTCTAAATACAAATATTGTCATTTACAGCATTTATCTGCAGAAAATGAGAGAAATGTCTGAAATAATAAAAAGAAAAGATGCAGAGCTTTCAGACCTCAAATAATGCAAAGAAAAAACAAGTACATATTCATAAAGTTTTAAGAGTTCAGAAATCAGAAATCAATCAATATTTGGTGGAATAAATCCAACAGTTTTTTTTCATGCATTTTGGCATCAAGTTGTTTTCTTCTCCACCAGTCTTACACACTGCTTTTGGATAACTTTATGCTGCTTTACTCCTGGTGCAAAAATTCAAGCAGTTCAGTTTGGTGGTTTGATGGTTTGTGATCATCCATCTTCCTCTTGATTAAATTCCAGAGGTTTTCAATTTGCTAAAATCGAAGCAAAGAAACTCGTCTTTTTTAAGTGATCTCTTATCTCTTAAAGTTTGTGTCCAAACTTTTGACTCTTATTGTAAAACTGTATAGCCAATTAGTACCAAAAATGAATTAAACACTGTGGATATGACAAAAAACACAACCCAGCTGTATAAAATGTACAAAAAAGTAATTCTAAGTAAGGGTTAACTTTCTTCTATATGTGTATTAATGTGTTGCATGAAGTAAGGCAAATGTAAAATATTTTAAGACTTCCTAAAGATCCACAGACACCCTGTAGACTAAATCATAATATCAGTAGTGATTTACAGCTAAAAAGCTTAAAAAAGATTAAGGTTAATCTGGTTCTGGAAAACTGGTCCAAGGTACAAATGCTTGGAAAACCAGATGAAGAGGGTTTTGTTCATTATTGAAGAACAGAGCCATATTTAAGATTTAGGTTTTAAGCTTCAAGTAAAGTCTAACAGCAGTGCATGAGATCATTTTCAGTCTATGGACGAGTTTCCCAGACACAAGTTTGTAAAATTAAGCCTAGGCTGAAAACCAAGTCATTTGTCTAATTGCACTTCAACTTAGTCCTAACTCTAACTCTAACTTTTACACAATTATCTGAACTTTCTGCTCCTTACATTTTAAAAATAGCCTTGTTACTCCTATTTCATTTAGAGGTTAAACAATGAAACTGAAACACCTGCTTTTAGAGCACAGTAATTGATTGTGGTGACGGACAGTTCTGGTGGAAACAGGAGAGTTGAGGTGCACATTGAATTCTGCGTGATTTGATCAGCCGTGGTTTTATGTTTTTTGGATACAATCCGGGTTAGCACCCGAACATCCCTTTCAGACAGCTTCCTCTTACAGCGTCCACAGTTAATCCTGTTGGATGTGGTTGGTCCTTCTTGGTGGTATCTCGCTGTCATTACCCTGGATACCGTGGCTCTTGATGCATCACAAAGACTTGCTGTCTTGATCACAGATGCTCCAGCAAGACGTGCACCAACAATTTGTCCTCTTGTCTCCCATAATGTTATAGTGTGCATTGCAATATTTAGAGCAGAACTGTGCTCTTACCCTGCTAATTGAACCTTCACGCTCTTACAGCTGCAATAATGTGCAATTAATGAAGACTGACCACCAGGCTGCTCCAATTTAGCCATGAAATACTTTAAGTAGTTTTGAAACCAGTACTTTTTTTAAGCCATACTTTTACTTAAAGAGTAAAAAGCTTGAGTTGATGCTTAAACTTCTACAGAAGTGTTTTATTAAACACTATTATCTATACTTTTTTACACCTTTGGAGAAAAGAAGGATTATATAAAAAGCAAGCAAATTTCTGGATGAGTGCAGATGATACAGATGCCTTCGTTTTCTTGCGAAAGTGAAAGACAGAGAGAGAGAGAGAGAGAGAGAGAGAGAGAGAGAGAGAGAGAGACGCAGCGTGTGAATGCGTGAGACTCATTAGGACATTCCCAGCAGAGCAGTATTTATAAACAGCGCCCGTTAGGCCTCTGATGGATGAGCGGTCACTATCTCTCCACTTTTCCTGCGGCCTCGCTCCCTCCATCCTGGGTTTCACAATCACCGTGACACACTCCCCCACTCGCTCACTGTCACTGCAGAATTCATCTCTCTTTCACACACACACACACACACACACACACACACACACACACACAGATAATAGTACTGTCCTGACCCTCTTTTCCTCCATGGGTGGGCTCTAGCTCGGGGGCAAAGGGGGGACATTCTCAGGGTCACAGATTCCACCCTGATTCTCTTAACTCACGGGACACTAATGACAGGGACTCTGCTAATGAGGGAAAACAACACAAGCTCACTTTCCAGGAACAACAGACCGGCAGGCGACCATGACAGGAACCGCGGGGGAGCGCGAGGAGCGTGAAGACCCGGAGAACTTCCGCTAAATAACACTCAAATCTTCTCTACTGACAAACTGTAGACTCAAGGGTGGGGGGCAGAGGGGGCAACCGCCACCCTGTTTCATCAGGGGTTGGAAAAGCATCACTAAAATGCTTTTTAGTGCCATATTTGCTGTCTTTATCGTTGCTGTCCAATGGAAAACAAGTATCTTTAAAAATTACAGGAGACTTTACAGGAGAGACAAAAACCTTCTAAACTCCAAATTCCAAATAAAAATAGGCATTTAGAGCATTTATTTGCAGAAAATTAGAAATGGCTGAAATAACAAAAAAGATGCAGAGCTCAAATTCAGACCTCAAATAATGCAAAGAAAACAAGTTTATATTCATAAAATAGTTTTAAGAGTTCAGAAATCAGTATTTGGTGGAATAAACCTGATGGTTTTTAATCACAGTTTTTTTTTTAATGCATATTGGCATCATGTTCTTCTCCTCCACCAGTCTTACACACTGCTTTTGAATAACTTTATGCTGCTTTACTCCTGGTGTAAAAATTCAAGCAGTTCAGTTTGGTGGTTTGATGGTTTGTGATCATCCATCTTCCTCTTGATTATATTCCAGAGGTTTTCAATTTGGTGGTCTCTTATTTTATCCAGAGCTGTATATTGTATGTACTGTTTTTTGTATATTATGTCCAATAAAAAACAAGGAATTTTATTTTACCACATAATTTGAACACACAAACTGTCCCTTACACTGTATCAGAATTTCTTTTGGAAAATGGACCAATAGAAATTGTCCAAAATGACCTGAAATTTACATTAACTTCCATTGACAGTTAAGTAGGTTTTATCTTTATTCTGTAAAGTTGCCACTTTGGAGATACTTTTTTTCATTTGACAGCGACAGTTTGTACAACACTTCCATTGGTGAAGCATGAAACATTCAATCATTGATAGCCTGTTATTATACAGTTTTTATACAACATACATACAATTTTCTCAAGCAAAAACAAGTGGAAAGCAAATAAAGCCTCAAATATGATGAATAATGTTTTAATGTTGGAGATTTCTCAGGGCAGAAACATGAACTTCTTGGTCTGTGTATGTTAATTATGGATAAACACATTGCGGTTATAACATTAATCAACATTTACTGATAGTATTGAGTTTTTCTGAACGTGCAACATCAATAAACAATGTTAAACGGCAGATGTGTAATCTCTGATTTCTGATATCTGACTGAGAGAGCTTCTGAGTAGCACAGAAGTCTACGTAATTATGGCTCAATTATCAAGAGGCCACCAGTTAAGTCCAGCATGTGATCCATTAGCAATCCTGAAGGGCATAACTGGGTAGAATGGTCTTCTCTTTCCCTCCATCACTCTTCATGTAACAGAACCGGCAGTGTTTTATTAGTGTTCTCCTCCGAGCATGTTGAGCTGTAGAGCAGCGCTGCATCCAGTGGAAGTTTAATAAGATGCTCTCTTCCTCCCGGAGCGTGTGGTTTTGTGTAATAGTAGTTAGAGGGAATTGGACTAGGGTTAGAATAAAAAGAAAATAATAAAATAATGACCAAAAAAACCTTCAAAAATGCTTTGCTGTAAAACATTTTGTGACCGAAACAGAGAATCCTTCACTGAGATCAAGGCAAAAAAAAAAATGAGCAGCAAAATCAATTAGGATAAAACAAAAGGACTGAATTATAAAAATAAACTTTTTTGGGCTAAAACAAACAAACAAAAAAGCCTTTTTTAATCACAGTTTTTTTCATGCATCTTGGCATCATGTTCTCCTCCACCAGTCTTACACACTGCTTTTGGATAACTTTATGCCACTCTTGGAGCAAAAATTCAGTCAGAGCATCCTTCACTGATATCAAGGCAAAACTTGAGCAGCAAAATCAATTAAAATGAAACAACAGGACTGAATTATAAAAATAAACTTTTTTAAAAAATTAAGAGTATCTAAATTTTAATTTTTTTTTTTCAAATTTCAAAATTTCAATGTAATTTAAAATCATGCATTTAACATGCAGCACAGTACAGGCATCAAATTTTATAACTAAATGTACACAACTAGATGTATTACAGTATACAACCATTAACATCAATGTAAAGGCACCGATTTTCCACAGATAAAATGAAAAGAAAAAAAAAAAACACTGCTATTAACAGAGTTCACAATTGGATTTGTGAAAACAGCAAAACACCAAATACAAGTACTATAAAAGAATGAGGTTCAAAACGAGTCCCTTTTGTTTAAAATTGTAAAAACTACTTAAGAACGCTACATTAGAACCAACCCACAAAACCCACCGATAAAAAAACTACTATAAATAAAAAAATGTAAAAACAAACAAAAAAATGAGATCAGATAGGATGAGGAATAAACCGATGCGCTCTGTACAGTCCTGTATGCTCCGGTGTGTGTGTGTGTGTGTGTGTGTGTGTGTGAGGGGGAATGTAAGTGCAGAGCACGGCTCGTGGAGGATGCTGGTTCAGTTGTACAGGAGAGCGGTGGTCTCCTCCGCCGTGCCGTAGAGATTCACTGGAGCTCCGCGGTAAATCATGAACTGCACTGATATCTGAGGAAGAGGAGGAGGAGGAGTGAAGGGTAATAATAACAAACAGCTGGAAAAGAATAACTCAGAGCAACACGGATCAATTACATCACTTTTTGTTTTAGTGTTTAAATGCGTAAAGTGTTTAATTGTTTTAAAATGCAAATTAATTATGTAAGTTTAGAGAGCCTGGTGACACATTAGCGTTTTATTTTGTATCATATCTCTACCTCTCTTTCATTTTACATCTACATCTCTCTCATTTTCCCTCCATCAGACACACATCCATCCCCCCCCCCAAAAAAAAAATCATCATGATTCATTACAGAGCATTTTTTTTTTTACGAGATTGACACCACTATATACACACACACATATATAGTGCATCTCAAAAAATGAGAATATCATTAAAAGGTTCCTTGATTTCAGTAATTCAGTTGAAAAAGTGAAACTCATATTATATATATATATATTATATAGATGTAATACAGACAGAGTGATCTATTTTAAGCATTTATTAATACTTTTATTGTTGATAATTATGGCTTACAGCCAATGAATCCCAAAAATCCAAACCCCCCAAAAAAGTGTCTCAGAAAAAAATTACAATATTATATAAGACTTATTTTTGGTGCTTTGCCAGTGTGGGCAGTGTGTCAAGTCCTGCTGGAAAATGAAATCTGCATCTCCATAAAAAGACGTTGTCAGCAGAGAGAAGCATGTAGCAAGTGCTGTAACATTTTGTGATAAAACTCTGCACTGATTTTAAATAAACCACTTTGATAAAACACAGTGGATCAACACCAGCAGATGACAGACATGACTCTTTATCCAAACCATCACTGATCATCAGTAAATTTTACAGTTCATTTGTAAATTAAGGGAGGAGTCTGGAGGAAGAGTGGCGAGACACACAGTCCAAACTGCTCGAGGTCTAGTGTGAAGTTTCCACCAATCAGTGATGGTTTGGAGATGTGGATTTCATTTTCCAGCAGGATTTGGCACACTGCCCACACTACAGCCAAAAGTACCAATTGGTCTTATATAGTATTCTATATAATATTCATCACTCTGTCCAAAGGTCATTGTTCAAAAAAACATTGAATCTTGACAAACAAAAGATTGAAAAGCTTTGGACTGAGATTCATACTAATTCACCTATTGTTCTCACCAAGCCCTGCCTACTTTTTTAAATAAATAATTTTATCTTAATATAAGTAAATGTATGATTTTTTTGTGAGTAAAAGGATACCAGGAGGTCGAGGGAGAGCGTCCCCAGGCTGCCTATGAGCCAGGGCAGGTGGTGGATGATGTAGCTGCCCTCGCCCTGCCCGTGCTCCGGGTTCTTCAGCAGCACGCTCAGGCCGTACGTGATGTTTCCCAGAATCACCAGCGCAAACAGGAAGTACGACACGCCTTCTGTAGATTTCCTGCGAAACTGCAGAGAGGAGAGGAGAAAAAGAGGTGCTTAATTCTTCCTGAATTACAGTGTGGCTTTTACAGCCTGTACACCTGGAATAACAAGAGCATCCTCTAGTGAATTAGAGGTTAAAATGACTGAGACTTACATTCGTGTACATCTGAGGTAACCTGGAGCACAGGTAGAGCAGCGAAGAGGCCGAGCCGATCGTGAAGCCGATGATCTCTTTAGTAGTGAAAGGCTGGACAGCACTGAAAGCCTGGATTTTTTTTTTTGAGACAGTAATAATAATATTAATTGGTTACTTTATGCACAAAACGATCACGTTAACTGTGAACTGTCCACAGCCTCCAGCAGGATTGTTTAGTGTTGAAAACCAACAGACAATCTGATTATATTATTTATTAATACTATACCACAGTTAGTTTCGACCCTGCAATGTGATTGGCTGAGAGGCATTCTATGAGTGCCGTTATCAGCCAGTAATGAACTGTAACCGAAGCTCACCATGTATTACTCCGCTACATACAGGTAACCTAGCAACGATGCAGCAGCGCTTACAAACCAAACAGCGCAGCTACAAACAGAACAGCTATGGAACTATTTTAACTGGTAGAGTTTTTATAACCAAACAGATCCTATTTTCTCCTCCTCTTTAACTCTTTAAAAACTTTCAATAAACAGTGATAATTGATCTGTGGTATAATCTCAATAATACACTTGAAATTTGTGCTTTGCTGAACTTTTTAACCCTTACACCTAAATTATTATTCAGTTATGGAAAAGTATATATGAAGGCTGTTTGCTTTCTATAATGCACACATCATTTCTAATATTATTATCCTAATATTAAATCTATATTAAAAGATATCCAATTAACTACAAAATTAACTTTTATTTCTAAACATGATAAAAAAAAAGTATTCTAAATCACAAAGAATAAGTAAAATAGAGCTTCTGGGATAAAAATGCCATTTATTTACCTGCACTGAACTGATCTGTTCATCCACAGCGAGCAGAGATCGGCCCCTGAAGCTCGAGACGGTTCCTGACTGTGTGTTTAGAGCTGGAAGACGCAGCAGAGAGGCGGACACTCCGAACACACACAGCACCCCGGCTACATTCAGCACCCCTCTGTCCCCCCCTACAGACCAGAACACAGCAGCACCGCTCAGTTTATACATATCAATATCCACCTTCATCATCATCATTACATTACATTAAATTTGGCAAACGCTTTTGTCCAAAGCGACTTACAATAGTGAAGTACAAAAATAATAGAAGTTAAAGGTAAAACATCTTTAGATAGGGCTAAAAGGAGGTCAAAGGGAGCTAATGGAATAGAGAAGTGAAGGAGGGGAAGAAGGAAATGAGGTTAGAAGTAGTTAGTGTGTTAGAGGTGTTAGGAGAGTAAGTGCTCTTTGAAGAGCTCAGTCTTCAGGAGTTTATTAAAGATAGCCAGAGATTCTCCTGATCTGGTAGTAGAAGGTAGTTAGTTAGAGGTGTTAGGAGAGTAAGTGCTCTTTGAAGAGCTCAGTCTTCAGGAGTTTATTAAAGATAGCGAGAGATTCTCCTGATCTGGTAGTAGAAGGTAGTTAGTTAGAGGTGTTAGGAGAGTAAGTGCTCTTTGAAGAGCTCTGTCTTCAGGAGTTTATTAAAGATAGCGAGAGATTCTCCTGATCTGGTAGTAGAAGGTAGTTAGTTAGAGGTGTTAGGAGAGTACGTGCTCTTTGAAGAGCTCTGTCTTCAGGAGTTTATTAAAGATAGCGAGAGATTCTCCTGATCTGGTAGTAGAAGGTAGTTAGTTAGAGGTGTTAGGAGAGTAAGTGCTCTTTGAAGAGCTCTGTCTTCAGGAGTTTATTAAAGATAGCCAGAGATTCTCCTGATCTGGTAGTAGAAGGTAGTTAGTTAGAGGTGTTAGGAGAGTAAGTGCTCTTTGAAGAGCTCTGTCTTCAGGAGTTTATTAAAGATAGTGAGAGATTCTCCTGATCTGGTAGTAGAAGGTAGTTAGTTAGAGGTGTTAGGAGAGTAAGTGCTCTTTGAAGAGCTCTGTCTTCAGGAGTTTATTAAAGAAAGTGAGAGATTCTCCTGATCTGGTAGTAGAAGGTAGTTAGTTAGAGGTGTTAGGAGAGTAGGTGCTCTTTGAAGAGCTCTGTCTTCAGGGCTGGACAATATATCCATATTGCGATATATTGCATCCTTTTTACTTGCAATACAATATCTATACACAGCATCAAATATCAATATTTTTATTGAAACATCGGCACTCTGAACTTCCTAAAACTCCCTAAGCCCCCCAATTAGACTTACTCAAGTTACTATTTCATTACTAATTAGTAATTAGGTTGTCCTTTTGAGTGCATTTTTTTGTGTATATATGCTGCAAACATATACACAGTCTTTTAATACACTTGACGTATATAGTAAATATATTACATTGCATATTAATTGCTAATGCTAGTGTTAATGCTATTTGAAAAAAAAAATACACTAAAGTACACTTAAAGCGGTATATTAAACCACTATATATTTTTTCTATCAACACAACGTATAATTTAAAGCATATTGCTTACAAATAAATTGTATTAAAAATACACAGAAAGTATATTTAAAGTGCATTTTCATAAAGTATATTAAATATAAATTGCACTGTTAATCATAAATAGTATTAACCTAAATAAATATACTTTTTAATGCTCTTAAATGTACTTAAATATACTTCTTTTTTTTAAAGGGATGCCCTGTAATTCACACCCCTAAAAAAAAGAAGCAGCAGAATTTCTGTTGTAATCTGAACAGTGTTTTCTTTGTTGATTGGTGATTGTTAAAGTGTTATTGTTGAGAACATACTTGTATAAAACATGAACAGCACTTCACTAGATCATTATAAAGCTTCTGGCAAATCGAATCTAAAAGAAAAGCCACAAAAACACAAATCTTTATTATTGACTCACCGGTTCCCACTTTATGCCGTAGCGAGTAATAGCCATACATACTGAGCATCACAAGATCAGCACAGACGTAATACACCGCCGTGTACGTCTGCAAGAGAAGAACAAATAAAAACACACGCAAAAATCAATGAGACAAAAGCCATTAATATCCTTTAATCATTCATCAAAGCCACTAATCACACAATTCATCATTACTCGCATAAATGACTCATTAAACACTATTCAAAGCCATTAATCAGCATTCAGAGCCATTCATTCATACTCAAAGCCATTAATCAGCATTTTAAAATCATTAATTTCCACTGAAAACCATTAATCAGCATTGATTTTATTCCTCACCTGAAGCGGAAGCTGGTCAGCCAGGAAAGAGCCGATGAGATTACAGGAGTCTCCCGCCAGCCACAGCAACAGAAACCAGATGGACAAAGCGCTGTCCATGTTCCCAGTCTTACAGGATTTATAGTACTGCCTACGGACGGTTAAAAGAATGACTTTTAATCATCTGACTGTTTTTTATTTTCCACAAAAAAAATCATCTTCAATCAATTTAAACATCATATCTTATTTTTATGAGTTTTGATTTATTTCATTTATTTATTTATTTATTTATTTTTACTATTTTTTAATTATTTTTTATTATTATTATGATAGGACAGACAAAAAAATCATTTCTTTAAGCTTTCATATGCAACAGAAGTACTGTCAGGTTGAGATTTTAAAGTGACAGTTCCTAAATATTTGATGAGAATGTTAAAACAGCACCAGACATGATTTTTAAAAAAAAAAGTACTTTTAAAACGTGCATTGTGGTGCGGTCTACTTTCAGAGTGGATAAAATTGCTGATTTTAGTGAGGACTTTTTTTTTTAGCATTTCTTTATTTTAACAATTACTTTAGTATAATCAGACTGAGAAAGCTGCTCTAGTCCTCCATGTTCGGAGTAGGTCTTGTATCAGAAGCATTAGCAGCAGCAGTGCAGTTGCTCAGAAAACCAGCAAAAAGTTACATACATTTATTTTCGGTTTGTATTCTATAAAAGTGGGTCGCAACTTAATGACCATGAGAAAGTGTGATAATACCATGAAAAATCGTGATATTATTTTAGGGCCATATCGCTTTACTTTTGCACCTCTACATATTTGGTCTAAAAGCAATTTACACCTAAAATAAGAAAAGTTTTCATTTCAGAAGTTTCATTTCTGCATAATTATTTGGTTAAACTGTAAACCAAAGTCATTCAAAGTGGCCTAATGTGAAACGCTCACTTATAGAGAACTTACTGTGTCACAATTTATCACAGTTGTGGTGACAGAGTGAAAAGTGACTTTTATGTTTTTCTGTTTCAGGCTACAAAAAAACTGTTAAAAGTACAAGCAATGGTTTTGTAAAAACTATATTATGTCATATTATTTATTAAGGTTTGGGCATAATGCATTATAGATATTAACGTGTATATATATATGTGTGTGTATAAACATTTTGACTGGTACTGTACTTGCAGTATTGTGTGCAGTATTGGGCTCAGAGATTAGAGTGCTGTTATTGACCGCTTTTGGTTCAATACCTGCGTCTGGGTTTGCTAAATAGCCACGGTTGGGCCCCTTGGTCTGTCTGACCCTGGATTTCTAAGCTGGTCGTGCTAAGAAAAGACTTTTATCGCAGCTTTCAGTAATATAGCACGAGAGAAATTCCACTTTAAGATGATTTAAGATACTTACGGGAAACTGGACACCATAAAACACACTATGGACAGGAGGCCCAGGATAACGCTGGACATGTCCCGAGCGTCTTGTGCACATTCTCCAAGCCCGTTCCAAACCCACTCTGATCCGTTTGGGCAGAGAGAGCTGAAGTTTCCATTCCCACCAAACAGAGATCCATCACGAGAAGACCCTCCATCAGACATAACTGAAGACATGACAAACATATGAGCAAATTACAAACATGTCATCAAAACTCACCTGCAGGACATTTGAAAATAAATTAATTAATAGCAAATAAATATAAAATAAGTGGTGATATTGCACATATTATGCAATATCACAGATTGTGCTACACATAGTAAATTTAGCTTCTGCACAGAGTACAACACTAGATCAGCAATAAGTAAAGAAGTTTATTAGACAGTAAAAAACAGTGGAAATAGTAAACTATTGTCTAATAAATGACTAAACTTTGTAAAAAAAAAAAATCTTGATATTCTTTAAATATATGAGCGATTCTTTATTACAATTAGTTCTTACATAAGCTTTTATATTTTTTTTATTGTCCTGCTGGAAAATGAAATCCGTATCTCCATAAAAGTTCTCCAAACCATCACTGATCATCAGTAAATTTTACATTTCATTTGTAAATCAAGGGATCAGAGTCTGGAGGAAGAGTGGAGAGACACACAGTCCAAACTGCTCGAGGTCTAGTGTGAAGTTTCCACCAATCAGTGATGGTTTGGAGAGACATGTCTGATATCTGCTGGTGTTGATCCACTGTGTTTTATTATCAAGTCTAAAGTCAGTGCAGTTTTGTTTTTCCACAAAATCTTACAGCACTTCATACCTTCCTGAAATGTGGATTTCCTTTTCCAGCAGGACTTGGTACACTACCCACACTGCAAAAAGTACCAAAAATAGGTTTTATAAAATATTCTATTTTTCTGAGAGACTGATTTTTGGGTTTTCATTGGCTGTAAGCTTCATAATCATCAACAATAAAAGAAATAAACGCTTAAAAATGTTGAGATGCAATAGTGTATGTAAAATATACACAATCAATTAATCTCTCAGCTCCAGTTCGTTTTTTATTCTGGTTATTCAGGTTTAGTCTGGGTGTATTTAGGTCAGCAGTAGCAGTAGGAAGGTATACAGTACTGTAACTCGGGCCACAGGCCGGTGTAAAATACCGAGACCCGGGTAAACGAGACCCAGAATAACTCTTAAAGAGATAAATCTCACTAAACCACACGAAACTAAACGGAGATTCGATTAAAAAGAGAAGTAAAAGCGTTTCTTACCGCGGAGATCAGCAGTTTCCAACAGTCCCAACAGCACAAACACAACCCCGCACAATCAACCAGCCTGTAACAACACCGCTCTCCGCGCCCGCTGATTGGATGACTGGCGGTGACGTCAGGCACGAGTCATCAATACGGAAACAGAACAACGCGGATACCTCAGCAAAACTAAGAAAAAACTAAGAAAAAATCAAATTTATATTATAATATTTTAATATTTTTATTATAAAATAGATAACTGAGCTACAAACAATACGAAGTTATTTTTTTAATCATAAAACTAATAAATAAAAAAACCCAATTGAGTATATTATATTTATTTTTATTCATTTTAAATAAAAATATAAAATAAATAAATGTGCTACAATAAATACAAAGTTAAATAAATTAATATTTTGATAATACACAAAACTGAGCTACAAATAATACAAAGCTAAGTAAATTAATATTATTATACAACACATAACTGAGCTACATATAATGCAAAGTTAAATAAATTAATATTAGTATAAAACATATTAGCAAACATAAGCTTAAAATAAAAAAAAATATTATATTTCATATATTATATCTTTTTTAAATAAATTTTATTATTTAAAAAACTAAACACAAAATACATGTTATAAAATAGATAACTAAGCTAAAAACAGAATAGCAAAGTTAAAAATAGAATAAGAAACTTAAAAAATATAAGAAGCTAAATAAGAAGCTAAAAAATAAAAAAAAGCAGAAAGAAAAGCTAAAACATAAATAAAGGGAAAAAAAACTGTTACAAAAAAATACAGATAAGCAATTAGCTGAGAGAATAAAATTAAAAAGCACAACTACACAACATAGTAGAGCTAAAAAGAAAAAGAAACAGATATAAAAAATAAAAAGCAAAAAAGAAACCAGATAGCAACCAAAAGCTAAAAAAGTTAAAATAAAAACTAAATGCGAAAATAGATAAATAGAGAGAAACGCTAATAAAATAAAATAACAAAAAAAGGAGATTAGCAACAAATAAAGCTAGCATTAAAACGTAAAACGCGTTCTTTCTTTTTTTTTTAATATATGGAAATAAATTATTTGGATATATTTAAATTATTATGCGGCCACACAATTACAATAAAGCCAGAACTAGTCCGCTGTCTACAGTCACAGTCTTTCAGTTTCACTTTAACTCTCACACTCTTTTAATACAAAATACATATAAATATATACATGCACATATATCCTTACTGTTCGTAGTAAAGTCTTACCTCGCTCTAATTTAAGGGCTGAATGTCAGTAAGTAAGTAAGTCACGGTCATCTGTGTCTCTGGTATGTTTTCACACTTCTCTCCCACATATCAATCCACTGCGCTACACATTCCTGAAATAAGGGCAGCAGCTCCGCATATTAAACCCCTTTACACTGGCCTCATATTCCACAGCCTAATCCAGATATTTATGAGTCTGATTACGAAATACAGCAGAAGATTAACCTTAAATAGTGTGGATTAGTAAAGCAGAGTAGAGCAGGGGTCTTACCTTAGAGTCAGAGAGCCTGGCAGAGCTGAGCCACTCAGTTACAGCCTTTACTGACACACACACACACTGATCAGCTGACCGTCTCTCACCTGACCCACACATCTGTCTATTCAGCAGCATGCAGGAGGAGAAGTCTGATCTGCAGCAGGAAGTGATGTAGCTTCAGTAAAAAATGATGACTAAAGCAGAAATACACTACAAAAAAAAAGCCATTGGCAAAAACTAGACAAAATATATGCAAATTAAGATCTGCCAATGGGGTCAGCAAAATTTTCTTAGTAAGATTTCTTACAAAAAGCAATGGCAAAGTCTCAAAATGAGTGAAGTAACACCTAAATCAAGCAAAAAAAGTCACTGTTTTTGGACACAACATTCAGAATAACTTGATTGCTGCTTGATTGTGCTTATTTTTTTTATTCTAAGTAAGAATGATTAAGATAATTAAAATAATAAAAATAATTATCCCTAAAACAAGCAATATCCAACACTTACAATGCTTAGTAAGACAAAAATCTTATCAGAGAAGAAAATAAGATTTATTGCCTTAAATTTAGAAAATTAAACTTGCTATGTTTTTTTTTTTTTTTTTTGCAGTGGTGAGAGCTAGATTTCAGTAAAAGTACTCCTTCAAAAAGCACTCTATCAAAAAGGAGTGATTTGAGTAGAAGTTAAATTGTTCTTGAAGCTCCACACTTAAAGGAGAACATTAGGTTACACTATGGGTTGTTAAAACAATGGTTTTAATAAGCTTCTTGTGCACTTTTAAAGTTATTAATGCCTCGTTTTAAATGTCAGAGCTCTCCGGATTCTAGCAATGAAATGTGGAGCTACTTTGAGCCTGAATATTTTGTATTGTATTGTATGGAATGTATCAAAAATATATCAGACTAAAAGACTAAAAAATTCACTTAATTACAATTTTTCAGTACTTTTTCCACCTCTGGTTATTAGTGTAGTTAATTACAGAAATCAGTATAAAGTTAGCAGTGCTAAAGGCAGAACGGGAGCAGCGAGATCTTCTTATAAGATCAGATTGATCTCTTGATTCACTCAATGATGAGGAGCTTCATCAAACCTGGTGACATGTCAAAAGTATTCACATTTTTTTATTACGGATACTCAAGTTTTTACTTTTTTTTTGGCTTGTTGAAACAGCACACCTGAGTGTGCATTCAGAAAAGATAGAGCCACTGGATGCAGGACCTTATTAACCTTCTGCCTGTAAAAAAGACTAAAGGAGATCTGGGATGGGTTTGTTGTCACGCGTCTAAAAGATCTGGTGTCATTCTGCTGTGAGGAGCAATTCTGTATAATTCCAGATCACCTTTGGTCTTTATTACAGACACTAACAGCTCAACATTACGTTTATAATGTTCTGCAACCAGCAGCTCTGCCTTTCCTGAATGTATTCAACTCTCACTGCCTCAGTAACACAACCGATATACTGATGTCCTGTCACAACCTGCACAGCATGTGTTAGAGCTGCTGCTGTCATTAATAAATACTATTCACTTACCCATCAAAACCATTAAATCCAGCTGCTGCAATCACTTCATGTGCACAGGAGTATAAAAGCAGTAGCTAGGCATGCTGGGACTGCTTCTAAAAAACATTAGTGAAAGAGTGGGTCTCTCGCAGGAGCTCAGGCGAGGAAGTTTTTCAGGAGTTAGGCCAGACCCTTAGTTTCTGCGAAATTAATGAGTGTGTGTGTGTGAAGACAGACAGGTGAATACTTTCAGAAATATACTAGTGCATTTCAAAAAATATAGATTATATAGAATAGAATATCAATGAAAAGTTTCAAAAATTCAATTTAAAAACGTGAAACTCATACTAAGTGCATTAAACAGAGTGATATTTCTATTTTAAGCATTTATTTCTTCTATTGTTGATAATTATATGGCTTACAGCCAATGGAAACCCAAAAATCAGTGTCTCAGAAAATTACAATATTATATAAGACTAATTGGTACTTTTGGCGTGTGGGCAGGGTGGCAAGTTCTGCTGGAAAATGAAATCTGAATCTCCATAAAAAAAAAAAAAAATAAAAATAAAAAGTTGTCAGCAGAGGGAAGCATAAAGGCTTGATTGATATAGCACTTTGGACTTGATAATAAAACACAGTGGATCAACACCAGCAGATGACAGACATGTCTCTCCAAACCATCACTGATCATCAGTAAATTTTACATTTCATTTAAAGTAAATCAAGGGAGCAGAGTCTGGAGGAAGAGTGGAGAGACACACAGTCCAAACTGCTCGAGGTCTAGTGTGAAGTTTCCACCAATCAGTGATGGTTTGGAGAGACATGTGATTTCACATGATGTGGTTTCACATTTCGAACTGTTTTACTTAAATAAAGCAACTTTTCTACGATATTGCAATTTTTTGAGAAGGCTTAGAACTGAACACGGCCAAAGTTTTAAAACTGTTGAGTCCTGTGTGACTCTACCACAACATTTCTAGAACAATGATATTTACACAGCAACATCACCATCCCTTATTTATATGTACCAAACTTGTATTGCTTGTTTGTAGCTGTAGGTCCACTGCATTTCAGTATGTGAGCAATATCTACTATTTATTTTATATTTAATCCTATTTTATTAGCACTATTTCTAATGATCGTGCTCTAGATTAGTGTAGAACTGTTTTTCAATATAATTTCTGTTGTATGCTAAACAAAACACATATACTATAAACATGCAGATAAAGTGTAATGTGTTTTATTTAAGATCATGTTGGTATAAATCTTGTTATACTGCTTGAGATGTTGTATAACATCAGTTGCTCTGTTTTTTTTTGACGGTTTTCTTAGGATTTTGGCAGATTTTAACACATTTTATCCAATAAATATGGATGGTTTTGATTTAAATCTCACTGTAACAATCTGGCAACCCTGGTGTCTCGCCGTCCGCTCTGTTTTTGGTCAGCTGTCTGTTGCTTAGTAGTGAGACTTACAATGCATTCTGGGACACATTCAGCTTGTGTAGTAAGCAGCGATGGATACTATGAATCCTGATGCATTATGGGAGTTTTTAGTGCTCTCAAAAATCATGTTCAAATTCCAGTTTCACTGTACGATTCGGGAGAAAAATGGCCGACATACTCAATTTCGGTCACAGCCCAAGTATTCTAAAAGTATTTCCCAACACATTTTAAACTTTATTCTATAAAATATAACAGGACCCAATGCAGATACTGCATTTCTGAACATTTCTGATTATACACACTGAATACTGTTACAAGTATTTATTTCCATCCCAACCCTGCTTTTATAAAACTCAGAGATGGGAGTTTGAGATTGACACTATTTGAGAAAATACAGAGATGACTGCTTTATTGGAAAAAAATAAAATAAAAATAAAATAATAATAATAATAATAATAATAATAATACGACCACTTCAGTTCATTACCATCGCTCAAACCAGCGACGAAAAGTTTGTTATTTACAGAAGAGCGCAGACAAACTGCAACAAAAGCACGTATACAGGAGCAGGTAAGCCATAACTGTTTATCATACATACAGACAAGGGCATACGGGAGTTTTGAGTTCTTTTATAAAGCATAGTAGTTTCATCACAACAGATTTACAAACATGGTCATAAATGATATATTTTAGAAAAGAAACAGTTGATCAGATGTTTCTTAACCGGTCCAAACAAACGGCATTTTTCTTTTTTTAAATACAGGTTTAGTTTCTTGTCAGTACCGACCGATGAGACGAATACCAGAAACGAAAATCCTCAAAATCCTCCGAATCCTCTGAATCCTTAGAAGAACGGATCTCCCCAGAGGAACAAAAGAGCAAAAAATAATAATCAACAAGTTCTCAGTTCAAGACTTAACAGTTCATATTTTAAAGTTTTGAAGTTCTCGCTTATTTATGTACAGTGACCCTTCATAGTAAGCAGGATGAAGTTATAAACGTGTAACCCGAACAGCGGTGGGTCCAGAACGAGGGGGCGACTGTGAGGAAGACCGAAAACACTTTTTTCTGTAGTCCCTACGTGGCGTAGGATCCCGTTCACTTTATGTGCAGCAGTTTCTCGTCGTTTTTTAACCTCTTGCGCTTGGGCTGAACGAAGTCGTCGTCCGAGTCGTCGTCCACTTCGCCGTCTGCGTCGGAGAGCGAGCGCTTCTCCGCCTCGAGGGGGAAACTCTGATCGGGGTAGATCTCAGCCAGCCTCTCCTCGAAGTACATGCTCACGGCCTTCCCCGCCTCCGCCACCTCGGAGTCCGCCTGCCGGAGAGAGAGAGAGAAGAGAGGGAGCAGAGGAGGGGAGAAAGGAGGGGGGAGAGTGAGAGAGAGAGGAGTGAGAGATGATGAAGAGGAAAGAGAGAATTAGAGCAAGAGGGTTAAAACTCCAAGTGGCTCGGACGCCAACGCAGCAGACCCAACCCTTCATGGGTGTGTGTTACGAACAGCTTACCTGCACATTACTCTGTTTCTCCTCATCATATACCTGGATTATTCGAGACATCTAAAAAAGGGGCGACGACAGCGCAATAAAATAGAAAAAAAAAAAATAATAATAAAAGAAATGAAAACAAAAAGAAAGGGGGAAGAAAGATTTTTTTACCATATATACAGAGAGGTCAAAAACCTCAGCTGTATAACTTGAGGAGCACAAAATGTCCAAGGAGCACAATATTCTGTCAGCTCAAAAAACAAAACAAACAAAAAAAAACAACATTAAAAATGTATGTGCCAAACTAAAGGCATTAAGCAATTATCTTTAAGAATAATATTAAAAAAAAAAAAACTTACATTTTTGCATTTTTAATAATTAAAAAAAAAAATATATATATATATATATATATTGATTTGATTGATTCTCCTCCATCCCCCATAATACAGTACCAGTTCAAAATTTGGAACACACCTTAAATTTAGTGTTTTATTTCCTTATTATTTTAAAACCAATATAAAAGTCTTAAACAACCAGAATATGTTTTATATTTTAGATTTTTGCTTAGATGACAGCTTTTGCACATCTTGGATATATTTTCTCAGTCAGTTTTATGAGGTAGAGTCACCTGAAATTCAGGCTTTCAGTTAACAGCTGTGCTGAACTCATCAAGAGTTAATTATTTGAATTTCTTGTCTCTTAATAAAGTGTTTGAGAGCATCAGTTAAAGTAAAGTAGTGAAGAGGTAGAGTTACAGGTATACAGTGAATAGTGAATATTTGAGTAATGTTCTAATCCAGAATTGCTGTCACAAAGACTATAAAAAAACATGGTGAAACTGGCACTCATCAGGACCACAGCAGAAAGGAAAGACCAAGAGTATATATATATATATATATATATATATATATATATATATATATATATATATATATATATATATATATATATATATATTAAATAAGAAGGTGTGTTCAAACTTTTGACTGGTACTGTATACAATTAAATAATTAAATATATGAATTGAACTAAAGGCCTGAAAAACTGCTTGGTACACAGCAAGTAAAAAATATCTATGGAGAGAATAATAATAATAATAATAATAATAATAATAATAATAAAAACAGGTATATAGTGCTTCTTTGACATCAATTTCATCATATGCATTTCAGTTTCAGTTATATGAAGACATCGGCAATTTTATACTGAAAAGAAAATCACTGTAATATGTTCGTGTGTCACAGAAAGAAAATAATAAGAATAAAAAAACACCCACATCACTATAGATGGGCCCTTTGCCGCACCCAAGTCTGACATCTCATAAGTTTTGACTGAATAAATATGGATTAAAGTCCCAGGGAACACAGTATTAAAAACAGACCCATTCACCAGCATCTGATATCAGATTTATGACGCGGTTATAAACCAACGAACTGCTCGAACAGCTCTACTCCTATAATAAAGGATCCCAATGTAATAATCAACTAAAAAAATCCTAAATAAGTACATGGGTGAATATCAGAATCTATATATATAGAAGTTAAAGAAGTTAATCTTAAGAACAGCTGATGAATTAAGGCCTTGAGTTTGTATGGTGTTAAAATTTAGCATTACAGTAAACATGCAGCAATTTTATGATGGATAACAAAAATACAAATTATAGCAAAAAAAAAAAAAAAAAAACCCTGCATCTCAATTTTATTTATTTATATGGAAAAAAACAACCTAAACTGCTATAGCAAATGTTTTGCTTTACCATTACTTTGAAACCATCTCTTACCATTTGATTTCTTGTCATTTTGTAAAATTATTATTGTTAGTTTGACAAGATTTTTCTTCTCTTTAAGACAGAAGAAACTATTTGAAGGAACTATTCAGATCCTTTAACATTATTTCATATAACTTTATTGGTCTTTTGTCATTTAGAAAAAATGTATGCTAAGATGTTTTATTATTTTGAGATGATTTCCCATTATTTTGAGATTATTTTAAGTAGTTAATGTTATTTTAAAAACTTCTTGTTTTTTCTTCTTCATATTATGATGCTTTATGCTTTTGAAATATATATTTTGTATTTGTCAGTAATGGGCTTCCACAGAAAACTAGGTTCTAATAATCTAATAATGCACTATTCCACCTTAAAGCCACGGTTAAACTAGGCTTCTCTTAGCAAAAGTTTGTGAGCAGAATTACATTTATTTTAAACAAATAAACACAGTGTTTTTTATATTATCTATTTAGCGTACTGTATACAATCTGTTTTTTTTTTTTTCACAAGAGCTAAAATGATTAAACCTAATGTGAATGAGATTACAGTTCCCTGGAGCTTTAATAAAGCAGCAGCACAGATAAAACAACCAGCACAGTGAAACACAGACAGCAGCAATAAGATGTGGTGCAGTTCACTGTGGTCGACGCTGAATAGCAGTCTATTCTATATGGTATTTAACACTTCAAACCCTGACTGGATGTGTGTTTCATAACAGTTACTCTATGAAAATGTATTTGTTTTTTAGTAAAGATGCTGGGAAAGAATGTGAAGAAAGTTTATCATTTACTAGCTTCAAAAACTCAAACCATCAAACTGCATCTTTTGGTGGTTAATAAGAACCATCTAACTTTATGAGTAAAACATACACAAAAAAAGAATTAGAACCAAAAACACAATATGAAATTAATGAATTAATCTGTGTAACCTACTGTAATAAATATAATATACATAATTAATATATAATATATAATAACTGTAATATATATATATATATATAATATATAATAACTGTAATAAATATAATATACATAATTAATATATAATATATAATAACTGTAATATATATATATATATAATATAATATAATAACTGTAATAAATATAATATACATAATTAATATATAATATATAATAACTGTAATATATATATATATATAATATAATATAATAACTGTAATAAATATAATATACATAATTAATATATAATATATAATAACTGTAATATATATATATATATAATATAATATAATAACTGTAATAAATATAATATACATAATTAATATATAATATATAATAACTGTAATAAATATAATATACATAATTAATATATAATATAATATAATAACTGTAATATATATATATATATATAATATAATATAATAACTGTAATATATATATATATATATAATATAATATAATAACTGTAATAAATATAATATATATATAATTAATATATAATACATAATAACTGTAATAAATATAATATATATAATTAATATATAATTAATATATAATATATAATAACTGTAATATATATATATATATATAATATAATATAATAACTGTAATAAATATAATATATATAATTAATATATAATATATAATAACTGTAATATATATATATATATATAATATAATATAATAACTGTAATAAATATAATATACATAATTAATATATAATTAATATATATATATAATAACTGTAATAAATATAATATACATAATTAATATATAATACATAATAACTGTAATAAATATAATATACATAATTAATATATAATTAATATATATATAATAACTGTAATAAATATAATATACATAATTAATATATAATATATAATAACTGTAATAAATATATATATATATATAATATATAATAACTGTAATAAATATAATATAATAAACAGTAAGGGCTGGCTTCCTGGGAAGAATTTAACCCTAGTCCAGACTTTTCTAGATCTCTCTAAATGGAGATTCTCGATTAAAATAAAACTCAGTTCAGGACTGGACTTAATCTCAGCCTGGGGAGCCAGTCTTTACTGACACAACTATTCAAATAAACCGCACATGATATATGGACTTGGATTTTTAATCTTTAGAAATATCTGAAAGGATGCATGGTTTCACACGGTTAAGTGTGTTTTATTGTGGTTCTGAGGGAATCACAGATGGTCCAGATTTTTTATTGAATTTGTTTGCTCCACACGAATAGACAATCTGTATAAAAATATATAAAAAATAAAAAAAGAGCCAAAATGTGGAACATTTGGGAACCCGTGAGGATCACTAAGAAAACACTGAATTTCAGCAGCTTGACTACATGAATCACTGCAGCAGTCTATGTACTATATATAAAAATTTATACAGCTCTGGAAAAAATTTATAATAAGAGACCACTTAAAAATGATGAGTTTCTTTGATTTTGCCAAATTGAAAACCTCTGGAATATAATCAAGAGGAAGACGGATGATCACAAGCCATTAATTGAATTTTTGCACCAGGAGTAAAGCAGCATAAAGTTATCCAAAAGCAGTGTGTAAGACTGGTGGAGGAGAACATGATGCCAAGATGAATAAAAACAGTTTAAAAACCAGGATTATTCCACAAAATATTGCTTTTTGAACTCCTAAAACTTTATGAATATGAATTTGTTTAGCCATTTCTCATTTCCTGCAAATAAATGCTCTAAATGACAAATTTTTGATTTGTAATTTGAGAGAAATGTTGTCCACAGTTTGTAGAATAAAATAATTTTACTAATTTTACTCAAACATTTACCTATAAATAGCAAAATCAGAGAAACTGATTCAGAAACTTGAAGTGGTCTCTGCATCTTGGCATCATGTTCTCTTCCTCCACCAGTCTTACACACTGCTTTTGGATAACTTTATGCTGCTTTACTCCTGGTGCAATAATTTATTAAAGCAGTTCAGCTTGGTTTTTGATTGGTTGGGATCATCCATCTTCTTCTTGATTATATTCCAGAGGTTTTAATTTTTTCAATTCGGTAAAATCAAAGAAACTCATCATTTTAAGTGGTCTTAATGCAAACATCAAGCTAATATTGCTTATTCTAAAATAAAGAAAAAATGTGCACGTGTGAGTTTAAAGGAACAGTGTTAGTTTGAATGCTAAACAGCCAACGTTCACAATACACAGATGACATCTGAATACTCAGAGTGCTGTTTACAGTGCTGTTTATTTCACTTGTTAGTAGAAAAGGTGTGTTATAAAAAGATAAACCAGTGTGGTGCTGCAAACACATGCGGACCACACCGCCTGGTTACCATGCTGCTTCCAAAACCAGAACCAAAAACTATAAAACATACACACACACACACACACACACACACACACACAAGCATGCACCGAGGTCCCTCCTCCCCCCGGCACCCACATCTGCTGTGGACATGCGCTCACTCACCTCGTTGTACTTGGCACAGTTGCTAAAGACCAGACGGACGTCATACACAAACTCTTTGGGAGTCTTGTAGTGCTGTGTGTGCTTCAGCTGCAGCTTCCTCTTCACATAGTTCAAATCCATGGGGTGCTTTATGATCTTATAGTAGTTGGGAACCTGGAGAGAAGATGAAGAGAGGAAGGTTAACAAGTGCAAAATAGAAATTATAGAGGAACTAGGGGTGTGCCATATCGTATTATGCGCAATAACATCATAACAATAACATTTTAAATATCGTGAATAATATACCCTGTAATATGGTGCCATATCACCCACCCCTAATTATCACATCAGTGTACTACTTTTTTACTATTTTTAGCAAAAGAAAAATTAATATCTACTAGAGACAGATTATATCTGTCCAGTATCATTTATTTTACTTTAATCCTGGATATATGGAGATATTTTGGAGTGCATTATTATTAGTATCATGACTTTCTGAATCAAATTGTCTTCTGACAAACTGATAAAATTTAATATCTCAGTTAGGGATGTGCCATATCTTACTGAATACAGTAATAAAAAAAGTCTTTTTCACTTTAAATTGAAAAATAATTTTAAGAAAACATCACTGCAACAATGTTTTTTCATATCGCCAAGAGTATCATTATCGTGAAAATACCATGAAATATTGTGATATTATTTTAAGGCCATATTACCCACCCCTCCTAGAAACAACATAGAATCTAATCCCTTTTCTTCTTTAAAGATATGTTCAAACGTCAAGGCCCAGATCAATGAAAATCACTCAATGTACTCTTCTCAGTGTATATAATGGGTTTTACACTATGTGTATTCATGCACTTATACACTACATTGACAAAAATGTCCCTTAACCTGTTGTGTAATGTACTGGTAAGATTTCTCAGTAAGTTTCTCAGTAATGGAAACCAGTTCTATTAGGCGCTCTACACTCTACTGTTCTTGTGTAGGCTAATTCTAATAGGCAAGATTTTAATCTCAATTTAAAAAAAGTCTTAATTTTGTATGTGGACCCTAAGTGTGGTGAGTGTAGTAATGTTGATGGGAAACCTTACCGAGGAGGAAACTGGCTCCTGAAACTCTACACTCAACTCGTGACAGAACAAATAAAGCAGCAGGCGCTCGCATTTCTGCAAAGGAAATAAAAGAAAATATTACTTTTAATAAACAGAAGCACAACTACCCAAGTTATTGTGAACATCTGAATTTAATTATGCATAGACTTGTGCATCTTAAACCCAAAAATCAGTGTCTTTATTAGAATATGATATAAGCCCAATTGGTACTTTTGGCAATGTGGGGAGTGTGCCAAGTCCTGCTGGAAAATGAAATCTCCAAGCCATCACTGATCATCAGTAAATTTTACATTTCATTTAAAGGAAATCAAGGGAGCAGAGTCTGGAGGAAGAGTGGAGAGACACACAGTCCAAACTGCTCCAGGTCTAGTGTGAAGTTTCCACCAATCAGCGATGGTTTGGATAAAGAGACATGTCTGTCATCTGCTGGTGTTGCAGATTTCATTTTCCAGCAGGACTTGGCACACTGCCCACATTGCCAAATATACCAAAAGAGGAATAATATAATATTCCAATTTTTTTGAGATTTTTGGGGTTTCATTCAACAATAAAATAAATAATAAACATTTAAAATAGATCACTCTGTGTGTTTAATACACCTATATAATATATGATTACTGAATTAAAGTAACTTTTTAAATGATATTCTAATTTTTTTAACAACATGAAAATCTACTCACCCTCTGGTCCTCAGGACTGATGCCTCGATCGCTCTCAGCTTTTGAACTAGGCGGGTCGTCGTCGCAGTTATACTCCAGCTCTGGTTTGGTCAGATTTCTGCAGAACGTGCACATCCAGTCTCCACTGTATTACAGAACAAACGAGAGAAAAGAGAGAGAAATTAACATCAGCTTATTTATATAAAAAAGGTGTTTTTTTTCCCACTTCCATCCCTCATTACTGACCTGGGTAACGAGCGCAGGACGGGGATGTGGCAGGTAATGTGGAAGACTTTAGGGCAGCGATCGCAGCACAGCAGCTCTCCTCCGTTCTGACAGACAGCGCACCAGTCCTCGTTCGGGTCGTCCTCCTTCCCCTGTGTTCCCGGCTGGCTGTTAGCGTTAGCCTGTGAGCCGCCGCTCCTCTGATAGCGATGCACCGCTGACGCCTGCGCGGCGAAGTCCATGCTGCCGTTGGTCAGAGCGGTGCTGCTGTGTGTGCTGAGTTTGTGCATGCTGCTGCAGGACTGGTTCTGCGGCTCCATTTTCACGTTCTCTCCCAGGGTTCTTAACATGTCCTGTACAGATCCGGTGGACACAGAGCCGAGGACAGGGAGAGGAGGGGTCGCATGAACCTCAGGAGTGCTCATCTGGACAGAGGGAGGACAAAAAAAAAGTTATTTAAGAGACAAAAACTTAATTTAAAGGAGCACATAAACTAGAAAAAGTTTTCAAACATTCAAAAGCACTTTACGAACTATAAAACGTCCTTCTGATGATGTATCTTAAAGGTAGGAGGGGTTTTTGACATTGTCTTCAGTTTATTTTTTTCTTCTTTCATTTAGAGTTATCGAATTAAGAATAACATTGACCGATTCAAAATGATCAATTATTATAATTTTACTATTTAAGGGGGTTTGTTTGAGTAAAATGAACATTGTTGTTTTATTCAAAAACTAACTTTTCCAAATTTCAATTGCTTTGAGACCACAAATAATGTAATAATAAACAGCAATTTTTAAGGTTAAAAGTCAATATTTTGTGAAATAACCCTGGTTTTTCAGCTTTCGTGTGTCTTGGCATCATGTTCTCCTCCACCAGTCTTACACACTGCTTTTGGGTGACCTTATGCCGCACCTGGTGCAAAAATTCAAGCAGTTTTGCTTTGTTAGATGGTTTGATTATCGAAATGACAATATATTTATTGGCAATTTGGGGAAAAATATGTCAGCAGTTTATAGAATAAAACAACAAATGTTCATTTTCCTCAGAGAAACTCATCATTTTCACACCACTCTACCCTGCACCTCTTTCCCACCACAATTGGTAGTTGCCAATTTTAGGATGCATGGAAGGAAGTAAGTATGTTAGTCTTAATTCTCCAACCTTTATTCCTGAGGGTCTGATTAATCACAGCTGCTTCTGGGAGATGTATATATAAATATATGTATATATAAATATAGGAGGAGTACAGTACCATGCACGCGCTCCGTCTGCCGTCTTTCCCCCGCTCTGTTTTGACGTTGGCCCCGGAGTATCCGCACTCCTCCTCCACTCCTGGTTCCTGCTTTACCTTCACCTGGTCTACAGCTGCGCCCCCAGTCCCTGACCTACCTGCTGACCCACAGCTGCAACACACACATGCACACCCATTTAACAACCAACAAGGACAAAAACCTGACTTTTGTCTGGGGTGGAGCAAATCGAGCAATTAATTCAAGAAAAACAACATTTCTTCCTATTTTCTGGTGTGACAGTACTTGTATTATTTATTAAAATGTTAATAAAGTAATTCAGAGTGATTTAGTATAAGAATCTATACTCTATAGGTAATAACTTCATCAGAATTCATCACATTTGATCCAATAATTATGCAGAATTAAAAAAAAAAAAAATCAATTTACCTGCCACGACTGCCAGTGCTTGAGGAGCTGGACGGTCGAGCTGGAGTCAATGAGTTTGACAACCCTGAAAAAAATTAAAATAAAATAAAAAGTAGTCAAAAACACAAGATTTAGAGACAAGACATATGATTACCATATATACAAAACCATGCTTATTTTATGTACCGTATTTTAGAGCTGTAAGGCACACCTAAAATCCTTCAATTTTTACAAAAATAATCAGGGCTCCTTATGTATGAATTCTACCAGTCACGTATTAAGGAGCTATATTGAAGTACAGAGTTTCAGTGAAGTTTCTCCAGCAGCAAGGCTGGAGCAGTATTAGCATTAGCATTTTCCATACCTTAGCCACGCTAGGTGCTAGCTCTTTTGCTGTTCTGAGGTGAGTATTATCGGCCTGTAGCCTGCTGCTAACCCCGGCTAGCACTGCTGGAGCAGCATTAACATTAGTATTAATGGAAATCTGGAACTCTAAGCTTGTTGTAAATAAAAAGAAGTGCTTTTCTCACCCAAATAAACAGTTCTCAAGAGAGAAATCAGTGTAGATTAACAGCCAGAGCTCGTGTGCTTTTTTAAAATTACAGTTTACTTAGCTTAGCTTTACAAGTCTCATCACCCAACCGCGAGATCTGCTGAATTAGAAGGAAAACATGCCCTCACCCCTGTTCCTTACTAGTGTCTCATAATGTGCCTTTTAACTTGCGCTCCTTATGACATGAAAATATCATATTATTATGCTATTATAAAAAAAGACGTTTTTTGATAGTACGCCTTATAGTGTGAAAAATACGGTAGCTAAATTTATACAATTTAGAACATTTGAAGTTCTACAATTTCGAATTAGTGTATGGCCAATTTATGAACATTAAAAATACTGAAGAAAGAACATTTTTCTCCTTATCTGACAGTACCTGACGAGCCTGGAGAGTGTGTGGAGGGAGCCGGTGACGCGTTAAGGTTATTGACGGGTGCCAGGTTTGGCTGCTGAGTGCTAGCGGAGATGTATCGGGTTAGGAGGTTGTCCAACGTGCTGGAACCTGCATCTTCCAACTGAGAAACACGAGGAGATCAGTTTTAGGTATTCAGAAAACTAAAGCAAGCAAACAAATAAATAAACAAGCTGCAGCATGAGTGTACCTGGATGGGGGGAATGTCAGGCAGGCAGGGCAGGTTCTCAGGGTTGGTGACTGAGGGAATGAGCTCTATGGGTCCCACCACAGGGCTGGTAGGACCCCGGTGGCCGTGAGCGCTGGCCATGCTGGCGCTGGTGGGGCTGGTGGGGTTGGCAGCGCTGACGTTGTGAAGCGATGCCACGGGGAATGGGCCCGCGTGACCGGGGTTGGAATGCTACAGAGGAAAGAAAACAGGGTTCATTGTAAAGGGAGGCTGACTGTGGAGGAGGGATTTCATTGGTAAGAACCTGCTGAGATGATATGCATCATGAGACAAGGATTACAGGGATTCAATATATTGCAATATGTAGGGAAACTGAAAGAAGGGTAATATACAGCGATTTGCTTCAATTTAAGGTTTGGGACCACTGTCACAAGTCATTATGTATGAAAATAGACCTTTTATATATAGTGCGCCTTTTAATTAAGTGAACTTTATAATGCGTAGTCCTGTCACAATAATTACATCAATTTATTGTACAATAAATTAGCATGAACTCAATTATATTTGATAATCGTGATACGTCTGTTGTGTTTATTCGTATGTTTGTTCACATATATAACAGTGAACAGTATTTTAATAATGCATAATGTATAAACATAATGCATAAAATCTGCAAAATAAAAATACTTCTAATTAGGCCTGTCACGATGATTACGTTAACGACTTATCATATGGAAAATTAGGTTAATTAATCAATTTTGTTGACCTATATATTGCCCACTGTACTCATGTGTGTATTTTAGCACAGACACTACCATGTGTTAAAATAATAAAAAATTCCCCCAAATCAACAGTGCGAAATTAAAATGACTATAATCTGGTGCTCCTTATGTGTGAATTTTACCAGTCACGTATTAAGGAGCAGTAAAGCCAGAGTAGAGTTATACAGAAGTTTCAGTTTAGTTCTTCAGCCCCAAGACTGGAGCAGTATTAGCATTAGCCGCTAACTGAAGCGTTAGCTCTTTCGCTGATCAGAGGAGAGTATAATGGACTGTAGTCTGCGTGTTTACAGTTACAAAACAGGCTAACTGGGATGAACCGCTAGCTGATATCATCCTGGGACACTTACTGGAACACTCAGGGTTCCTCAGTGTAGCGCTGTCTGGCGGCTAACGGTTAGCCCCCTATGCTAATGCTGCTGCACCTAGCCTTAGTGAAAATCTGAAGTATTGAGCCTTATAATCCGGTACTTTGATGGGTAAGCAGACTACAAGCACATGTTTTACTGCTGCTGTAGTCTTTCACACAGTTTAATTAAGAGATACATAGACATCTCTAACAACTTTCAGTACTTCCGAATAGTAACAAATACTTATAAGCAAACTATTCAATAAAAAAAACTATACCATGTATTTAAGAATTAATACATTATTGCATATGAAATTATTGCAATACTTTGGCATAATATTTGACAAATGTTTCCTTAAGCTCATATATTCTTGAACTTGACACATGGTAGACAATAATACCCTCGTTTTGAGAAGCATGTCTGAATATTAGATCAATATCTCAGGGGTTTCCAAAACCCAAACCTCAGGGTCCACCAGATGGTCCACATTCTGATACTAGGATGCCTTTTCTCAACCCAGCCCCTCAGGGTCTACCAGATGGTCCACATTTGTGCTCTGTCCAAGCTACCAACATGCCTCAGCTATGCCATATAGAACACTGAACCCCAGCCAGACGTTTACTGGGAGCCAAATTAAAGACAAATGTGCACTAGACCATTATAAAGGCAGTGCTGTAAACCTGCCATATTTAAAATACCACAGCACTGAAGTCGGTTTTTCACCTTCTGGACACATCTGACTTGATTCTGAAGCAGATAAACCTAAATCAAAATTTTGATTAGCTAAAATTAAGTACAAAACAAAAAACTCAAAAATGAAATTGCAATATATTTCTTAATTTTAGTCAATAAAAAAACCCTCTGAAAAATGAACCTACAGATTCTGAAAATACTATATATTAAAATAGCATCACAGCGCTAACACTCGGAGGAAAGCGCAGCGACTCGGTTCTGATACATCAGCTCACAGACGCAGCCTTGTGCTGATCCACATCACCCTAGAAGTGATGAGGGGAAAGAAGAGCGACATCTACTGTACTGTACCCACCCAGAGAGAGAGCAAGGCCAATAAATGTGCCTTCTAGGGGCTCTGGCAGCTGATGGCAAGCTGCATGAACATGATTCGAACCAGCGATCTCCCAATCATTCATTATTACAGTTGGGAAATATGACGAAAGTTTATTCTATAGAATTATGGTGATATATTTTCTTATATATTCTTATAGACTACATACTTAAAGCATATAAAGGATATTATTACTGCTTAAAGAACAGTGATCTATCTGTACATTTCATTACAAAGAACCTAATTAGTCCGGGAAATGCTCTTTTTTGTGTCAAAAGTCTTTTGCTGCTTAAAAAAAAAAATCACATATCTACCAGATTCCAGATTTATATACCATTTATGTCCAATAATTCTTAGACACATTACATTATTACTCCTGTATCACAATATATATTATATATATATATCGCAAAACCACAAAAAAATAAAAAGTATTACAGGCAGTGTGTGAGATAAGAGAAGCGGAAAATACACTGAAATACACATAAGCTGACCCGTCTCTGGAGCTGCGGCTGCATCATGGGATATGGTTGGCCGTTGAGACGCGGCTGGGCCACGGGCATGCGACCCTGGGAGGCGGTCATGCGCAGGTGGTGGGGAGGGGGGTACATGTGGGAGGAACCGTTGACCCCCTCCCTCTGCATTGCCTGCATGCTAATGAGTCTAGGAGGCTGAAAAACAGAGATTACCCCAATTAGAAACAAAAACAAACAAACACAGAGCTAAATAAGGGTCTAAAAATAGTTTAAAACTTTTCGTCTCTGCAGTAAATTTGTTTTGATACTCAAAACCCTGTGCCACTTCAAAATGAAAATAATTGCTTATCTAAAAGTATAACTAAGAATAAGTATAACATTATTCTGAATGCAATTCCTTAATCACTCTTTACTTTGTTGCTGTACTTTTATAGCTCATCACTATAAGGCTGAGCACTCTTGAGAGGGCTATCCAGTTAATTTATGCTAATATTAAAAAGGCTGTGTTTACAGCCCTGTGCCTGATCAGTAGTTCCATCTAGTGGCTGAACAAGGAACTCCAGCTTCCTGTGACCAAGGAGCCACTACAGTGATGCTCACACAGAGCTGCTGTAATCCTTATCTCACAAATATATGATGATATGATTGGCATGCATGATCAGCTGAATTGTGTGATCCTGTCAGGTTTGCCTCAACAATTCTCTGAAATGCAAAAATGGATTTTCTTTTTTTTTTTGTAGTGGGAAAAAAGTGCAAGTGATTGTTGAACGTGACTTGTGGCACGGCTAGAAAAGCTGAGCTGGCTTCAACTTTATGCAAATCACATGCGGCAGCTGTGCCAATCTGGCCAATCAGGCAAAAGCAGCATTCTGCTGCCTGTGCACAGCCAGTATATATGCCTACATTGTGCCATCTGCAGGATATGGCTGTGAGCCCAGAAAGCATGGGAACGCTTCCAGCACATACAGAGCATGGTAGCTGCCACAGCCCTCATCTTTATTTTGTGCATGGTGTAGCTGATTTAGAGCGTTCAGTATCCAAACTTATAAAACAATTTAAATTTTGAGCATAATCTGGATAAATACTTACTGCTGTCATTTTACAGAAACATTTAATTCAAAATGGCATTTTGATATATTTACTGTGCTCAAACCAAATGCATGTATGACTGAATATAAGGATTTTTCGATACTTTCTCTATTTTGCAGCATCCTATCCTGCGTGATCCTAAGATTCACTTCTCTGTTCCAGAGTTATTCCTTATGTTTGTTTCATTTCCTCTTTTAAAAGAACAGGACACCCAAAAAATTAGACTACCTCAACCTTTTGGTCACGTTTTGAAAGGTTAAGCAGAAATAAGAAGATGATTACATCAGGCATGGATTGTTTTAGAACGTTCTGTTCCCTCCCAGAAAGGGGTATAAAGATGGGAATAAAGATAAAGATGGGAAAGGACTAATACGAGGTAAACGCATGGCCTCCATCCACATGGCTGGGCACGTGCTTGTAAACACACGTGCGCAGCTCAGTCGAGTACAGTTTTGCAGTGCAGATATTTCCAGTTACAGCTGAATTCATGCTTTTAATCCCAGTAAAAAAACGCTCTTATTTACCTTTTTAAAAAATACTTAAATGCCTGATTAAAGGGCCGATTACTGTTGTTGTTAGAACAGACTCTAAAAACAGTCAGGGTAAAATGTCGAGCCCTCCTCACCTGTTGCTGCATTATCTGAGGTGGTCCCCCCTGTCTGGGATGCTGAGACATTTGTGAGGCAATGCGCATCTGCTGCTGGATCTGCTGCTGATGCTGCTGCTGCTGATGCTGCTGCTGCTGCTGCTGCTGCTGATGCTGATGCTTCTGAGCGAAAGCGACCTGCTGCATGTGCTGCAGTCGGAGCTGAGCCAGGTTAATCTGTCCAGGGTGCTTTCCTGGGTTGTTGTGTCCAGGTGAGATCTGCTGCCCCATCATGTTCGGAGGGTGGGGGGCTGGTGGAGGCACCTTTTCAATTACCAGGTTACCTGAAAAGAAAAAATATATATATTTCTATATATAGTGCAGGGGTTGGCCAATTCTGGTCCTGGAAGCTTTCTCCTTATGCAAAGATTGGGAGGTCTGTTAATGGGAAGGAAAATCCCAAAACTTTGCAAATACTAGAGATGCTGTGAAAGTAAAGCTTTTGGCTGAAGGCAGAATACTGAACAAAGGTTTTCATTTATTTTGCCACTTTTTCCCACCAATACATAAATTAAAAACGCAATGTTTTTCCGAGATGGATTATTTGCAAAGTCTGCAGTTTTTTTGCCTTGGAATCAGTATCACATTACTGCTGCTGAAAAATATCATAGCAGAAACACTGCAATATGACCTAAAATAACTAGTCATTATTCAGTATTAATATAATTACATTTATACCATCAGTTGCAGAGTATTCAGTGCTTTCATATAAAATATGCACGCATACAGACATGGTTCTTTGAGCAATGCCATAGAAAAACATGTAAGAACTGTAAGAAAAATGTGTAGAGTTAGGAACTCTTTAATAATCATAATTCTTTATAGAAACAAAGTTGGTCTGACTATGGCATTGTTCTTAAACCTCTTTCCACCTCTTACCGAGGTTGACGACATTCTTGGCCCAGAAGGTGGGGTCGCAGAAGAATCGGACCGCTCCGTTGGCCTGAGGTACCGGGTCAAGGGGAACCTTTAGGATGTGACGCAGCTGGTATGTGATCTGCAGGAGGAAGACGAAGAAATTCCCACAGTTAGTATGTTAAGTGCTTTTTATAGGCAGTTAGCATAAGCTAATTAACTACAGTGATTGCGGCTCAGCTCTATGGATTGTCACACACAATTAGAAAATGAGAACAGAACTTTATCTGAGGAGCTCCTGCTGCTGTTTCTCACTGTATAAGTGTTTTATCAGCAATTATTCACTCTGAAAATAGAGGAATTGAATTGCGTGTACAGAATCACATTCAGCACAAGTGATAAAACTCAAAATAAAACTACGAGGTGCAAATAATAAACCTTAAGAGCAGTAACTACAACCCTTCTAAATATATTAATACTGTAGCATCGAGGATCATTTTAATGCACACTGAACTGAATTATTTGTTAACTGGAGAAAGTAATTTTAATTTTAAAATTTTAATACTGAAAAGCCTCTAATGGCTTCAAGAATAACAGTGTAATTTGATATTAAACTTGTCTTACTTGTGCAATAGAGCTTTTGAGAACTATTTCTTTAAATATTTACAGTTTGAGTATTAAGAACCATTTGTAGGGCTTATGGAACTATTTAAAAAAGTTAGTTTTGTAAAGGGAGCAGCCTACAGAGCATCTATGAGCTACACATGCACAACTACTTAATGCCTGTATCAGTAATGGATGCAGCGTGAAGTAAAGAATTTTAGCTTCCTCATTAAAATAAGTGTTTTAGTACTTTTGTACATATAGTATAGTGCACTTTCAGGAAACCAATACAGAGCTGTGTCTAAACTAAAATGCGCACAGGCAATGCACCAGCATGCATGCACCAGCATGCACTCAATAACCCGATCATAACTGGATTACTGCAGTGATCTGATTACTCTGGGTCACGTGAACAGCATGCTTCGATTTCTTAGATAAGATTAAGGCAAAGAAACCAGATTAAGGAATCCGATGAGGAGAGCAAGATTTTAGATCAGTAATCGAATTTCTCAGGGCATTTATACTTCTAACCTGATTTGATTTGGTTTTCTCAGAGTCTGCATGAACACGAGAATAATCAGATAATAATAATAGAGCACAGAGCTAGAAAAGGGCAGCACTGTGTTATTAGAAACCATAAAAATAGGTTATAATCTATATTGGTTTGTTAAATTATAATAATAAAAATATTAACAAAAAGCTGCAGCAGGAACTTTGAAGTATATAAAATATTCTTGCAATATTTACAGCTCCTTGCAAATTACTGGCAAAAAAGTGGTGGAACAATTTATAGATATAAAAAAAATCATATTTTTTAGAGAGTGTCATATCAATATCAATATGTGATGTCAAATATTAATATTTTCATTAAAACATAGGTGCTCTAAACTAGGGGTGGGCAATATTATATTGTATACAATATATCGTGACACAGAAATATCATGATATTAAAAATCCATATCGTGATAATAGAATAGGGCTGTTCTGTCTTAAAAGTAGTCTATTATTTACTGTGAAGCTTTAGGTGTATTTATTGTATAATTGTTTTAGTTTGCAGTTTATATGCATGCACTAAATATTGTGCAATATTATTTGCTGCATTATATTATTTTATGCTATATTATTTATTTTGCCATATTATGATTATTCTGTTATACTATTATACTATATTCCTGAAATTAATTAATTATTTTTCTGTTTTCCTATATCGCCAAGTATATCGTTATCACAAAAATACCCTGAAATATCGTGATATTATTTTAGAGCCATATCGCCCAGCTCTACTCTAAACTCCCTAAGACTTACCCTCTAATTTTAGGGCTACAGAGATTTTTCAGAGGCACACACAAAACAGAGGGTGAAGAATCAGTGGCAAGATGGCAGCACCAAAGAAGTGACCACAGAAACCCCAAAATGCATGTACTTTCTTTAAGTTGAAAATAATTAATAATAAAATAATTAATGTATTACCATAGTTTAATGTGTAGTTTCAATTATATTACCATTTTCTTCAATTTTCAACAACCATAAAAACTTAAACGCTAGTAGTTCATCTCAGAAGGAGTTTCAGTCAAGTTTCTCCAGCACTAAGGCTGGAGCAACATAAGGATTAGCAGCTAATTGCAGTGCTAACTATTTTGCTGTTTAGAGAAGAGTATTTTTGGAATTTAGTCTGCATGTTTACCGTGATAGTGCCGCGCTGTTAAAAATCTAAGCTTACTGTAAATAAACAGAAGTGCTTTACTCACCCAAATAAACATATTTCAGGAGAGAAATCTGTGTAGATTAACATTGAGCACTCGTTTTACTTTGAAATAAATCGTTTTCTTAGAATTACAGTTTTGCTTACTTAGCTGCCTTATAATCTGGTGTGCCTTATGTATGAAAATAGACCAGAAAATAGGCTTTCATTAATAGTGCACCTTATAATACAGCACGCCTTACAGTCCTTAAAATACGGTACATCCTTGTAAAACGATCAAAATCAATGCAACCAAATGAAAAAGCAGTAAAAAATTGATGTTAAAGCAACAGTCTGAGGCTCAGACTCTAAACACAGCCTCACTGATCTGAATCTGAAGCCTGCAGTCAAAACACAGCCGTACACAGGGTGGGTCACTGTTACACTCCGGTCTAACCCAGAACTAAAAACGGACTTTGTAAGGAGTAATTTAAGGCGGGGGATTAACGCCGGGCAGTAGCTGCAGTCCGGCTGCTTCAGGGTGGAGCTGAGTGTTGGGGAGTCTCACCAGTCTCTTGCTGTAGAGCAGGGCGGTGCTGCTGCCGTTACTGATGGCCCAGTGTGTGAAGCGCAGGACGTGCAGGATCTGCTGCGCCATCAAGTTAATGTCCCGCTGCTGGCTGTACAGCTTCATGGTGCGCTCCTTCGTCACGCTCTGCAACAGGGGAAGAACAGCAGGTTTAACAAGAAGGGAAGACAGACAACAGTGATGGAAAGAGACACGGACATAAAGGGGACGTTAAAAAAAGTTTTATTTCAGAAAGTTTCAAATCAAGCACCTCAAAAAGCCCAGGTTTAACGAACTAAATAAAATATTTATTTCTGCGCAATAGGCCAGTCACGATAAATATATTATCTACTTATTATCATAATATAATATATTTGCACAACCTCAATTATTTTATTTATTGAAAAATGGCCATAAATGGAATGAGCAGGTGTGCCAACAAAAAATAAACTCTGCTTTTGTTTGATATGATTTTATTTTATTTTTTACAAAATAAATGAATATCAGTGGCATAAAATGGCCTCAAAATGATCCTAACATAATTTATTGCAATTATTTATTAATGAGTTATTGTGATAGATCTACCTTACATTTTTTCTGACCTACGTTGTATATTTATTAAATTTACTTTTATTTTCAGCATTTAGCTGCACATAACACTGCACAGAAGCTTCCACACACAAATCTAATTTTAGATGTTTAAATGTTTGTTCTTCCCCCCTTTGTTTCAGCTTCCTTTCTGTTGTGGGTCACTTTTCTACACCTCCCAAGATTTAGCCTCAGAAAGTAGATTAATTCCTATTTTTAATCTTTATCCAAGTAATTCCTGAAATATTCAATGTGTTAAGTCTGGACTTCAATATAAAAGTAATTAAAAAGTTTTAGGTAATGAGGGGGAGTGAGTTTAGCTGGTTTGTCTATATAAAGTGCTGGCGCCCAAAGTGTAATTACGGTGCGCGGCAGTGGACAAACAGCTATTTTATAAAACGAGAGGAGACGAAACTCAGAGATGCGCGTCTGGACGGGACTAAAATTACCGGAGGAGCACAGAGTTCAGAGAAAAACAGTAGATAATTCAGCCTGTAATTTTTAATCTCAGAGGACGTCTGAGAAAAACATGTATATGATCGTTCCGGACGGGAATAAAATCATAGAGGATAAACCCCCTCCATAAAAGAGAGAAAATGACCCCAGAAACCCCTGAGAAACTAATCCCGTCCAGATAGGGCTAAAGAACCCTTTTAATCTCCTTCAATACAAATCAATGTTTTTTTATTTTTTATTTATTTTTTTTTAATTACAGTTTTGTTTGCTTAGCTTTACTTAACTTGGTAACCCTACACCACCACCTAGCTGTGAGACCTGCTGAATTAGAAGGGAAACATGGCAACACCCCTGTTCCTTACTAGTGTTGCATAATGCACCTTATAGTGCGAAAAATATTTTAAAGTGCTAGTTTCACCAATAGAAGAGGTGAAGTCCCATTTATCCCAATATTTTATAAAATGGTCCAACATAAATATATTTTTAATTGCATTAATTTCATAAACAGACTACACCTCATTTCTAAAACACTTTCTCGAACATACCTCCAGCTGCTGAAGCAGAGACTTGCCCTTCTTGTTGATTTCATTGATAAGTGTAAATACTGCAATCTTAATCTCGTGCTCAACCTTCTTGTGCGTATCTGTTGCTTCTTTCAGTCTGCCGTGAGAAAAAGAGAGAAATGGAGAGAGAGAATAAGGTAAATCAAAGGCCTTTACCTCCCATTAAAGATGCAATAAAATCAACCAAGATACAGACAGACAAACATGTCTAACAAAGCAGTGTTTTCCTAGTAAAGCGCCCCCCGTCACACGACTCGTCACGAGCCGCACGCTTAATAATGAGTTAATGATCTCAAACCGCCGAGGTTACAGCAGGGTAACGGTGCAGCGCTTCAGCCCTGCAGAACTACAGTCAGTCAGTCAGTCACACACCTGTGATTTAAACACCTCAGCTGGGGGAATGTGAGCGATGAGGATGTGTGTTTATACAGGATGCTGAAGAGCGTTTAGACTAGACGAGAGCTTTGTTGTTTGGAGGATGTGCAGTTTAGATAGGAAGCACAGATAGTTATAAATATAAAAAAAGCCTTTATAATGTGGATAACTAGGAAAAATATGTATACATTTTTTGCACTAAAAGGTGTACAAAATTGTAATTCTTTAAAATAATTAGTTTTTTTTGTTTTAAGTCAAACGAGTGCTGGACGTTAATCTACACAGATATCTCTTTTCATATTGGGTGAGTAAAGCGCTTCCGTTTATCTACAGTAAGCTTAGATTTCTAATATTTTCAACAGCGCGATTAGCAGCAGCGCTAGCCACTGTTAGCAGCACTTAGCACTAGTCAATGCTGCCCAACAGTGTTCTGACAAGCCAGGGTGATATTAGCTAGTGGTTCATCTTATGTAGCTTGTTTTAACATGGTAAACATGCAGATTACAGTCTGATATACTCACTTCTAAACAGCGAAAGAGCTAGCAAATTTTAAATAGATTAAAATATGCATCTTATAGTGTGAAACATACAGTAAATTCCAGTTTTGCACCTCACGCACAAAGTCAAGGGGTGCAAGGGGAGTGCTTTCTGAAAGAGGATGTGGACGCAGTTTATTTTTAAGAGACAGCAACACAAAAACTTATTCCAAGCGGAGAAAAATATATTGGAGAAATAATATCCACAAAGAAAAATGATCCTTTTAAAGCAGGATTATGGTAGAGCTGGTATATTTTTGCTCCTGGGGTCCCATAATACCAGGATTCGAACCGGCGGTCTCCCAATTCTAGTTCCAGCGCTGAACCACTCTGTGCCGCAGATTCAGTTATTATGCAATTTTATATTATCATATATAACAAAAGGTCAGTAACAGAAATTTAATTTGGTAGCAGTCTTACCTGTTTTGCACCTGAGCTGCAGAAAACTGCACAAAATTTTTCTTCTCCTGCAGTTTTGCCATAAATGTCTCAATGATTCCTTTCTGATTTTGAAAGGCTTCTTCCAAGAACTGGTACCTGTTAAAGAGGGAGGAAAATGAATAAATGAATACATAAATAAATACATAAATACATAAGTAAATACATAAATAAATACATAAATAAATACATACATAAATAAATACATAAATACACACACAAAAATAAAGAGGGAAATATTTTTTTTGATTTTATATATTTCTATTTCTTTGACCCATATACTTTCATAAATATATATATATATATATATATATATATGTGTGCATTTGACAATGAATCTCAATAATGAAACTGTGGCATTATCCCAACAGTACACAAGAGGGAGTGCGTGCTACACCGGGAGTACTGTGAGTACTGGTGTGCTGATCTTAACTGCAGCCCACCAGTGCTAATATCTCACATATATCTCAGCATATCTCACATATATCTTAGCACATCTCACAGTCCAGCACTCCTCCTCCTCCTCATGTATTATTGATGGACTGATCGAGGGCTAATAATAGCCGTTATGAAGAGGAGCAGCAGTGCTGCAGGCGGAGGCTCACCTGTGCTCTTTGTGCTCCAGCAGCTGACAGTCTCTGCAGGTCAGTTTATCGCAGGTCTCGCAGAACAGCTTCAGGGCTTCCTGTTTGTGGACCGGGCAGAACACGGTCCTCTGTCCTGAAGAACCCACAGAATCTGCAGAAACACAGAAATCACAGCTCAAACAGGGTCCGGTTAGATCACCTGAAATATGATGCAGCTGCAGCTGTAGCGTTTAGGCCTGTCACGATAATCGCAATATCGATTTATTGTACAATAAATGAACATAAACCTCAATCCTGTTTGATAATCATGATATTTTTCGTTTATTGTGTTTATTTGTATATGTTTGTTCACATATATAACATTGAACAGTATTTTAGCCAGTCATGCTTCAATAACTGTGACTCCATAATATACACACAGCTTTATAATTCCCAAACTAATTATAATAAATTATTATTTAAATTTTAGCTGTCTTTAGAAAGTGTATAATTACTTTTTTATGCTATTCTGTTATCATTATGTCAGTAGCATTTAATGGTCTTAAAATGACTAAATGATCGTGTATCGCAATAATTTCTGGGACAATATATCGTCCACAAAAAATGTCTTATCGTGACAGGCCTAGTAGCATCATTTTATAGGTAGCTGGTGAGGTGAAATTACCTTAATTATAGTTTAATGTATTTTCATTATGCACAAATCAGGGATGAACAATTCAATATTAACATACATCACCATTATTAAAATGTTTCCTATTGTGATAAATGACTTTTAAACACATTCTGTATTTTTTCACATACATTATTCTTTTTAGAGCATCTGATACTGACTGCCATTAATTACATGAATGGGCCAATTCATTTTTTTAGACGCTTAGAAGCACAGATATCAATTATTTATTCAATTATTTAATGTAATATTTATTTAATTATTATGACCAAAATGAAGAAAGTGCTATACACACACACACACATATATATATATATATATATATTATTTTGCTCATACCATCCAGTGCTATGTAGGGGTGTACCAAATCACATCAAAATCAATATTATCGCAATAAAAAAAAAAGATTTTTTTTTTTTTAGCATTTTTTTTTAGCATTTTATATTGTATAGGTGTGCAATATGGCCCTAAAATAATATCACGATATTTCATGGTATTTCACGATAACGATACTCTTGGTGATACACTGCTTTAACATAATAAAAATGTAATTTTATTACTGCATACGATATGATATGGCACACCCCTAACTACGATACTAAAAAAAATCGATAATTTAATCAGATGCACTCCAAATATCTCCATATATCCAGGATTCAAGTAAAATAAAATGATACTGGACAGATATAATCTGTCTCTAGTAGATATATAATAGAAAATGAGAACATTTCTTTCATATGGCAAAGCCCTTATCTATACTAACTCATCAAACTCACATGAACTCAAAAGCTTTAAATGAAAACACCACAGCACACAGCATTCACAACCTCTCTCACTCTTTCATCTCTCTCTCTTTTTCTCTCCCAAAGAGCCGTATGTTTTAACCACCCCTCCACCACCCAGCCAGTCCCGAGCGAAGAGAGGGAGACCGTAGGCGAGTTAGCAGTAATGAAAACAGCATGGGCAGAGAAACGGACCCGCTCCAAACTCCTGCCTGCCTGTTGCCATAGAAACTGCGTTAGGATCTCCAGCCTCTAAAACTGGAGCCAGAGCGACCACAGACGGAGATGCCTGCGCACGCCAACTTCCCGTCAAATCATGCGTTCAACTGCAGAAAAAAACGAGCGCGCTAATAATACGCGTTTATTTTAAAATCGATTTTAAATCCAGTGAGCAGAAAGACTCTCCGGAGGATGCATTATCTCATTATCTCATTATCTCATTATCTCAGCTTCAGACGAGCTTCATGTATGACATTCCACCACTGTGTGCTCAAGACCTGGCAACCACTGTTCCAGCTGAAAAACTGCAAAATCATACAAACAAACTACAAATAATCCTCATTTTTTTTAGTTTAGTTTGAGGTCATACCGTCGTACTGCGCCTCCCGCCCGGATCGCTAATCACCGTATTTGTTCTGAGAACACCTCCCGACTCTGATTGGCCCTAATCACCACCCTGTTTGTTCCGAGACCACCTCTTGACACTCATTGGCCCTAATCACCGCCTTGTTTGTTCCGAGACTTCCCCTGACTCTGATTGGCCCTAACCATCACCTTGTTTCGGAGACCTCCTCCTGACTCTGATTGGTCCTAATCACCACTTTGTTTGTTCCGAGACCTCCCCCTCTCTAACTGTGATGGACTCAAATCACCAGCTTTTTCTTCTCCCTGATGGTGACTGGTTCTAATCACAATACCGTTTGTTCTGAGACCTTTCCTGACTGTGATTGGTCCTAATCACTGCGCCAACTGTTCTCAGACTTGCTCCTGACTTTGGTCCACATGTGACACTGCAAAAAATGGGTTTCCGGCGGTGCTGAATTACACAGACATACATACACTGAGCTCTTTTTAATATAAATTAATATAAATTGTTAGCTGAACACAGAAGTACACTACTAATTGAACTGTGAACCATGAACCACGAGTGGAGAACACTATAAAGTAGGGCTGGACGATATGGTAACAAAATTGCAGCATTATATTTTGAAATTCAAGACATTTTCATGATATAGTAAATCTATTGCGATGTTTTGCCACTCTAAAACTGCTTTGCCACTGCTCTTTTACTCAAAATACAGTGAACTTTTAGACAATCATTTTTATATAAAAAATAATAATCATTTTGCTGCACATATTTAAATAATATGTTTTATTTCAACAAGGTCATTTACCCAAGCCACTCATTAGGTCTTTTAAAAGTTTTAAGAGTTCAGAAATCAATATTTGGTGGAATAACCCTGGATTTTAATCACAGTTTTTAATCATGCATCTTGGCATCATGTTCTCCTCCACCAGTCTTACACACTGCTTTTGGATAACTTTATGCTGCTTTACTCCTGGTGTAAAAATTGAAGCAGTTCAGTTTGGTGGTTTGAGGGCTTGTGATCATCCATCTTCCTTTTGATTATATTCTAGAGGTTTTCAATTTGGTAAAATCTAAGAAACTCATCATTTTTAAGTGCTGTCTTATTTTTATTTTTTCCAGAGCTGTCTTTTTCAAGGTTGTTGTAAAAGCACACATTATTTAACCACTGATTTAAGCTGCATTGGTTAATATAATGTATGCACGTGCCATGTGTGTATTTTGTATAAATGAAGACATTCACACGATCCAACAAAGAGCATCTGTGATTGGTCAAAACGCTAGCAGCACACAATAAAACAAACATTCATAACCCCGACTGCTCAGAGGCTCATGTGCACATTCTGCAGCAGCAGCAGCATTGTAAGAGCAGATGGAGCTCCAGCACTAAAACTCACCGCTGGAGACCTCCTCTTTTTTACGTATATTATGATCCTTGGTGAACTTGACCCTCTGGTGCGCCTCAATGCAAGTCTTGCATAGCCATTCCCCACACTCCACACAAAAACCAATGGCACTGGCATTGTCTTCGCAGCTGGTGCATACCTGCATTGTTACAAGGAAACACACAAAAGGAGGTTATAATGGGCTTGGAAAGCTCATGCAGATAGGCCTAAACTGGGGATGCTTGTTTATGGCCATTTTTACTTATTTATTTACTTATCCATTTGAAGAATACAGTATTTTTTAAATCATTTAATTTTTATTTAATTTTCCCAAAAATCGACAGTGTGTCTTTTGAATGAATTAAGGGGCAGTAAAGCCACTCCGCTGAAGTACAGGGTTAGATACACAAGTTTCAATTTAGTTCTCCAGCACAAAGCTGGAGCAATATTAGCATTAGCCGCTAACCACGCTAAGCGCTAACTCTTTCACCACTCAGAAATGAGTACATTGGACTGTAGTCTATGTGTTTACAGTGTTTAAACAAGCTACGTGTGAAAGCCGCTAGCTAATATCGCCCTGGCTTACCGGAACACTCAGGGTTCCTCAGCTGTTAGCCAATATTGCTAATGCTGCTGCACCCAGCCTTTATTCAGCCAAGTAAAATACAGTTTTCAGGGTGAAATCTGTGTAGATTAACATCCAGTGCTTGTTTCACTTTAATTTTTTTTAAATTATTTTAAGAATTACAGTTTTGTTTACTTAGCTTAACTTTTGTATTATTTAATTAGTTACCCCCTACCACCCAGTGGCAAGACCTGCTGAATTGAAAGGAAAACATGGCGACACCCCTGTTCCTTACTAGTGTCACATAATGCACCTTATTCATGAAAATAGACCAGAAAATAGACGTCCAATGATGGTGCACCTTATAATTTGTTGTGCCTTATATAGTGAGAAAAATACAGCAGATGCAAAATGCTTAAAAGCTGATGAGCATCCTAACATGTGAGTCAGGATGCTGCTGAGTCGGGACACGCTCTCACCTGTGTGGATTTCTCTGTGGAAGTGCTGGAGGCTTCTGTCGTGTCCTTCACAAAGTAATTGTCCACCATGTCGGTCTGTTTGTACTCCTGGTAGCAGACTGTACACCGCATGACATTCACTAGAGTTGAGTAAGAGAAGAAAACAAGGAACAAGACGGTGAGTAAAAACAACACTGCTGAGACCCAGGCTGACCTCACTGATCTGCTGCGATCTTCCAGAATGAGCCTTTTGGAGTGATTAGATTTGTCCCCTTTAAAATGAAAGAATACAAGAATACAGCAGCATGTTTATACAATAGGGGTGCGCTGCCATATTAGAGCAATACGTCATTATTTTATCAGATTTTATCATATTTATCATATCATAAGCTTATTGAGAATATTGAGAACACTATCATTAGTGTTTAAAGCACACTGACCCATCTCTGCATTTCCTTAAGAGAGAGTAATTTGCGCAGCTTAACTGGATGATGTGCTTCAAAATATGAAGAAAAATAACTGTATTGTGTATATTAAAAAAAAGAAAAAAATGCATGTGAGTATGTAAAGCCCTGTTTTTAAAAAGAGCCACTAAACCATAAACCATTTTTTCCATTTTTATTAATAGCTGAAATGCTTTCCTTTCAAGTAATCTCTTCTTCCTGTCCTGCATCTAAACCCATACATCATCCAGTGCCCCTTCCAAACTACCCCTCCTATTTCATTTATTTTTTTAAGCCTTTTTCAAATTTAAGCTGAGGGTGGAGTCATTTAAAATCATGGGATTTAGTGCCCCTTTAAGAATCTGCCACTGCTGATGCATTTTGTTTAATACCTTTTGTGACAAGCTTCCGCGATTAACAGTGTATATTGTGCGAATATACAAAAATATTAAAAAAATCATATGATATAATATATTACCATATTTTTACCATATTGCCCAGCTCTTTCAGTGCATGATCACATACTTCAAACGGTGAAGGCATTTACACTGTTTTTATCAATACTGGAATCGAAATATCAAAGTAATGTGATTTTTTTTTTTACATGTATTTTATATTTTTAGTTATTGTAATGTAACCCCTGCATCACGATGCGTATCGTATTGCCAAGTTCTTGCCAATACTTGGCAACCCTACTTAAATTTCTGCTCTTCAGTAATTTTAGATTTTTTTTGGCTACCTTATTAATATTATTTATTTTTTTACTAAGCACTTGCCATTAAATAATATTATTTAGAAAGCTTTAGAGAGCCATTTAGAGAGCGTCAAAAATGTTTTATGAGCACAGTGATGTAAATTCACAATTTTTGTATTAACTGCACAGATAAATAAAACTCATTTGTCAATGATTCTATAAAATACAGCATATGTGGAATGTGGATGGTAATCTCTGTTATCACTGATAACAGCTTCAACAGGATCTTCCTGGGTTCGTTTATACAAAGCTGTTTTAAATAAGAGATATGACTTCTACTACTGTAAAATAATTTCTACTAATACTAATAAATTCAACCACATTTAGTCAAGAACTAACTAGATTTCTAATAATAACAGTTCTAACAAAATCATCTTTCAGAATCACTGCAGTCCACACTGTGCACTGCACGTATCTTTAAATAAATTCTGTTGAGTTTGTTTAACTGAAAAAGTGAAGCTCCTCAAGCACACGTGAACCAAAGCTGGTAAACCTGTTTAACCCTGAAAGCCTCTGAGTGAGTTAATACTTTTACGACCTCAGGTTACTTATTACTCTCATAGCAGTCGATGGATAATTTATAGTAGTTACTGAATAATTGCTAGTTACTGAATAATAGGTACTACAATTATTTTACCTAATTTAATGGGTAAAAAAAAGTCCTTAGCCCTGTGCTAAACTAGGGCTGATTTCTAAATTTACAACGCAAGTAAAAGTTGCCAAGATCCAATGCTCTTCACACAGTCCTATTTAATGCAACCGCTAATGCTAAAACTAATGCTGCTGCACCAAGCCTTAGTTGAAATTTGGAAATTTGAAAATCTAAGCTTTTTAATGCAACCTATAATCAGACATTTGTCAGAACAGGCTGTGCTACTATACTATATAGGCACATGTGCAAAGAAAGTGCAAAGCTTCACATGAAGTTTCGGTTTCATCTTTAGCATCACCACAAGAGTAGTTCAGGAGTTCTAGTGTAAAAGGACATATCTATTGCTTTAGTTTGTGTCCTTTATTTCTTTACACTTTATTATTAAGCTTTTTTTTTTTTTTTTAATTTGACACCTTCCTCACGGCTGTCATCCATTTCCACCTTTTTCCTCATGTCTTTTTTTCATATCTCACACACAAAAGTCTCATGAATATTAATCTTTCTGCCACAAATCAAATGCGTACAGCCCTGGAAAAAATGAAGAGAGCACTTCAGTTTCTGAATCAGTTTCTCTGATTTTGCTATTTATAAGTTTATGTTTGAGAAAATGAACATTGGTGTTTTATTCTATAAACTACAGACATTTCTCCCAAATTCCAAATACAAATTGAAATCAATATTCGGTTTTTATGCATGCTCTCCTCCACCAGTCTTACACACTGCTTTTGGATAACTTGATGCTGCTTTACTCCTGGTGCAAAAAGGGTTTTCAATTTGGTAAAATCAAAGAAACTCATCATTTTTAAGTGCTCTCTTATTTTTTCTCCAGAGCTGTACTTAGATTTCAATACCACAAACTGAAGTGGCCCAAATTGGGACTGAAAAACACATTCAACACAACCACACAAACTACCCATCTTTGTCAATTTTGGTGAAAAAGATTTGATTTGCGACACTTTTTTCTGCCTTAGAGTCCTTGGGCAAGATACCCAATGTTTCTTTGGTCTACCAATGTTGTGAGAGACACTTCAGATATATAAGCAAACACTAAGAGCAGCTGTAAATGTGTAAATGTGTAAATGTGTAAAAGGTGTAAAAGTAAGCCCAAGGTTCAAAGGATTATGGGAGTATGTTAACTACCCCCTCCCCCTACAAACACCATTTGTTTTACACTAATGTGTGACTGCTATGTGCAATTATAATCATCACAGCATGCTCTATACATATGCATCTGTATTAATTTAAAAGACAAAGCGCAAGACTGAATAAAAGAGAGAAATTTATACACTTTATAATAAAAAAAACATAAAATAAACAGCTGAGGAGCCTTAGCAGTTTAACCCTTTCAGATCCTGCATCCATTACAACAGACATTATGTATTTTCTTTATTTTTTCTTTAATTGTGTTGCGCATAACACTATTTGAGAGCCGTTCATTGTTGAACAGAATAGACCATGAACCAGCCAATGAACATGTTTATAAACTAATGATACAGTAACTTGACCCCGCCCACTGCACTGGAAAAACACTGGAAAAAACAGTAGTATTAGAGCCATTGAGGGAAAAGTAACAGCTAATTTTTACTAATTTAATGTAAATTGATGATTTAGAACACTTCTAGGAATGGATTTATGAAAAAAAAAAAGGTTAGAAATTTGAAATATATATATATATATATAAAAACATACAGGCTCCCAATGCAATGGAAATAAAAAATATACATATAAAATATTTTAGTTAATTTGCTATATAATATAATATTTGCTGTTTCCCATTATAAATCTAATAGAGACTTTAGATTATATCTGTCCAGTATCATTTATTGTACTTTAATCCTGGATACATACAGATATTTAGAGTGCGTTATTATTAGTCTTATTAGTATCATGACATTCTAAATCATTGACTTCTGTTACAAATCTGATAAAATTATATATTTTTCAAATCTCTCAGTTAGGGGCGTGTCATATAATTTTTTGCCATATCATTATTAATTTGTTGCATTCGAATATTCTCTAAATATATATATATATACCGCTATCGCGAACATATCATGAAAAAATATTGTGATATTATTTTATGGCCGTATCGCCCACCCCTAGTACAATATTATAGTCTTCTTTTCTGTGCATTGCAGACAGAAAACTGCATTTGTACATTGTTGAGATAATTCAGGGCTGAAAGGGTTAAGATAATTAAACAAATGCACTCCAAATGATGGAAATCATTAACACCCCCATGGAAAGCGTGTGGGAAGAACTGTGCCTGAGGCTCAGAGCTGTGCTCTATATATTAGATCTATATTTTATTACAGAGAGAGTTTATGTTTAATTTATAAGAAAAATAATAAAATCTGATGAAACAGAGACAGATCGCTCACGCTCGTGAGATTCTGGTGCAGGTCTGCGTCGACTGAGGAGGAATTTTCCTTATTTTCCTTTCGGGTGTTCTCTGATCTAGAGCACAGGCATTAGATTAATGTATTCGTGAAACTAATTCAATTTTGTTTTAATCTGGTTTTGGAATCAGATGCTGGCTGATAAGCCCTCCTTCCTCCCCTCCCCCCACGAGCCCATCCATCACCCAGCCCCCTCCTAATCTCCTTGACACGCCATCAATTCACTTCCCCCATCTAACCGGCTGCGGCCAGAACCGCTTCAAGCCGGCTGGATCCTGTTCGCGCCGGCTCCTACCGCTTTCAGCCAGTTCCCCCTAAAGCCCCAGCTGCAGACGGAGGCCGGCGATTGGCTGGCGAGTGCAGCTGAAGCGAGCCTCGCTCTCTCTCTCTCTCTCTCTCTCTCTCTGAGTGCAGGGCCACTGCAGTGGATTTACTCAGTCCCTTCATTAACTGGAGGCTCTGGGATTCTGCCCAAGTCACATCTGCGCCATAAAACACCTCATGCAAAGTGGTGTGGTCTGCTGTGAAGGAATAATGACCATACCCAGCATAAACATACCATACATCTTATAATACTAATAATTATAATAATAATAATATATAGCCCGATAATCCATATAAAAACTAAAAACGTTCTAAAAACAGGGATTGGAAAATAATCCTTTTCAAAATATAAAAACGAAGATCAATAAATAAATATACAGTTTTTAAAATAAGTACGTGTTTATGATATAGTTTTATACTTCTGTATGACTAGGGTTTTGCGCAGCTACTAGGGATGGGCGATGTGGCCCAACAATAACATCATGATATTTCATGGTGTTTCCCGATAACGATACTCTCACTGAATTGAAAAATTCTGAAAATCACGATACTAATAACAATATATACTGTCTGTAGTAGATATATAACAGGAAATGAGAACAGTGTGAATTTTTTTTTTTTTTTTTTTTTTTTGCTAAAAACAGCAAAAATATTTCAGGGTACATATTCGACCCGTACTGAACATCGCAATATATTGTGATACATCTAATTTTAGGAAACTCTCACTGACCCACTTGTTTTAGGCCAAAATGTTGAGTATATGTTTGTGTATGGAGCATTTTTTCTCTATGTAAAGTATATTTCATTTATATAAAATACTTCTGCTACTTCTACAAATTATATAAAGTACATCCTGTACTGTTGTGTATATATACACTCTGTATATTGAGTATTTTAGCTAATCTCTGTCCATATATTTAGCATATTTCTGTATATTTAGTACAGATACTTTATGTATTGACTAAATTCCTGTTTATTTAGTCCTTTATTCTAACCTACCCGTTAGCCACAACACAAGCACTGCAATAAATTGATGTCCAAACAAGAGTTAAACCATCACATGACTTAAATCACCAACATCCACTAAACACTTTCACAGACAGGGATTAAGCCCAGACGTAGGATTAAACCCTGTCTGGAAAATGGGAAAGAATACGGTAGCTATGTTAAACGACAGAACATACAAAACATTATAGTATAGATGAGCACAGAGGCCATGTTCCCAATCTGTAAAATCAGTAGTCAGGAATGCTGTGGTGCATGTGATTATAATGAAGCGAGGGGGGGTGAAAAACACATTGAAGAGGGGGTGTGCTGAAAACACATTGGAAAATAATCCACTTTTACAGTAATCTTTAATATATATGGACTGATTTCAGGAGCTACTCTCATTATTTGGGTATTTTAAAGCAGAGAGTCTCAATTTAAAAGTCTGACATTAAGAATAAAATAAAAATGAACAGAAAATGAAAAGAAAAAGAGAAAACAAATAGAAATACTTTGCATAGCAAAACTCCACTGGCCTTGACGAAAGTGGTGAAGAGCAGCCAATACCTCTTGAAGAGAACCAGGCAAATCAGACGCAATAAAACCTCTGTACTGCGCATTTGTGCATTAGACTAAATGCACATGGCATTACATTAAGCACTGCAGATCAGACTTAATGTATGCAGCAATGTAAAAGCCAATCAATCCAACCAAAAGATTCAAGGGCTTTGGCCTAGTTTTCAATCCATGTGCTTAGTCGAGTGCCTGATTAAACAGAAAAGCAGTTCTAGAGGATTCCTCCATTTTTTTATTGAATTAGAGCAAAGCTTAACCACAGTGTTTTCTGCCCAGTTAAATACAGATACTAACAACAGCTAACATCATAGCATTAAAATAACCGCAAACATGCTTTTAACAGCTTAAGCTAAGCTTTAAAATTCAAGTTGATGACATTTTTTTAGTTATCTCTTAAAAATAAAGCTGCTAGAAAGGGTTTTTAAATAAAAACATTGCATTATCAACAATACATAGAACTAATGAGCAATGCATTTTACAATTAGCAACAAGCTATTATGTCATGTTTAAAAACAGTGGTTTTAATGTACCGTATTTAAGAGACGCTACTTAACTTAGCTAACTAAGTTAAGTAAAGTTAAGTAAACAAAACTGTAATAAAAAGAGACTTTCTTTTAAAGTCAAACAAGTGCTGGATGTTAATCTTCACAGATTTCTCTCCTGAAAAAAAAAATGTTTATTAGGGTGAGAAAAGCACTTCTGTTTATTGTTCTGCATTAGCGGCTAACTGCTAGCTGTTAGCCGCTAATGCCGCCCAACAGCACTACACTGAGGAACCCTCAGTGTTCCAGGAAGCCAGGGCTATACCAGCTAGCGGTTTGTCCTACGTAGCTTGTTTTAACACAGTAAACATGCAGACTACAGTCCAATGTAGTCCTCTCTGAATGACAAAAGAGCTAGTGCGGTTAGCGGCTAATGCTAATACTGCTCAAGCCCTGGTGCAGCAGAAACTTTACTGACTGGTTGAATTCATACATAAACCGCACCAGATTATAAGGCTCACTGGCTCTTTTTGGGAAAATGAAAGGATTTTAAGTGCGCCTAATAGTCTGAAAAATACGGTATGCTTCATTTATTGCAAATTTTTTAAATCAAATTATTTTGAATAGTGAAAAAATTCCACTGCTCCTCAAATGCTAAATCAGATATACAAATTTTATGTCTTAAAATGACTAATATAATCAAGTCTGCATGTGAAGACACTTTTTACATCACATTATAGTTCCTTATTTATTTAAGAGCACATTCACTCTGGCACAAATCAGACTCCAGACCAAAACAATCACACAGAGACCCGCAAGAGGAAGTGGTCTTTAAAAAAGGTCTGAAGTTAGTTTGTGGTGAGAACAAGATCTGACCCTTATCTGACACAACTATCAGGGGCTTAACTGCTGCTCAGGTGTGGTGTAAGCTGGTATATTACACAGGTGATTACGACAGATATGAACAAATGCCATCTCTTCTGTTTTTAGCACAGTAGCGCGCACTAGTCTAGAACAAAGGACCTTCTCCTCCAATAAAGCTCTGACTAAAAAAAGAATTGGCCTGTCACAATAACTGTTTTCTAATGGATGATATATTGTCCCAATACTTATTGTGATAAATGAACACACACAGCACAGGTGGGTAAGCGAAAATGGTTTCGCCGGCGTTGAAAGAGATGTTTCTTTACATACATAAATTTTATCTTTTTAATCTATAATATCTGAAAACGCTACTCATTTCTAAAGTGTTTATCTATCTTACCTTGGTTACCGGCACCTCCCACAGACTAACCCGCGCATATTTTCTAAACATTTTGCCGAGGACTGAGCTCATACTGAAAAATTCCAGCACTTTCCACACAAACACCCAGTGGGGGATAAGCATATATTTAGCTAGAAATAAATCCTACCACTATTAAAACTGCATCCATGATTAATTAAAAAAGAACAATAAAAATCTCTCCTTCAAAGTTTATTCTGTGACTCGTTTAGTGCGCTATTTCTCAATTTTTTTACTTTTTTTACTTAAGTCACAAACCCACGTTATGAAGTATAAAAAATAAGGTTGTGTGTATAGAAGGTCACCGCGTGATATGAACGCATTGACTTGTAAACAATGTTTTAAATCATCGATTCACTCAACTCAACCCAAAGCATCTGAACACCAAACACCAACTCTTTTTTTCTTTCTTTTTTTTAACATAGGTAACCCTAGTTTTGAACCATTTCTTTGTCATTTGTAGTTTAAATTTTTAGTAAGGGGAAAAATAATCGATTATAATCTAAAATCGGATGGTTTATTTTATTAAGATTATTTTAAGCCATAATCGCTCAGCACTAGATATATCCACGTATCGCCTGCATAAATAGTGTTAAAGACTACAGCAGCAGTAAAACTGTACTCAGTACAGAAAATTAAAACATGAAAGGATGAAAACAGTACACATCTGGTTAAAAGTAACGCAGTTTTCTTCTATCTTACGGTAAGTCGATTACAAATCTCACAACAAGCCAAATAAGGAGCAAAATGTTTGACGTAGTTTGTTATAATGCCTTTTGGTGCATTGGTGCAAGAAGACTCCTAAATGGTCCTAAATGGTTAAACAGATTCACACATCTCTACAACACACACAGAATCAAGAAGGGTTCGTCTACAGCATTGTTCAAAAACCATTCAAAGCACCTTTACTCATCAACCCTTTGTTTTCTTTATTTATCTACGACAGCATCTTATTCACTGATGAAATAAAAGAAAAACAAACAAGTTAATAAAGCTGTGAAGTTTTTGTGAATTCCAACAAACATTTAAAGTCAGTTTTTTTCCCCAGACAGGGATTAAACTTAATCCTGGAATTCGTATCACTGAGAATAGAGGTTCTACACTGGAGAGAGAAAAACAAAGCCATGCTTAACTCATTTTTGTTGACAGAACCCTTTTTAGTTAAAAGCCACGTGAGAGGAAAATGTTTTAACTGAACTGGTTCAGAAACTTTACCATAAGACAAAGCCTACTTAAACTCATTTCCTTTGCCAACATGGATCTTTTCAGAACCAAAAATGGACATTTTAACATATATATTTTAGTATATTATAGTATCACTCGATACTGAGCATTATTTCTATATTACCTTCAATATTATGATTGAAAAGAGTAGAAAGTATTTATAGTTTTAAGCGGTTTTGTCTGCGTTAAAACAGATGCTGCAGATGTATCCATGTATTGTCTGCTAAAACAGTGTTAAAGACTACAGCAGCAGTAAAACTGTAAAACAAAGACGTAAACCTTGGTTCAGACTCTGATCCATATATTTAGGTGTGAAAATGTTAAATGTTAACATAGGGTACTCAAGAAGGGGAACTGGGTGATGTATGGGTTTAGGGGCACTGGGTGATGTATGGGTTTAGTGGGAGGAGCATGAGGGAGAGCTGAGGGGGCTGAGCTGCTGTGGGTTAAAGCTAACTGTAAGAATTCTGATCAGGCAGCATTTCTTAATACAAACAAACTGATTTCTGAGGAAATAAAAGTACATTTGTTTAAACATGCTCTTGTTTCATCCATTCCAAGATCAATAATCTGAGAGGACGACGACCTGTGATGTTAGTTAATGCAGAAAAACTAACCCAACCGCTGTAGCGTAAGCTAGTTAGCCAGACCTAAGGTTTTGCGCCTCTTTAAATTGCAACTCCAACAACCTAAAAACTAGGGATTCACTGACGTACCAATGCCAATAGTAAAATGCAGAAACTGGCATTAAAACCTGCTTGATTTCCTCTAGAAAAATATAACATTTACTTTTATAGATATTAGCCAGAATTAAGACTACAGTTGGCCAAACTGTCTTATTTTCAAGAATAATTAAATGCATCAATAATAATTACTGATGTCTTCCATATCCCATATTAAACAAACAAAATCCAGCAATTATGCTAGTTTTAATCATGATATCACTATTTATGTACCTTTTCATTTTTTACTGGCACTAGGCCTGCCACAATAACATGTAATAAGAGGATGATTTACTGTTCCACAAACTTTTTCGGCAATAAAATATTTGTGATATTCAATCGTACATAAACAAACATAGAAGGAAACAGTGGATTAATTTTATCATCAGTCTTTACCTCCTGAAACAGACTCTGGCGCGCCGTGGCAGCCACATCATTATCTATATCAGTTCAACACCGCAACAGTCTGTTTATAGTTACAGATAACCTCTGTAATTATGTGCTCACGGTCACCAAATTCATCAGGCCCCACCGTCTCAGTTTCGTGGTCAGTCATATTCAGTTACCACGTCCTTCTCGTCTTGCCTCAGTTAAGGACAGCGGTCAGCATCTGACATGATTGATAGATTTACAACAGAAGGCCAATCTTAGCTGAGCAGTGTGTGTTCCAGTGCACAGACTCACCAGATGTTCTGAGGACTACAAACGCAGTGTTGTAGGCCAGGCATGGACAGGGCTGGGTATCGAAATTCAATACCAAAAAAGGTACTGAATGAAATGTCTCGGTACTACCAAGTACTGGAAGGTCTCAAAAATTTGGTGCCTGTTCTTTGATGCTTCGCATGAAGCGTGCATAAACACGGAGAGCGTGCACGGTACGATAAAAACAACCCCCACAGCGCCCTGACGCGCAGAAATGAAAAGCTTGCGCAGACAGACGGTCAACACACAGCCGTTGTGCTGAAATCTCTCAGGCTCTCTTTCTCTTATCAGTGCAGTCTTTCTCTCTTCAGCTTATTCGTGATCTCTCTCTTTCTCTCTTATAATACAATAAAAAGTATGTAGTCTGCCAGACCTAAATCACACCAATCTTACTACTTTCCCACCACAATACAGAATTCTTAAGTGACTGACACCACTAATAAAAATATAATTTAATTTATCTAATGCGATATTTCTTTAAAAAAAGAAAAAGGAGCAATGTAACCAGCTAAAAGTAGCATCGCAACTCAAATATATACAAGTAATCAATACAGGCAAAATCAAGGTCAGCACAGGTTTGACAATTCATAAAAGATCAAAGCCTGGTCATAAGTGACTGGTAACAATGGTCCAGCAGAACTGCGAAGACTGAGCGTACTTTCCGATACGTATTTTCGCATCAATCATCAAAAGCACTAATTACATACGTTACACGCCAAAAACAAAACCAAAAGGATGTATAAAATCCTACATGACCAAACACGAATTCACCATAAACCTGATACGTTTTCTATCAAGAACTACACAGAAAATCTGATTTGAAGAGATTTGATTTGACACGTTTACACAGCCCTGAAAAAAACTGATCTATCTGACATTAAGGAAATTAGAATTGAAAAATTAGACATGATCTACTTCAGTTTTGTGGTTTGAACATACCTCAGCCACGTTTTGTGTCTGCAGCAGGGGCCTTAATACCAATTTATACCTCTGCGTCAAACCTATGCCACAGCCTACACCGCGTACCCTACTCTGTAGCCTGGAAATGTAACTACGCATCATGTGACGCGGACAGCTGCAGCTATGATTGGTCCGCTGTACCTCGCATTCCCTCCCACACATTCCCGCCTTTGCTGTTTCAACAGCAAAGCCACGCAGAGCCGCTGACACACACCCGCAAAAGTATAAACGTTCTTTGCCGCGTAGGCTATGTCGTAGGTTGTAGTATCACGGCAATATTATATTTATAATAATATTAAGATTTTATATACAATGTTTTGGCATATTGACTACAAATCATGACTACAATCATTTACTCTCTAAATGGTCTCTTTAAAACAGTGCAAATGTAATGAAACAAACGACAGATAACGCACATCTTTGTCAATGTACTATATCTGCAATAATGGTAGAATCAAGCAACTGTGTATTTGTGGATGATCCCAAAAAAAAAAAAAAAAAAAAAAAAGGGGGACTACTGTCAATAAAGCATCTGGAAATATGTAGTTTGTTTAGTCTGTGACCACATGTGACTTGTAGTCCAGAGACTGGTTAACAACACAGTGCAGAACACACATGAATGAGACATAATTGAGACATTAATGACTGTAAATGAAGAACGGTCATAAAGAATGAATTACAGCACAGCAAGCCGATCAGACTGACTAATGAAGGTGTGGCAATTAGTCCAACGCAAGACCGAGACGTGGGGAATTAATCAGAAACGGGTGGGTTAGTACGTGCCGAACATTAAATGTCAGAAAGGACATTAATTCAAGCAATAAATGGGACTAGTGCAGCTTCAGACACTGAGAATAATCAGCACCATCACACTGTCCTAACCAATCAATCAGCAGAGACTCAGACTGCTGCTCACCAGCAAGCTTACAGTGAGCTGCGTGTGGAGTCTCACATGCTTCACAGTCATCACACCATCACACAAGTGCCTGCTGGTGAAAGGTGATAATAGAGAAATGTTTCAGCCTGTTCTGATTGGACTGTTAAATTTTACAGCAAAGGAAGTCTTAAATTATACTATAAATATTAGCCAGAAACAACACACAATTCTCGGAAAAATTAGACTCTATATTTATCTAATTTGTATGTATTTTGGCCCCTGTTTTCAAAACAATCTTAAGTACCCACCAAATGACGCAGACTGTGGTAAGAGACATAAGAGTAAAGCACATAAAATTGAATCAAATATTGTAAAAGACCTAAGATAAGACCTGCTTAGCAACAGGGACACAGACCACTTCAGTTTCTGAATCAGTTTCTCTGATTTTGCTATTTATAGGTTTATGTTTGAGTAAAATGAACATTGTCGTTTTATTCTATAAACTACAGACAACATTTCTCCCAAATTCCAAATGAAAATATTGTAATTTAGAGCATTTATTTAGATGAAATAACAAAAAATATGCAAAGCTTTTCTTTTCATGCAAATAAAACAAGTTCATATTCATAGGAAGCTTTAAGAGCTCAGAAACCAATATTTAATATTTGGTGGAATAACCCTGTTTTTTTTTTTTTTATCACAGTTTTCATGCATCTTGGCATGTCTTCCTCCACCAGTCTTACACACTGCTTTTGGATAACTTTATGCCACTCCTATATATTTTGAGTGCCTTTTAGCATCATGACATTCTGGATTATTGACTTCTGTTACAAATCTGATAAAATTCTTGTATTTTTTCAATATCTCAGTATATCAGTTAGGGGGAGTGCCATTTCATATTGTATGAAAGAACAGAATTTAATTTTCATTTTGTTGCAGTAGCGTATTCTTGATTTCTTTTTTTTTTTATCAGAGTTTGGTCATATCGTCAATAGTATCGTTTTTGCAAAAATACCATCAAATATAGTGATATTTTAGGGCCATATCGCCCACCCCTAGACAGCATCTATTATTAAAAGCCCTACATAAACCAACTTCAATATGTTTAAACTACAGAACCCTAGCTGTTAGGTGGAGGAGATTATTGGAGGTTATAGTGAGTGAGGGGTAAAGTACTGGGGAGGGGAATGGACAGATGCATCATCTTCCTGTAGTATGTTACTTACCTCAAAAACAGAGGTACCAGCCGCTAAATAAACATCCAAAACTGTTCAATGTCTTACAAATCAGTTTTGCTCTTAAACAGACTCCTAAAGTAGAGCGTACAGCTGGCCAGTGCTGATAAGATTTAATATTGTGATATTTCTCTTTCTCCCCCTGCATATCACAGCATCAGATATTATTTGAGCTCGCATTGATTAGACCTGTCATGATAACAAATCAATAACTTATCATACAATATATGAAGATAACCTGCATCATTTTTGCTGTCCTCAATATTGCTGGTTGTATTTACTTAGCGAGAAAGTATGCTGACTCTGTTTATAATGAGTGAGTTTATTTTACTGATGCTTTATTTATTTTGGATACTTAGCATATTTTTCTAGATTCCAATTGCAAAGTATGAATATTCTTAACAGCTAATTCTTAATAAGTGTCTTAATAAGTAACTGCTCTGTAAAAGCAATGCCCAAATGTTTTATTATACTTATATTATTATAATGCTATAATAATATTGTTTGTCGCATTTACTTCTGGGACAGTATTTCAGCCCAAAAAAAGTGCTATGCTAAAAACAAAATAACCATCTTGTCTCATTGTCTTCTCTTCAATTGACACTAAATTACTATTATTATTATTATTATCTGTATTATAAACATTAACAAGATAAACACCAATTGTTTCCAAAAAATATATATATATTTTTCACGCATTTTAAAGATGTTTTGAACTGATGAAGTTAAAATAATGTATATATAAACTAGATTGCAGTTCCTGGCTAGTTCCATGGTGTTGCTAAGTGGTTGCTAAGGTGTTGCTGAGCGGTTGCTATGGTATCCTTGGTGGTTGCTATGATTAAGTAAGAAGTTAGCTAGTAGTCTAAAGTCTAAAAATTGAAATAAAAGACCATAAACAAAAGGCTTATCATCATCAACACAGACACGGCTAATTCTTAGGCGTTATATTATTATAAATGTACACAGACTAGGGTTGAATCATATGGTAAAAATTTTATACCACATTATTTAAATACATTTTTAAGATTTGCACACAGTATTTGTTGTGATATGATCGCATTTTCAATGAATCAGTAGTGAGAGATCCTTTAAAAAAACGCTTCCATCCTCAGCAGACTGAGTTTTATACATAATATACTACAACTTATCAAATGAAACATAAATCTGCATTCGATAACCACTAATGACATGCCTAAAAAAAAAAGTATAGTGCCAATTTAAAAAATGTACCATCATATTGCCCACTTCTAACACATATGTGTGATGTATTGGATAAATAAACCATGACCATGTTTCTAAGAAAAAAAGCCGTCTGTGATATAAAGGACAATAACCAATGAAATAATAAATGCTCATTATACAGTGGTCTGTGATTTATTGGTTAAATAATCCATTGAATACAGATCACAAAATAGCTGTGCTCCAAATAGCAGTATATCCAACAGTATGTCAGCTAATACTAGAGTACTAGCTAGTTGGGATATCGCCCCAATCCTATAAGCCCCAGTTCCCTTAGCTAAGCTCCCATTCGAGATAAAGCTGTATGGGTTCGCTGTACTGGAGGCCCTGGGTTTGGATCCTCTGTTCATCCAGAGAAAGAGAAGTGAGAGAGAGAGAGAAAGAGAAAGCAGCTTAGAAACAAACTAGCCATATTAAAAAAGCCCACAATAATAAAGAGGAGAATTAAATTAGTGTAAGTACTGATTGATGAATTTAGAACAAGAATTTCTATCAAAACATTGTAACATTTTAGCTGTTTTTGGTTGTAGAATACTAATAAATGGTGTGTGGAGTTTACCTAATAGTAGCCATGTCTTAAATTTACCAATCTGACCAATAAAACAAATCTAATGAAGGCCTCAGCCAGCCAAATGTGCTCTAAAGAGATTCAATCTCAATGATCTGTTCAGTAATTCTACCCATGGATCATTGTTGCTAACCAGCACTGTGCATTTGGTGTGCCACATTTAGTTTTTTAGGTTATCATGTGCTTTTCATGATAATTCTGGCTTTAAAATGCAAATAGAACATTTAAATCTACGAAAAACATTAATTTAATCTTTAATTACCTTACTTTTATCCTGATACAGAAATTTCATTTATTTAATTTATCTACTTAGACGTCTGCAGGGCGTCTGGGAGCATGTTCTAATCAGGCCTGCAACTAATGATTATTTTGGTAGTTTCTGTCATGCCCCCATCCCTTCAAAATGAAAGAACTAGCTGAGCATAGGTTTTAAATGCGCTTTTAATGCCCAGATGATGTTTAAAAGTGTAATCTGTTGTGTTTGGGCACTTTAGGAGACTATTCCTACACCATTCCTAGCTCTTTGTGGAGTATGGTGCCGTTACAAATCAACGATTAGTTGACAAATTTGTCTATCTATATATCGACTAATTGTGTCAGCCCTAGTTTAGCTTTAAAGATAAACCCTGATTTCCTAGTGTGTCAGAAAAACTATTCAACAGGAGCTGCAGTGGTGTGTGATGATTCAGGCTGGATTGTGGCTGGAAGCGCCAGCCGGTCGATTCTCAATTAAAGCTGCAACTAATGATTATTTTGATAGTTGACTAATCTGATTACGGTTTCAATTAGACGATAAGTTGATAATGTTTAGAAGTGCACGGTTCTTATAGTATGGTGAGTAAATATGTAATCTGTTGTGTTTGGGTCCAAGTTGAGTGTGAAGGTTGTGAGTGAGCCCATTATCCCTCTCTTCCACTGTTTTTATCACTCCAAAGCATTTAGTGTAGTGCTGTGTTACGAATTAACAAATTAGTTGACAAATTTGTCTTTCTACATATTGACTAATCCTAGTAGCCATAGGTTACCCTTAAAAACAACTCTACAGGACCTGCAGTGGTGCGTGATGGCTGAGGCCAGAGTCTCAATTAATGATTATTTTGATAGTTGACTATTCTAATAATTACTGTTTCGATTAGTCGACCAGTTAACGATTATTCCCTTTAAATGCCCAGAGGATGTTTAAAAGTGAATAGTTCTGATAGTTAGTGAGTAAATATGTAATGTAAATATGTAAATATGTATATATGTATATGTGTTTGGGCACATTTGGAGACAGAGGCCAAGTTGAGTGTAAACTTTGTAAATGAACCCATTACTCCTCTCTACCATTGTGTTTTTCTCTGCCCACTATTTAGTTTGGTGAAATTTGGAATCATTACAGCCCTATAATATGGTGGTGAGGGGATTTGTTTATTTTTACTAGGTTGCAACAAGTAACTTAGACCACTGCAACGATTAGTCGACATAATTGATGAATGTTTACATTCAGTTTAGCTTGGTCTGTGTCCCCAAATATGCTCAAAAACAAACAAGTTAACTTAAGACATTAAAACACAACTGATTATCATAACTTTCCACATTAATTGAACATCTTGTGGGCGGTTTAAGAGTTTTTAAATCACAGCGGTTGAGAATATAGATATCATAGAAAATATAAATAATCATCGACTAATCGACTTATAAAATAATCAGATTAGTCGACTACCACAATAATCAGCTTTAATTAGAGCTACACAATGTTAGCACGGTTTGACAACTCGTTAGCTAAGCTAGCTTAGGTGATAACTAACCAGCGTTAACTAAGGCTAGAAGGAGCTGCAGTGGTGCTCGTGGTCGGGAGGCTGGAAGCACCAGCCAGCCGGTCGCTTCTCGATCTTTCTTTCTAAAGCGGGAGATCCACCTACCGATGTGCGTATCCTGGCCGTGAGGGCCGGGGACTCCCACGCTGATCTGGCGCTCGGGCTGAGGGATGCATTTGAGGCAGAATGAGTGCAGGCAGGGCAGGAGTTTGGGCTCACAGTCGCGGTTCTGGAGGCACTGTTTGCACACCGCGCACGTATCCAGCAGGTTGATCGGGGCGGCGGGCGCGGGGGGCGGCAGCTCGGCTGAGGGAGCCGGGGGAGACCCGCCGGCTTCGGCCGGGGCTGGTGTTGCGCTGTCACCCGCAGCCCCGGACGACTCAGCGGCAGCGGCGGTGGTGGTGTTCTCGGCAGTCGCAGTCTCGGTCTCAGTCTCAGTCTCCGTACTCCCGTTCCCATTATCAGTCCCGGTCCCGGTCTCGGCCTCAGTCTCGCCGCTGTTGCCGTCCGGGGTGCTGCGACTAGCGCTCACTTCTCCTCCACCTTCACCGCCGCCGCCACCCTCTCCACCTCCTCCGCCACCCTCTCCACCACCTCCGCCACCCTCTCCACCTCCTCCGCCTCCTTCTCCCGCGATGTCGCTGCTGTTCTCCCCGCCAACAGAGGTGGTAGCAGCAGCAGCAGCAGCGGCGGCGGCGGGCGGTGGTGGAGGTGTCGACTCCCGCGGACCGTTTTCCCCGCACTGTCCGTCGCTCCCACCCGTACCGGCCGCTTCTGTAACACCAGCCGGCTCTGAAATCACCTCCTTAGTGTCTCCGTTCACCGGGGCGGCGGGTTCTACCTCCATACTAGCCGAGCTCTCCGTCTCCGCTTGGCCTTTGTTGTCCGCCATCTTCCCTCCTCTTTGAACCGCCTGACGTCCAACACGACGGAGCTGCGTGCGACGTCATCACGCAGCAGTGAGAGGCGGGCGTCCGTGCGTCAGCGCGTTTAGCCAGTATCTTCAGAATACAGTATACATACATAATACAGTATTATACTAGAGTCACCCAGACTATAACATAACATATAATAAAACATATAATAATCTTAATAAACCTAAATTCTGGTTTCTGAAGCTGAAAACTAACTCTTCTAACTCTTGGTCTTCCCATACTGGGGTGGTCCTGAAGAGGGCCAGTTTCATCACATACTTTAAAGTTCTTGAAAGTATTTGGATTGAGTGAAATCCATTTCTTAAAGAGCCACTAAACCCTAAACTCTAAACCCATACATCACCCAGTGCCCCTCCCAAACTACCCTTCCCATTTTTTCTCAAGAGCACCAACATATATATATATATATATTTTTTTGTATATATTCTAGGTTCTAAAATTAAAGTAATATCCTAAACACATGGTTATTTGCTATCTTTATTGTTCTATTTTAGCCGTTTAGCTCCATTCACCCCCACTCATTGAGGACTCACTCGCGGGCTCCCTCTAGCGGTCTGTTGTATTTCACTGATATTCCGGCGGAGATGGGAGTGGGCAGTCTCTCCATAAACCAGCTCTGCGAAAAGTTCGTGAAAAACATCTAAACTTATCGATTTCTTATATATATATATATATATATATATATATATATATATATATATATATATATATATATATATATATATATATATATATATATATATATGGGTTAATTATTAAGTTATAGTTATTAGGAAGTGAGTCATTATTACCAGACACTAAGTCATAATTATGAGGTAGTGAGTCATTATTATGAGACACGAAGTCATAATGAGGTAGTAAGTCATCATTATGAGATAGTAAATCACAGTTATAAGGTAGTAAGTAATTATTACAAGACATAATTATGAGATAGTAAGTTATAATTATGAGGTAGTAAGTCATAATTACGAGTCACTAAGTCATAATTATGAGATACAGAATCTGGCAGTATTATCTAAAAATTCTGACTTAGTATTTCTTAATTATGACCTAGTGGAGGACCTTTATTTATTTCCAAGTGGTGGAAATGAGCTAAATCTAAAGTATAAAACAGATTCTGTTTTTTATTTATATCATAATACAGCACATGTTCCTCTTTAGCTTTAATCACTACATTATAAAATTTCCAAGGTAAAATCACATTAAATAGGGGAAGAGGTGTGTCCAAACTTTTGACGGGTACTTTATGAATCTTAGGTAAAGTACCATGTGTTTTCCTCGAGTTTCGTGTCTTCACGTGGTTTCCCTTTAAGAGTTTCAGTTCAACACATGAAGACGGAAAGATAAGGGGCTGTAAGTACTTTATCAGGTCAGGAAAAGTTCGTTAGATAATCTGTGTAATATAGAGCTGGGGGATGGTGCCAGGGGTGGGTGTGTCTCAAACCAATCCCTTATTCCCTACTTAGGGCGCTGTTTCATTTTCTAGGGAACATGAAGGAATGATGATCTCGGCTGCATTTAATTCTGTAGGGGTTAAACATATTCCAGCCTCGCAATGTTACCTGGATATTCCAGATATTATCTTATCATCTTACAGCACAAGTGACTACAACTGTAAACACTTCTGAAACTAGGCTTTAAAACCCACATACTTCTTTCAGTTTACTAACATTTTAGCTGCTGTAAAAAAAAACAACACTGGAGCCCTAAAATTAAACTATTTTATTAAAACTGATAAAAAATGTAAAAAATAAATTCAACGTGTACAAATAGGTCAGTTCTGAAGTAGGAGACCAATAGTGTTTCATTGCTGAAAATGAAAAATATAATGTTGATTTAATTTCCTTTTGCTATCTGGGTTTTGTAAATAATGTATTTAATCAGACAAGACTCTTCTATTAGTGTTTTATCAGAGCTATATTTAAGAAGAAACAGCACAAAAGGCAAGTCCCTCTCCACTACGTGGTGTAGCACAGTGGATAACACCACCTTCTCCATGGTACTAGGACTAGGGTTTGATTTTATATATGCGACTGGGTAAGCACAACAAGCTACAGCAATAAGAGTAGTTTATGTTATGGAGCTCCTAACATTAATCATGCCACAATTTAATAAATTGCTCTCTCAGTTAAATAAATAATTCTTTCAATATACTAAATCATTGTTAATGAGATTAATAAATTGTTCCCTCTGATTTTCCAATGTGTTCCCATGAAACTGATGACTTAATTAAACTGATGCTTTTGGGAATTGATTGTTTAATTATTTTTGCATAGAGCTTTTGTATAAAAAAATACTTAATGCTGCTATTTGATTAGTAGAGCTGATAAGATGAAGAAAGCCTGTAGAAACAAGTAAGTGGTCATAATATTCTGACTGGACTGTATTTTCTGTATTTGATTTTAAAGTCTTAGACTTGAGGAAAGTCCCGTAGCTTTGGGGCTAGCATGAAGGTTGGAATAAATGATAAATGGACTAAAAAAAGCATTAAAGAGTTTAATTTTTATGAACTGGAATGAGACTCTGAATAATGAAATACCATTATAGATTCATTAGCGCTCTCTGGTTGCTTGATTGAAGTGACAAATGAGGCCCAAAAGGTGGCCTAGTTTTTCATTATAGACAGTTTTCTTGCAGTTTCTTTGAGAAGTGAGCTTAGAATAAAAAGTTATGCTCATGAATTTGGCTGGCGAGATAGAGTCAGTGTGTATGCAACATGTAGGGATCTAGTTGGGCTTTTTAAATGAGCCCCATCATTACAGACCACCTTAAACAGCCAGGCTAAACAACCTTAAACCATATATTTTCCATTAATAGCTAAAATGTGTTCCTTTAAAGTAATGAAACATAGCAGCCCTGCTTAAATTTGTAATAAACATTTCCTAACCTTTAAAAAACACTTTTATTTATTTATTTTTTTTGCCTCTGCAGCTCCCTCTCAGGTTCAACTGTGCTATAGGTGAGGATGATGTTTACATGTACTTTGGTACACAGATACATCACAATAAGCAGATTAGTCAATTAATAATCCTGCCCCCTCTGCTCATGACATCCAACCATCTGCATCTCATTACCGCTATCAGAGGCACACTGCTGCTTCTGCATCTCAGCCAATCAGCTCTCCCTCCTGCCCTGCCTCTAAACCCATACATCACCCAGTGTGCCCCTTCCAAACTACCCCTCTCATTTTTCTAGCCTTTTTAAATTTGTGCTGAGGCTAGAGTTAGCAAAAATCAGGTAGTTTAGTGCCCTAGTGCCTTTAATCTCATATGGGTCCCACACAGGTTAAAGAAGAAATGCATGATTCGCCAAAGAAAGCTTTTATTACATTTGTACAGCTTAAAAATTATAAAAAAATACATACAAACTACCAACAGAGCTTTGCTGAGCTGTTTGGTACCAGGCTTTCAAAAACAGGTAACATTTCTGATGCCATTTCCTCTCTGGGACACTCCACCGCTATTCTCTGAAATGTCTTTTCCGCACACTTTATCCGAGTCCGCTGGTTATTCCAGGTTTGTCTGGGAAGATGCCTCTGGTTAGAAGTCCTGTCTGATGTTCTCTTTATTCTCCTCCCCCTGCTGCTGCCTCAGCTGGGTGACGTCATTCTCCAGCTGCACGATGGCGCGCTCGATCTCGTAGTTTTTACTCACAAGGGACACCCAGCTGTCAGAGGTAAAGATGCATCAGTCACGGTCATAGTGTACTTTAATAAGATCGTTGTTTAATATATCGTATTTTGTGGACTATAAGGTACACTATCAAAAAATGTCTATTTTTATACACTTAACTATAAGGCACATTTTAAATAACAATAGTAAAAAACAAGGTTGTCGCCATGTTTCCCTTCTAATAACAAAGCACATCAGTTTCCTTTTAGTAAGCTTAGATTTCCAATATTATAAAATTAGCAGCACCTAGCGCCAGAAAATGCAGCCTGACTGTGCTACACAGAGGAACCCTGAGTGTTCCAGTAAGTCAGGGTGATATCAGCTAGTGGTTCGTTCCATGTAGCTTGTTTTAACATGAAAAACATTCAGGCTACAGTTCGATATATACAGTACGATATGAACGCCGAAAGAGCTAGCACTATAGGTAGCAGCTAATGCTAATACTGCTCCAGTGTTGATGCTGGAGAAACTTTACTGAAACTCCTTAATACCTGACTGGTAAGATTCATACATAAGGCACACCTGATTACAAGGTGCACTGACGATTTTGTGGCAAAGTATAGGATTTTAAGTGTGCTTTATAGTGCGAAAAATACAGAAAAAATATTTTTTATTGGATCATAATACATAAAAAAAAATACTTTGACTCAAGCTCTCGCAGTTTGGCTCCTCCAGTGAGCTGATCGTTCTTTCTCTGCCAGTTCAGATCCTGAATCTGCTTTCTGAAATCACAAAAGTCAAAACCAAGGTGTTAAACAATCGATGTTTAAATATTTCCAAACTACATTACATCCAAACCATAGACTGTATACAGCTGGACAGAGCATCGTCTCTTAAAAGTGAAGCCACCACAGGTCGGGCGCCCCCTGCTGTTCGGCTGCAGAAAGCTGTGTAACTCCACCCATCCCCATAGGTTTCAATGGCAAAACAGACAACTCTCAATCACGTTTTTTTCTAATATGCTGTAATTCTACCTCCATTATTTAAATGCAGCAGCTAGTGTAACCTCTGCTTATATTGTCAAATTTTTATATCCCACAGAATTCGGTTTTTAAAACTTTATTCGGCTCTATTCAAAAAAGGTGTGGTTATGGTAAAAGGGCTGGTTATGGGCGGGGCCAATAACAGACCGTCAGCTCTGCTCCGCCCCGCTCTGCAGTCTGTGACCGCGAGGCAGCCCTCAGGGGCGGGGTTATTTAAATGAGTAGGCGGTCTCTCCACAGCCTTTCTCCCTCCTCTGGTCTCTACTGCGCAGACTCGGGTTTCAGAATCGCCAACATGGCGGAAGATTTTGGCTTCATTTTCATTGAATGAATGGGAACGGCGTCCATCTTTATATACAGTCTATGATCCAAACGTATCCAGGTACCTCTTCTTATTAGTGATTTAAAGTTTTTCCAGGTGCACTCCATGGAGGCACAGGTGCTAATTGGTGCACAAACACAGCCCATATAATCCCCAGAGAAAAGCACTGCAGCACAACACTGTGTATTAATTATAGTTTACAGTTTATTAAACACTATATAAACAAACAGTGTTTTAATAAACATATATGTGCACTTTTAAAGCTCTCATTGCCTCATTTTAAATGTAGAGCCCTCAGAATTCTATCAGTGAAGTGTGGAGCTACTTTGATCTTGGTTAAGGTTGTAAATAGTGATTTTTTTTTTTTGCACAGGCAGATGCTATGCCCCTATTCCTAGCATTGTGACCCTGGTGGGAGCATCTGCAAAAAGTGCTTTATTTCTCAATGCTGGGGATGATTGGAGGAAACCTATTTCATGCCAGATTCCTCATTAAATTTGCTTGAAATTTTATTTAGAATTAGAAATATCTGCTACATTTGAAATAAAAATAAAATATTTAAATAAAAATACAGAACAGAGATGGTATAAATTAGAAGATCAGAAACTGGATAAAATAAAAAAAAAAAGAGTTCATGCAACTACCAATATGGCATCTGTTTACAGATAAAGTCCCGCCCATCATTTTACTGGTTGGTGAAAAAGCTACCAAACATAAAAAAAAAAAAAAAAAAAAGCTATAAAACATTTTTTTGTGCATTATTATACCAAACGCTAGAAACTATTAATGAGATTTCTCTAATGCAATTTTTAATATATATTTATTTTTACCATTAAGTTGAGTATTTTAGTCTCTCCCCACTTATCCAGATCCAGTACCATTTTAAAGAAGATGGCCACCAAGTTAAACAGACTTTTCTATTAAAGATCATTTGTTCACACACACCAACAGTTACTTACCGAACCTTCTGCAGTTCCTTTTGTGCATTTTCAATCATGAAAGCCAAATTACTGTTAAACAGAAATAAGAGATGCAAATAAACATACAGTTTTACTTTATAAAAAAAAAACACAATAATTAAAACTAAAAGTCAAAAGCTACTACAGTTTAATACGTACTCATTAGAAAACTTCCAGGCGTTGGTTCCGTACTCGGCCATCAGATCAAGGTTTTCTATTCGCACGGCCTGATGCTCCAGCTGGGCCATCGAGTTATTCACACAATCCTGCCACGCTGTGATGTCATTCTTCTGTCCGGATGAGGGGGCTGGAAGCTCGTATCTGAAGTTACGTACATTAGGAGGCAGTGAGCCACAAAACTCAATAATAGCTGTGTTTCTGTTTTCATTTCTGCCTTTGCAGCGCCCCCTCAGGTTCAACTGTGCTACAGGCGAGAATTCCTCCTGCCCCACACCCCTAAACCCATACATCACCCAGTCCCTCTTTCGCAAACTACTCCTCCCTTTTTTTAAAAAGCCTTTTTATTAAATTTGAGAAGCAAAAGTTCACATACTTTTACCACTTACAAATAAGTATTAGTGAATAGTTTTTCTCAATAAAGATAAGAGAAAGTACTTTTTTCAGCTGTTTTTTGTATCAACTGAAGTTAAGAATTATTTTATAATAAATCTTTGGCACATTATCCAGCCCTATTTCAAAAATACCAATATATTTCACACAATATACTAAACCCACTGGTCTTTGTATCTGTTATTCAGGATCTCCTACCTCTTCATGCTGAGCAGCTCCATAGGTTGGCGAGCACCAAGCCTCTCAAACTCGTTCCTCATTATCTCAGTCTTTGGGTGCAGGAAAAAAAAAAATAAATAAAAATAATAACACTACTGAACATCTTATATCAATCAATCGATCGATCAATCAATTATGGATAATATTACTGAACACACAACCAGGTGAGTCACAGCCAAACTAGAATCTGTGAATAGAAACAGGATCAGGATCTATTTACCTCAAACGCAGAGAAATCAGGTGTTGGCAGGTAACTCAGGTAATTCTTTGTAGGCCGGTATCGCCGGGTCTCCTCCTCCACCAAGGCTGCAGCCTGGAAACAGAACATGTTCATCAGTTATAGAAGGATATAGTGTTATTGACTGTACAGGCTGTTATAATTTTTAGTAAATTAATCACAATTGCTGTTTTATTAGTACTTGTTTTTACTTTATAGGGGTGCAAAACTAGCATTTAATCTGTTATTTATTGTGGAATAATATGCAGCCTCGTTGATCTGGCTGTGTTAAACTTGGTACTACAATTCCCAGCATGCACTCACTGGAAATCCAACATAGAAAAATAAAGAAATACATTGATATTCAATCTATGATTTAAATCTTGAAAAATACCGTGATATATGATATATGATCATACCGCCCACCACTACAGCGTATATACAGAGTATATAACCGGTGGTTTAGAGGCTGTAACTCGGCTTTAGGAAGCGCAGCTCAGGCCGGTGTTCTGTCGAATTGTGCAACCATATCAAATCCTGCTACCCAAGTGTATATTTAACAGAAAATCCGTATTAGAGCTTGTTTTCAGTAGAAATTCCAGTAGATGTAGATTTAGTATATTTGAATAGCATAAATCACTTTATTATAATAAAGTTAAGGCAATGGGAGGTTATTATAAACTGGCTACTGTATTTATTATTATTAATTTTCGTTTACACTTTTATGAAATGAGTCAGTTCGTGTTGTTTAAAACACAAAAGACACGACAAAAACAGATTTATTATAATAAAAAACAGGAAAATTTATAATAACTCTAGGTCAGCGCATGCGCACTGCCTTTGGAAAGCAGGTATCGGCGAGTAGCGTAACTGGACGCAACACCGGGCTGTTGTTTAGGAGGGAGAACACGCTGCGTCTCCTCTAAACTCACAGATCCGCAGCCTGAATTAAACTAAACTAAACAGCCCCGGGTCTCCGTTACCGCCCCGCCCGGTACTCACCGCCTCCCGGACTCCCGGAGCGTCATAACCCTGATCAAAATACGGCAGCGCGTCCACGAACACCTCACCGGCTACCGACGAGGTTCCAGCCATGTTTCTCCCGCAGCGGCTCCAGCAGCAGCAGCGCGCAGCCGCCCGCCTGAGCCCTTCACCCCGCAGCGGAACCAGCGCCGCCCGCAGGCCTGGAGGAAAAACACCCATCCCAGCCAGAATATACCCTTCAACCTGAACCACAGAATCTCTTACAGAGAATTTCACTTAATATAAATGTTTTCTTTATTTTGGACAAGTTTTTATTCATACTTCTAAATTTACTAAAAAAAAAAATATTTTTTTACATGCTACTAGAATAAAATTCAACTGTATATCAAGTCCCAATTAATGAAATCTGAAAATGCGAAAAAAAAAAAAACTTTTTAAATTAAAAGAAAATTACCCCACTCATTTACATTATATTCAGGGTATTTAGCAGAAGCCCGTTTTTTACTTCAAAATATCCATAGCTAGTTTGTAGATATTAGAATCCAGAGATACACCAAGCTTTGATAATATTTATAATATTTAGACCCCCCATTGATGCTTTATTCTGTGAACTACAGACAACATTTATCCCAAATTCCATATAAAATATTGTCATTTAGAGCATTTATTTGCAGAAAATGATAAATGGCTGAAATACCAAAAAAGATTAAGAGCTTTCAGACCTCAAATAATGCAAAGAAAGTTCATATTTATAAAGTTTTAAGAGTTCAGAAATCAATATTTGGTGGAATAACCCTCGTTTTTAATCACAGTTTTTTTCATGCATCTTGACATCATGTTCTCCTCCTCCACCAGTCTTACACACTGCTTTTGGATAACTTTATGCTGCTTTACTCCTGGTGCAGAAATTCAAGCAGGTTTTCAATTTGGTAAAATCAAAGAAACGTATCATTTTTAAGTGCTCTCTTATTTTGTCAGTTTTATATTGTCTGTTTATTTTCAATAATTGTTTTATATAACAGTTCATTTATGATTAATTTTGTTCAGGAAAAAGAGAACAAAATATATAAATTTTGCCACCAGAGGGCGCTGACTGTACTTCCAGCATCATCATCTCACCAACCAATCAGCTCACAGTAGCAGTAATGCTCTTTGCTTTTTAAATACAATACTTTTCTACTGTCCTAAAATAAAGGAATATCCTGGAAAAGGGGTTAGTAACTATTTCTAATTTGAGTTTTTAGCCGTTTAGCTCCATTCACCCCCATATATTTGAGACTCTCTCGCGGGCTCCCTCTAGTGGTGTGCAGACAGGGAGTGGGCAGCCTCTCAGGTTTATGAGGATCCTGCCCTTATCATAAACTTTATACCAGGTTTTATATGAATAAACTTAAATTTTCAGGTAAAAAAACATATATTTTTTTGACTTTAAAAAAAGAGATGGAACACTATATTGAACTAACACCGCCCTTTTATAATCAATATATTCACCATTTTACAGTTATTTTACAATATTTTACTTATAAATGTTTACATATAATTAAGCACCATATATATACACAATTATAGTTTGTTTTAAAGCATTATTAACAGTACTGGATTCTTTAATATATTATTTCTTTCATATTATGTATCACCCATAGTTTATTTCTTCTTTTTAAAGGATTAATTGCTTATACATATTGCGTAGTTGTTTAGTTTTTTTAGTCAGCAGAATTACCAAGTCCATAAAGCTAGCTGGAAATTCTACAATTTGTGGCTTTAAAAATGTTAAATGCTAACGTTCTGTCTTTTCAATCAATATTTTTTAAATGTTAAATTAGAACTATTCTCTTAAACCATTGCTAAATTTTATACAGCAATAACAACAGCAATATGTTTTTGTGTTCCCTGAAAATCTGAGTTTAGGAAAGGTTTATTCACTACATAGGGAGCAAGTAATTGATTTGAGACACAGCCAGTGCTCGCGCATATGAAATGTTAATTACAATGCCTGAAGCCCTTACTTGCCAGTTTTGATTTGCCAGCTTTTCCAAAGCCTTTATCACACGTAAATCAGGCATTTACAGGAACTTCTGCATCAGCAAAAAGCTCCCACACACCAAATGACTAAATGATTACAGGAGGTTTTATATGAAAGCATTTAATTTGAAAAAGTCACAAAAGACAAAAAAAAAGCTCCTTGGTTATACAAAACACACATATAAAACTGTACAAAATGTCAAATATAAAAGCATTTTGAAATATGTCGTCGCAGACATTATACAACACAAACTTTTAGTTTGTTAAAAAGAAAAATAAGATAAAAGGATAATTAGAGACTTTTAAAAATCTATCGAGAAGCATAATCAGTGTGCCTCAGAGGAATTATAAATATACACAACTTCTGCAGGAGATGAGAAGCACCTCCTCATCTCAATCATTTATATTTATCTCTAAAAATAATACTTTCCAGTTTGGAAAGCAGTTGGGAGTAAAGAACGAGGAGTAAAATATAGAAAAAATGTAAAATAAAAATGTCCTGTTTTTTGAGAGTCACAGAAAAGACGAAGAAAGATCAGATCAGATCAGATCAGATCAGGGTTAGTGTGAAGAGAACTACTTCATTAGCTCACAGATCGACACAATCCGGCACAAACGACACGAATCCAAAGCTTTCTGCTTTACACAACAGTAACATGACACACACTCCTCCTCCTCCTCCCTTTCCTCCCGCTCTAATTCAGTCCTTCTTTGTTGCTTGTTTACAAAAGTCCATTTCCAGTTTTTCAACCGATTGAAATTGCACAGGCGCTCCCAGCAGGAGCGTTTTCAGGGCTCGACCTCTCGTCTCTCTCGTCTCTCCGCCCCTCTGATCGCTTCTTTTTCTCAGAGGAACGGGATCGCCGCAGCCTGATCGCTGAATCACAGCCTCCTGCGCCGGGTTTCGTCACTCGGCGCTCGACGCCGGCCTCCTTCTGCGTTAGGCAATCCCTCACTTCTTCTGCAAGAACTTCATTTTGTTCCCTAAAACACAGCAAACTGTCACACAGGGAGGAAAGAGGGGGAAATAATGCTTCCTTTTTTGGTGGAGGTGAAGACGCTATCTTACCGAGTCCCTTCAGGAATTTGTTGACTCCGCTGGGTTCGGGTTCGGGGCAGGAGGCGAGGTATTCTGCTGCTCTGACCTCAAACAGGCCTGTTAGAAACCCATAAACACATTAAACTAAAACACATTCAACTAAAAAAAAAAAAAAAAAAAGAACTCATGGAGACGTCTGACTCACAGACGTCTCCATGACCATATATATATATATATATATGTGCTGGGTTAGTAATGAAGATAAAACTAAACTAGCTCCTTAAGACCTTAAGAACACACCCAGGACCAATTCTTGGCTTGTTTGTGCTGCTTGCTGGTTTGTTTTCACACACAAGAACTTTTTTTCCCCAAACCCTGGATCACTCACTCACCCTTGACGCCCCCTTTGCGGAGTTCTCGGTCCTGGATGAAGCCAGCGAACATCTGTGTGTCCATGAAGAGCTGGAGGAACTGGCGGACCCTGCGGGACGGATGAGACTTCCTGAACGTGTCTCTGTTCAGCTCGCGGACGCCGCTGCTCGTCCCCGTCTCGCCAATGTGCAGAGAATAATGTCCCACCAGCTCCACGAAGAAACGCACAAACGCCTCCGACACCAGAGCACTCAGATCACACTCCACTGCAGGGAGAGAACAACAGGTTTAGGAAAAAACGGCAAAAAAAAATAATTTAAAACTAATTTAATCAATTTAAACTTTTTAAATTCAAAATTTATACAAATGTTAAAGACCTCAAGGGTTTTATAATGGAAAAAATCTCATTCTACACATAAAATAAAAATAAATAAATAAATAAATGGGAGAAAGAGGCAATTTATTATTTCAGAAGAGAAGAGGCTCAAAATATGTGATTTTCAACAAGTCCTATATATGCTGTGAATTTGGATAGAAAAGCTTGGTTCGTTTTTTTAATGACTCCACAACAAAAGATACATTTTACAGATCATTTTATTTGTCAACTAAGCTAATGATTATTAGTCAACGAATATTTCTGCCATGTCCTCCACCTCTAAAAACAATAGAAACAATAGAAACAGCTTAACATGAGATATTTAAAAGACATTTAATTCTCTAGATGTTGTTTAAACGTGGAAAGTACGGATATTTAGTGATTAAATATGTAATCTGTTGTGTTTGGGCACTTTTGGAGACCCATCTCCTAATTGTTGCAGACCTATTTTACAAAAAATGCAGAAAATAAGAGCTGGAGACTATGTGGGAACCAAATGGCTGATCACTGGCATTTATTCTGGTAATATGCAGTAATGCAGGGTTATTGGCTAGAGGTTTATAAAGCATTAAAGCCTATATTCTGCACAGAAATGCAGAAACCTTTTTAATTTGAGGTTTTGTACCTGGGGAATTGGCTGTGGGAAAGTCCAGATAAATATTTGTTTGGGTTTTAAGATCTGGATTAAAAAAACATATATATATATATATAACAAGGTGTACTTCTAGTGGTTGTTTATATATTTCCCTACACCCGGATTGAGTACTATTGTAAATTTTCTATCATGCCTTTTTTGATGTTAATTTCTGGTTATAATTGACTGTTTTCTAAAAATGTACGAAAATGTTCTAAGAGACAACATTTTGATGATGTGTGTATATGCTGACATACAATTGTTTCTTCAAATATATGTAAAAGATCTAAAATAAATGAAAAAAGTAATCTGCCTTTATTAATTCACTCATTTTGTTACACTAACCATTAAAAAAACTGATTTAGCTTCTTATTAAGTGAATTAGTGAATTAGTTAGCTCTGTATCAGGTGACAAATTCACAAAGTGAATAAAGAACATCTGGAGAAAGTGTCTCCTGGATAAAGTCAGTCAGTAAATCACATGTCTGGGTCTGCGTCATGTCTGTAAGTAACAATGGAAACTCTAAAAAAAATTGGTGGGACTTAGATTGTGCTCATTTTTGGCCTTCAGTGCAAAAGCTGTTATAAATTTAACTCTGGGGGAAGTCAGTGTTTCTGTTCAACAATAACCTCTGTTCTGTTCTCCTTAATAACAGCTGAACAAAGCCAACCGCAGGGTCTTATTATAACAAATAGTGTTGGAAGTGTTTGTTTGGGATATTGTGGTTTAATGGTCATTTCTAATCTGTGTTTTAGTATAGTTTGAATTCTTTATGGATAAAATTATGGGGTCATTTATAGAGATACAAATGTAAGGGGTCAAATATAACAATATAACACTATGAGGCAGTTTCCCAGAACAGGGATTAAGCCTCGTCCAGGAAAACACAGCATTTTAAATAGAAATTTTCCACTGAAAAGAAACGTCTATGACTAGGCTTAATCCCTGTCTGGGAAACCATTGTTTGTGGACACCCCTTCTAATAAATGCATTTTCCTGCATAGTAAAGACAGTAACTCTGATAAAAAAAACAAGATAAAATCTATTTAATACCATTGATTTAAGAAGAAACAATAATAAGAAGGTCTCCCAATAGTTTTGTTATAGTTTTGCATGAGCAGAATTCTGCACCCTCCTTACTCCTCCGCTGCCCTGCACTCACACTACGTTTAAACAATCCGTGCACAAACATTTACGTCTTCACTTACTGATCAGTGGGCTTGACAGTCTTTTAGTATGGAGTGAATTTTGTGCCAAAAGTTTTACACAAAAAATGTAAGTCCGCAATCTAAATTTTTTAAATCAAAAGGGAAAAATTGTAGTAAAATATATAGCAAATACATATTTTAAAATATACTTGGTTACTTTATTATCCTTTGCAATTATTTGAAAATGATTCAGTTTGGATTTTGCCAGTCTTTGCTTTTATTTTTGTGTTTTTGTGAATTTTCTGTGTATTTTTTTTTACATTTATCTGTTAAAGACTTTTACGTTTTTGTGTAAAACTTTTGGCACCAAATCCACACCATACTTTCAGCACCGAATTCAGCACCCCCGCCATGTAAAGCACCCTCTCTCTAGAGTGTATACTCACCGTCTACTTGATAAAATGAAAATAATCCGCTTTAATTTACTTAGAAATCCACGCCAAAAGTCACGGTTATCTCAGTCACAGTTGAACAGTGACCCGTGCCCTGGCCCAACTCTTTAAACAGGCCAGGGCATGGCTCAGTGTACCGTGCCCGGGTACAGTTCGGCGTGATCACACTACTAGTCAAACGAGTCGTGCCCAAGGAGGTAACTGTACCTGGGCACGGCACGGATTGCCTAGAGTGAGTACACCCTTAAACAAGGAGTGTCTTATATTGTTTTTGTGAGAGGCCCAACCATCTATGGTTTTCTCCATGAGGGTAAAACCATACTTCACACAAGGATAAGCATAAATAATATAGATGCTTTAAGCTATGTAGACTGGATTGTGCATGTAGTCAAGGTCAAAATGTCAAATTTAGACCTGTCACAATAACTGTTTTATAATAGACGATAAAGTGTATGTTAATACAGAGGCATATACATATTAAATGCTTATTTTAAATACATTTGACATACCAGCTCAATTATGGTGACTAGTTTGGGGTCACGGATCTGATAATTTAAAAAAAAAAAGCTCCATTGTTCAGGGCTAAATTACTGAATTAACTCTGAGCTTACGTATTTGTTAGCTCAAAATAGATTTTCAATGTTGATAAATGGAAAAACAAGGATTTCTAGACCAAATTTCCATGACTTTTCCAAAACTCTCTGGGTATTTTTATTTTTCCAAAACTTATGCAGGCCTGGAACTTGCTATTTTTAATTTCCTTGACTTTTCCAGGTTTTTAATAACCTTATGAGCCCTGATAATAGCTATATTAATAATGTTAGCTTGTCTATACTGGTCATTATTATTGGCCAAACAATAAATCAGTCGAGCCCCAGCCTGACTGAGCCACACTAAGTACAGTATATGCCACTGCTGTGCTTTAATAGAGACCTGCCAAAAATGATTAAAAGCTAGTTTTGATTAGTTTAATGGCTCGAGTTTATAAAATTAAAGCTTTTAAAGTCTTTCAAGTGAGTGCAGGTTGAGTACACATCCCTCATTAATCATTGCCAGTCAGTTTCATCAGCTATTTTGGCCAGATCTGAACACTACGGGGAATGCTGCTCAGTGCAGCTGTTGTTTATTACAGTGAGGTTTTATATTGACGCAGGGAGATGCTTAACAACCTGAAAAATCATCATTCAGCAGCCAACTGAAACAAAGCCAATGAAGACGTGGCAAAAACACGTGAATAAAAAAAATAAATAAATAAATAAATAAAAACTGATGAGTCAGTTAACGTACACAGAGACAGTGGGCCACACCCTTAAAACACAAAGGTCACGTGTTCAGATCCATGCCACGTGTTTGTGCTAGCGTGGAATTTGTACTGACCTCCTCTCCTGTCATCTTCACTGTGCTCCAGTATCTCCTCCCGATTCTCCAGGACTTCCTGTAGGGCTGCTTGTAGTTTACTGGGAAGGATACAGTCCTCGTCTCCCAGCTGGAGGAAAAACACCAAAAAACAGAAATACTGTAAATTAAAAACAGTAAATAATAAATACCATAGTTTCCAGTTTCTAAAACTGGATTTAATAATCACCAGGTGCCTAAAAAATTACACCAACAGTTCAGTTCACTACCGGAGATTACCTAAACACCTATTCTGCTTCATCAATGTGATATTTTGCGTCTAATCAAAGAGCTGCGACACCAAGACCAAACACAGACACTTTTAAGCAGCAGCTCAGACCACCTGGAAACAAAGAAAATCTCAAAGCAAACACTATTCAGAGAAATACAATTAATTACACAAGACAAGACATGAATCCTAAAACACACCCCTTTAAACACAAAAGCCCCACACCCCTCTGTTTAAAGAGGATGTACTAAAGAACACACCTGAACCACAAACTTGTCCGCACACAGGTCCACGATGAGCACCTGAAACGAGAGGCATGTGATGTGATACATTTATAACATAAGAATTTAGTTTATAGTCAAGTAAAATAAAACAGTGGGACACTCATCCTGATCCTTGATCCACAGTGTCACATTTGTACCAGGAATACCCCTTAAGCTGGAGTTTTAGCCTGATTTTAATCCTGATTCACATTCATTATTCTGTAGGTAGAAGAATATTTTAGATACTAGGGTTTAACCCTTTAACAGGCCAGGATTTTTGGCATTACACCACTAAATCTTGAGGGTTTCTATTCAAGCATTACACATAAAAAGCTTTCATGATTAATCATAAAAAATACTAAAAAGCATAATTGTAATTGTAATATAAAATAAAATTAAATAAATATTTCAGTAAATCTGATAATGTCAAAATATAATGAACACAATTATAAAATTAGCTCTTTTCTGAACTTTTCAAAATAACAGTTCATGTCCTCCAAACCTTCAGTTTCTTTATGTTTGTCCTGCAGAATTTAAGTTGATTCCTGATTGATTGTTACTGATCTGGAATTATTATTAAGTGGAGCAGAGAGAAAGTGAACAGGCAGCTTCTCCAGGTGCCCTGTAGGAGATTTTAAAGCTCACAAATTTTCAGGATGTTAATACGTTATTTTACTGCAGAAAAAAAAAAATTGTATTACCTACACCTGTAGCCCGTATACGGGACAAGGCATTTGAAGGGGTTTAAAATGCTTCTATAGAAGTTTAAGTATCAACTCAAGCTTTTTACTCTTTAAGTAAAAGTGCAAAAGTACAGGTTTTAAAACTTGTATAAAAAAAGCATAAAAGTAAATATGGATGAAAATCCAGAACTGTGAATCTAAAAGGTTTAACAAGAACAATGTTTTCTGGTAAACCTTATTTGACGCATTCAGATTAAATAAAAATATATAAAGGATATTAACGTTATGATGGTGATGCTATTATTAAGCTACTAATTATGCTATTATTTACTTAAATAAGGACATTTCAGAAACATTTCTGATCAAAAGTAAATTTAAAATAACTACAGTCTCCATTAGAAGCTAATCGAATCAGACTCTCAGAGCTTCGGGACTTTCCTCACTTCATGTTCTGGAATGACTCAACATTTTAAATGACTCATCAAATTTATTTCAGGGTTCATATATTTCCTCTGACTGACCTCTTCGATGGGCAGGTCCAGCAGCTGAGGCAGAGACGGTGAGAGAACCCCCAGGAGGAAGGGGGTGGGAGAGCAGCTGATGTCCAGCATGCTGGCGGGCAGCACGGGCACGAAGGTGTGCTGCCAGGTGAACGGGTAGAGCAGCGCCAGGGCAGAGTGAGCACAGCGAGACAAAGTGCTGGTAGAGAAGGAAGGACCAGTAATAATAAAAACACTACAATAAGAATAAGAATTAGGGTCACACTGAGAAATCTTCTTTATTTTAGTCTAAATATCTAATAATTATAATTTTAGATTATTAAAGTATTATTAAAAGAATTAATAACTAATCTCTCTTTGGCCAATAATCTACTAAAGGTGTCTTATTGTATTGGCAGATAATTTTGCTTAATTCTGTAAAGAACTGATTATTTAGATTTTGTCAAGAAATAAAGCTTAAAACAAGCCAATGGATTAAGACACCTATGTTAAATATTCTTTAAAAAATCTGACAATAATGCAAAAATTAGACGTTTCATATGTTTAAACTAGATTTTAGAGTATTTAAGGATTCACAAACATTTGGACATATAGAGTAAGTTGTAGCAGTTCTTAGCAAGTTTATATAGAGAGATACCAAACTGTGGAATTTCTGCTCCACATGATGAGAAATCATGACCACTGGCCTACATGACTGTGAATATTTTATATTTTTGGCCCAATGTGGTGAAGTTCAGTCAGTTGTCATCAGTGCACGATGTTCAGAGACAGTGTGTATCTGGCTAATGTGTTATAATGATAACAGTATGACACGTACCCGAGTTTGTCTGCGACGAAGATGACTCTCCTCTCCAGCAGAAGCGAAGCAAAGACCTGCAGCAGCCGGCCGACACTCAGACACTGCAGCAGACTCTCAAAATCCACATGTTCCAGCCGCGAGTCCACGGGCCGACACAGAGTCAGCTCCTACACACACACACACACACGACAAGCAATACATTCAGATTTAATACCGGACAACTCATGTATTGACTGACTCACTAACTAACTGACTGACTCACTGAGTCAGTAACTAACTGACTCACACCCTGAGAGACCCTCTCACTGACTTACTCATTGTCTATTTCACTCACTGACAAACACACTATCTGATATGCTGACTGACTCACTCAGTAACTTACTGACTGATTCACTAACTGACTGACTGATTCACTATTTGACCGACTCACTAACTGACTGACTGATTCATTTACTGACTGACTGACTGACTGATTCACTAACTGACTGATTCACTAACTATTTGACTGACTCGCTAACTTACTGACTGATTCACTAACTGACTGATTGATTTACTAACTGACTCACTGATTCACTAACTGACTGTCTGATTCACTAACTTGCTGACTGACTCACTAACTGACTGACTGACTCACTAACTGACTGACTGATTCACTTACTGGCTGACTGATTCACTAACTTGCTGACTGATTCACTAACTTGCTGACTGATTCACTAACTTGCTGACTGACTCACTGACTGATTCAATAACTAACTGAATCAATGACCGACTCAATAACATACTAAATGATTCACTTACTTACCGACTGATTCACTAACCGACTTAGTCACTAATTCCCTCACTGACAAACATCTAATATGCTGACTGTCTCGTTGAGTAATTAACTGACTCACTCATTGACTCACCTACTTACTGACTGAATCACTAACATACTGACTGATTTACTAATTAACTGACTCAATGACTGACTCACTGGCTTACTGACTAATTCAGTAACTGACTGACTCACTAATTCCCTCACTGATAAACACCTAAATGCTGACTGACTAGTTCAGACTCATCCAAAAGGATTAGATAAATATATCCAAAACAGATAAACTAAGGAGCCATTCAAACCTGATAAAGAAAATATTAAACAAATTAATAATAATGTAAATGAATTGTGCTGATTCTTACAATAAGAATGAGCCATAGTAGAATAATTTAAAATATTCATTGTCATCAAGTTAACTGACAAAGTAATAATTATTCCAGATTCATCAAGAAGGAGCTATTTTTTTAAAGTAAGTAAATAAGTTTGTAATCATGTCTAATACGGGAACAGGCCGTTACCTCATTGCCAGAACCAGGCAGGAAACTTTTGACAGTTATTGTGCGACCTGGTGCTGGAAACGGCGCCTCCATTACACTGCGCATAAACGGATGTACCAGCGCTGGAGCAATCTCTCGTCTTCTCTTCACCTCCTCCAGTATCTACACACACACACACACATTTAGCTATTTATAGGTATATGTTAAAATGAACATTCTTGTTTTATTCTGTAAACTAGTTTTAAGAGTTCATAAATCAATATTTGGTGGAATAACCCTGGTTGGTTTTTAATCACAGTTTTTTTCATGCATCTTGGCATCATGTTCTCCTCCACCAGTCTTACACACTGCTTTTGGATAACTTTATGCTGCTTTACTCCTGGTGCAAAAATTCAAGCAGTTCAGCTTTTCAGGTTTGATGGTTTGTGATCATCCATCTTCCTCTTGATTATATTCCAGAGGTTTTCAATTGGGTAAAATCAAAGAAACCCATAATTTTTAAGTGCTCTCTTATTTTTTTTTCCCAGAGATGAGAACACAATGTCTCAATTTGGAGTCTTAAGTAAACATCTGTCTGTAAACATGTAAAGCTTACTTTAACAAACGTAAAAACGTACCCACTTCAAAAGTAAAAAAAAAGGAAATCTAAACTCTCCTAAACAATAAATCACATCCTCCCTGAAAAGTTTTAATTTCTCATATAGAGAAGGCAAAAAACATCATGAATTTACATTTAAAACCAATAAGAAGGCCTCAGTTCAGCCTCTAGAGTCAGTAAGATGTGTTATGCACGGAGAATTAGCTCTGCAATGCTGGAAATCCCCTGACCTTTGCGAACAAATTGAAGCAACCCAGCCTGCTGATGATGCAGTGGACTTCGGGCAGCCTCTTCCCCTTTCCACAGGGCTGCAGAACACACAGTGGTTAAAAACAAGAAAACAAATGTCAAAACAAAGATGACTCAGCAGCTCCAGAACAGAAAACTCAAGAGCAGACATTCAAATACAGCACTTATAACAATTTCCACTGTTTTAAAATGGCCAACCGCTTCAAACTCACCAGTATCTTGCGGCAGTAACCAAACCAGCGGCTCCCATCCTCCCCCGTCAGGACAAAGGAAAACGTCTCGCTGCGGAGAAAGAAAAGGCTTTGAGAATGATATTATATTTAAGGAACCCAGGCCAGAATGATTGGGCATGGTTTTGGGGTAAAGTGGTGAGCCTGGTTTAGGACAGATGTGTGTGAGAAGCTGTGTGGTTCTGACCAGTTTCTCGATTCTGAGTCTGACTGACTCAGTGACTCAGTGAGTCAGAAACACACACACATGAAGAGTGACTCATGCTGGAGGACTGAATCATGTAACGGTGATCTGTAACCTGTTAGCGTCTGCAGACGGCCTCCAGTCCTGGGCATCTGGGAAGCAGAAACTGGGAATAGCCTTTAGGCGATCCTCGGCTTCACGAGACAACCGAGAGGATTTCTCAAACTGTAGACAAAATAAAATACACCTTAATTTATTTTTCACAGTATAGCTCTGGAAAAAAATAGGAGACCACTTCAGTTTTTGAATCAGTTTTTTTGATTTTGCTATTTATAGGTTTATGTTTGAGTAAAATGAACTTTGTTGTTTTATTCTATAAACTACAGACAACATTTCTCCCAAATTCCAAATACAAATATTGTCATTTAGAGCATTTATTTACAGAAAATGAGAAATGGAGTTTTTAAACTTCAAATAATGCAAAGAAAACAAGTTCATATTCATAACATTTTAAGAGTTTAGAAATCAATATTTGGTGGAATAACCCTGGTTTTTAATCAGTTTTCATGCATCTTGGCATCATGTTCACCTCCACCAGTCTTACACACTGCTTTTGGATAACTTTTAATGGCTTCTGATCATCCATCTTCCTCTTGATTATATTCCAGGGGTTTTCCATTTGGTTAAATCAAAGAAACTCACAAATTTTTAAGTGATCTCTTATTTTCTTCCATTACCTTGGTGGGGAACTGCTGTGTGACCTCTGGGTAGTAGGTATTTCCAGGGGACCGTTTTCTTAGTGACACCACCACAAACAGCTGGAAGAGTTGTTCCTGCTGCAGCTGGATCAGGTCCCTCTCTAGAGTTCGATACCCTGGTCTCCTCTTCAAAGTGGACTGAACATACACCAGCCGCTGAGAGCCACCTGAACCAATATCAACACGAGAAACTGACACTGTTAAACAGTCAAATTTAGGGATGCTATTGGAATTATATTGGCGTTGGACGATAATTGCTTGTTAATTGATAATTTACCGTATTTTTCGCACCTTTATAAATGAATTCTACCAGTCAGGTATTAAGTAGCAGTAAAGAAACTCTCCTGAAGTACAGAGTTATACAGGAGATTCAGTGAAGTTTCTCCAGCACCAAGGCTGGAACAGTATTAGCATTAGCCACTAACCCCAGCGCTAGCTCTTTTGCTGTTCAGAGTGGAGTATATTGGACTGTATACTGTGTGTTTACTGTTTTAAACCCTGGGTTACCAGAACACACAGGGTTCCTCAGCGTAGCGCTATCAGACAGCACAATCTATGTGAACAATCTATGTATAGATCAGTTAGTTAAATAAACTTAAAAACAAAACATGTGAAAACTAATATCTCCCTAACAGTAATGATTTTATTATTTTTTCTTTTCTGTTAATCAAATGACTAATGACTTGCGGTGTGCATGTGTGCTACATTAAAATATTTTCACTATAATAATAAAGAAATATAAATACTACTAACATTGGGATGTTAATATATAGCTAATATGAAAACTGTCACAGACCTTTAGTGCTGTCTTCTGGATCACTCTCTGTTCCACTCAGCTCATCTATCATACATAAAACAATGAGACGAAGAGGGAGAAAAGACAAAGAGATAGAGAGAGAGTGCATTAAGAGATGACATCTACTAAAGATGCTATTTCTTTTTTTATTATAATTAAATCAATAATATCAGCAGTCATGGCTATTAATGAGCCAATACCTCTGCTGGTGCTCGTCTGGCTTTTCACCCTCTTCCACCCCCTCTTTGCCTGGAAGATCTCTTGTATCCTGCTCACATACTGAAATAAAAAAATAAAAATAAATGCAAATTATTTACACCACCAAGTTTGACCTTAACTTTCATCTCAATTCGGTCCCAAAAGAACTCTGCCCATTACTGAATATGGGCCTTTACATATTTACCCCAGGCCATTTAAATGCTCATCCCCCCCCATTGTGAACATGGGTGCAATAAATTAATAAATAGAAATTCTTAAACCAAGCTAAGATATTTTCAGTAAAGAAAAAAACAAGTTTCCTCTGTCCAATTTATCATGCATTCTTTATTCCAGCGCCCACGTTGGCTTTATCTCCCCTCAAACATACAAGTACGTATAAGTATTTTATTTGATACCACCACTAATATAAAAAAATTGTAAAATTGCATTTTACATTTCTTAAATTCATTATTTTATTTCAATTTAAATATCCACTGTAAAAACTTGCATCGTAAAAAGAACAAGAGCAATTAATCGCACTTAATCACAGAATACTGTTATATTGTTGATTAATCAGATTTTTTTTTAAATAATAGATTGACACCTCTAGTAATTAATAATCTAGTTTGATCACAACCACAGTTGAGTGTGTGATCAACACAAACTCCTGCTGAAAGAAACACAAACCCGCCTTTGTACAGTAATTAAGGGTTTCTATTTTCTTGAGACAGACAACTGAATTTCTTTTCATTCTGCCGAGCGGAAACAAGTTAGTCAAGATTAGTAGCCTTAGTAACCATGCCAGCCCTGCCCACGACACACTGTATGACTGTATGATAGCTCGGTTTATGAGGAACGGAAAGAAACAGTCTGCTGTTCCTCCCCTGATAAAACACAGTGATGCCCTTTCACCAATAATGCTGAAAGAACTCATTATATGCTTATAAAACCAGTAAAAGAGCCGTATTGATATACAGCAGAGCAGTTGTGTAGATCTCTGCATTAATTCTGCTGCTTTTTATACATTTATTTCAAATTTTATGCAATGTTCTCCCAATTTAGCTGCTACTCAGCTATATCACTAGTGATGCCACAACACCAGGAGAGTGAAGACTAGCACACGACTCCTCCGATACATGTAAAGTCAGACTCCGCCTCTTTTTGGACTGCTGCTGATGCTGTAGCATTACTGAGTAGCATCACAGCGCTAACGTTCGGAGGAAAGCGCAGCAGCGACTCGGTTCTGATACATCAGCTCACAGACGCAGCCTTGTGCTGATCCACATCACCCTAGGAGTCTACCCATAAATATTTGACAGCTGTCACATAGTTCATAATAGTATTATTATATATTTACAGCCACCAAGAAAAAGATAAAATTATATACAGTGAATTCTCAGACTTCACTAATTAAAAAATACTTATTTTAAAATGACAAAAAATAATAAAATAAGGTTCCTTCATAATGAGTTTATAAAGGAGTTTATTAATGGCTATTAACTAGGTTGTAAACCATTACTAAGCAGTTACAACACATTAATAGAAAGGGCAACAGGCAACAGTTGCCTGGATGCTGACAACGTTTCTCCCAAATTCCATATAAAAATATTGTCATTTAGAGCATTTATTTGCAGAAAACGAGAAATGTCTGAATGAAAAAAAGGCCTCAAAAAATGCAAAGAAAACAAGGTCACATTCATAAAGTTTTAAGAGTTCAGAAATCAATATTTAGTGGAATAACCCTGGTTTTTGGCATGTTTTAACCCTCTTCCAGTTCTCCTCCTCCACCAGTCTTACACACTGCTTTTGGATAACTTTATGCCTTTACACCTGCTGCAAAACTTCAAGCAGTTCAGCTTCCTATTTATATGCTGTAACAGCTTATTACTGGTTTTAAAGTATTTACAATGTAATTAACAATCATTTATAGACTTATTTATAAAACCTTTATAAATAAGGCTTTATTAAAGTGGTACCAACATTTTTTAAAAGTAAATCATAAGAAATTTCAGTCTGCATACAGTAAAAAAGGCAGAGATGACGTTGCTACAGAAATTTACAACACAACCTGAAGCATGTTCTACTATAATCCCAACTTTTAGGCGATTCCCAGAGAATTTAAAGACTCTTACCTCCAAACTGAGCTCTCTCGCACCATGGAAACAGCTTTCTTCCATTAGCTTCATAAGTGTAGGTGTGATTATTAAACCCAGTGGTTGGATTAAACCCGACTTAACATAAATGACCTTAAATACATCTACCCTACCAGTCTAACTGCACCCTGCAGGCGCGTGAAGCCAAGTATAGCCGGGTTAGTCAGCAGTGGTCAGCATGTGGCACATGAGTGATAAAGCTCTGTGTCTCAAACGCTCCATAAAGGCTGTTTCCTGTCTCCTCCATCCATCTTCTCACCATTTCCCCTCTCCCTCTTCCTCTGAAGTTACATTCCTGATTATGTCTAGGGTTTTCCCCCTTCTTTTGACTTACATTACAGGATTTTACGTCAGAAGCCTGAGAAATTCACATTTTTTATTGTGTAAACTGATAAAAACCCTGTGAAGTGATTACCTGAGGCTGGCGCTGAGTTCTGTAGGCTGTAGCGTGTTTGGATGCTGATGGTTTAGGTGTGCTTAACTTAGACGTTTGAAATGGAGAAGTCACTGAATGCTTGAAGTCCCACTGTTCCTCATGCAGCCTGTCTGCGTTGGCTCGTAACGTGAGGGGTTTGGGAGGCAGCTAGAGATAAAAAATTAAAAACACAAAAGATTCAGCACAAATCTTAATATATTAACAAGTAAATTCATTCAACTTCTAAACATAATACTATAAATCCATTGTATATTAGATTAAGCCAATGATTATGTGCTTCTCTATAATTGTACAAAACTGTAGTTTTATAGCTCAATTCCATTCCTAAGTGTCACATGCCTGTGACAATTCACTGCCAAGATAGCAATAAATGTCTGATGGTTGACTGTTGTCTGGGTTTAAATCAGTCAGTGGCGCACCTGTGTTTTTCACTTCCAAGAAAGCAATACCCCAGAAATTTGCCTGAACACACCTCATTTCCAGACCTCCCCGCCCATAAGTTTAGATGTATATTTAGAAGCACTTTCGCTATTTAAACGACTCATGCACAAGACGTGAAAATAGACTGTTGATGTTCATTAAATACAATGTAATGTAATGCAATGCAATAAAGATTGCGATGTGACTTGTGCAGGGTGTAAGATAGGCTGGATAAAATAAGAGTCTGGTAAACAAAAGCATACCTTTAAAGTTAAATCAAATCATGCTTGATTGAAACAGTCATTTTTACATTGTGAAATTTTTACAGATCTTTTTTTAAGAGAAATGGCTCTTTATTAACTGTTGATTACCTTTGGCGTGCGAGGGGAAGGTCTCTGTGTAACAGTCCAGTTTCGAGACCGCATGATGGGCAGACACATAGGAGACAGTTTGATGTCCTCATATGGGTTCTCCCTCGGGATGTCCGCTAAATATGAATGTAAATAAATACAAATAAAAATAAAAATGTAAAAATAATTGTAAAGAACTATATTATTGTTATTTTAAGACGATTTTATTCCACTGATCTATTGATATTACAATACTAAAATAGGGCAATTACACAAGCAGGGCTCGAGAATAACACTGTCCACATTTGATGAGATTAAAGCTCTTTCGGGTGCTTTCTGGATGGCGGACCTGTGTGCAGTAAAACAGTAGTTTTCCTAAACTCCCGAATTGAACCTGAATTATGGACCAGCATTGTGGAAGACCCTACCCATCCCACACACAGTCTCTTTACACTGATGCCTTCCAGCTGAAGATACCGGAGCATCCGAGCCTCCACTACCAGACTCTGCAACAGCTTCTTCCACCAGGCAATCAGACTCCTCAACACACAAAGACTGTGCTTATCCCACCCACCACTCTAAGGTCTCTATCCCCATCAGCAACATGTGCCATATCCTGATATATAGTTACTGGAATATGAAATGGCCTATATCAGGATATGAATTTCCATATCCATATCGCACAGCCCTAGTCATGTCCATATAAATTACATTGATAAGTAAATAAATTAATAACTTAATTATCGTGACAGGCCTATATACCACAATACGAAAGAGTACAATCTAGAATTTCAATACTAAGAAATCTGCAGCCTGGCCCATTTATACATGCTGCCAAATCTGATTTTATTTAAAACTGTTCCATTGTTACAGTTCTTCAGATTCCTGTGTACAGTATCTGATCCCAGTTCACTGCAGGCCGCTTGTTTAGCAATTTCTCAGCTGCAGCCGTTCAGTTTCCATCTCTTCCAAAAAGCTGTCACTTCTGACTGGCTTTCATAATCACAGCTCTCTCTTTTTTTATTTTTTTTATCAGCACATGTGTTTCAGGTTGACTCTAATTGGAGTCAGCGAGTTCAGGTCAGACTCACAGATGATGTCTTCATAGATGCTGTCCTCAGACCGGGCATGGTACAGTCCCGAGCGCCGAGCCTCCGCCGTCCCTCTGGAGCCCTGCTGAGCTGCCAGCCGGACCACGTCCTCAAACTCGAACGACTTCCTGTGGACAGAGACGGGCAGTGGTGATAGGAGTCAAGAGTTTCATACAGTCAGAACAGTGAAAGAGTTAAGTTTACTGTATTTTAGATCAGTCATGATTAGACTTTAAATTTACCTTCTTAATTAAGTGTCTCAGGCTGGGATAGAGTGATTCAGCATTAGGGGTTGGACAATATATAGATATTACGATAAATCATATCGAACTGTATCGATTTGGGGCATCAAATATCAATATTTTAAAATATTGTATCATCAGATGTCTTGTGATTCCCACCCCTATTTAACATTGTGGCATTTACCAATTATATTACAGCATTAGATCAAATCTGAATTTGCTTACATCAGGAAAATAAACTTCCTCCTGAATGTTGATATTCTATGGTAAAAAAAAAAAATTAAATGAGTGTAACAGTATGTGGATTCATCTTAAACCATCATGATACGGCGGTCAGTTATGGTTAGGTCCGGTAGTACAGGTAGGTGCACATAGAAAACACAGTATATGAGTTTATGGTGGGAACAGTAATTTCACAAGCGTACATGCCACTCTAAACCCACTTGCAATGAATTGTGGGAACTGTAATATGTTTATGCATAATGCATATATATACATATATATATATGCATAAACATATTACATATATATTGCATATATATATATATATATATATATATATATATATATATATATATATATATATATATATATATATATCAGTGCTAACCGGGGTTAGCAGCAAGCTACAGGTTGATAATGCTCACCTCTGAATGGCGAAAGACCTGTCGCTTAGCATTAACCGCGCGGTTAATGCTAATGCTGCTCCAGCAGCGCTAGCCGAGGTTAGCAGCAGGCTACAGGCCCGGTAATACTCACTTGTATAAACTTCAAATGGATGCATTGTGGCTGGACTGTGGTCAAATATAATAATAACAAAGTGACGTTCTATCTATACTTCCAGGACAAATATGCCCAGTACTATTGTCTTGTCTCCATGGCCCTTTGACTCTCCCAAAAGTTACCTGGAATCTCTGGATGCTGTTCCTTCAAATTCTACTTCCTTTTTAAAATTACCAATACATATTCAAGTTCAACAGTTCCACTGTACATGTGTGCTCAAAGTGCAATCAGCTGCCTCTCAGTAAACACGACAAAGTTCAATTTGATCATGTGTGTGTTCAGAGATAGGTCTTGTGGCTAATATAGTTAGCAGAAGCAGAGGGAGAACTGCTAAGTGACATTTCAAGATGTGCGATAAATGTTTTTAATCGAGTCATGGTCATGCAAACACTTTGTATCTCCAAAAATGGCAGCTTAACAGACTAATAAAACAAAGCCTTTTAACTTTAAATGTCATTTTGAAGCATTTCTATTGGCCTATTCACAATTAAATTCTGCAACTTCTGATACTTTAAGTAGTTTTTGTAAACTACTGTATTATGTTATATTATATTATTTTATAATATATTATGTTCTATTATATTCTATTATATATGAACGTCTATATTCTGGTCTGTTGCACCGGATTATAAGGCACATTATGCGACACTAGTAAGGAACAGGGGTGTCACCATGTTTTTTTTACTTCTAATCCAGCAGGTCTCGACCCTGGGAGATGGTGGTGGGGAAGATAAGTAAAGCTGAGCTAAGTAAAGAAAACTGTAACTCTTAAAAAATATTTTTCTTTAAACGAAAGCTGGATGTTAATCTACACAGATTTCTCTTGATTTTAAGAAAACAAACAAACAAACAAACAAACAAACAAACAAGCAAACAATGTGAATCAGCAGGTGTTCTAATATGTTTGTCCATAAACTGTATAGCTGTAAAGTAAAGTATTTCTGCATTACAGTGACCCACTCCATGTGTGACACAGTCTTGTATAGAAGCACTGTGGAATTTTCATTCTTAACCACACGCCCAATGAGACGACAGATAAAGCAGATAGAAAAACAATGAGCAGCAGAGGGGAACCGGCCTAGACGATCAGGAGAAAGCAGAATGAATGATAAAAAGGAGACAGTGTAAACAACAGAGCGTGTGAGAGTGCGCGAGAGTGTGTAAAAACAGCTCAGTGTGACCCCTGCGCTCCTGGCTGAGAAAGAAGTAGGCCAAGTCCAGACAATAGAGCAAGACTCTGCCAGAGAGGGTCTGACATCACATCTGGGTCTGAGCCAGAACATCTACTCGCTCTCTCTCAGCAGAATCACCCGAACTCCAGCAAGCGGAGAACTGAAACCAGCGCAGGGGATCTCAGAAACAGAAAGAACGGCCCAGGTTACATATTCACAGCTCTGGGAAGTAGCCAACATTTCATGTTCCTTAAACCACCCATGTATGATCTCAATTTCTATTTCAAATTTATTTGTCACATACTCAGTAATAAACAGTATGACCTGCAGTGAAATGCTTGGGACGACAGTCTGCTTTTTTACTTTTAAAACTACACATTTTAAAGTGCAAACATACAAACGTGCAAAATATCTTGGTAGAAAGAATAAAATACTAAGATTTACAATGTAAAAACCTGTAGTCAACAAAACATATAAACAAAGATAAGGAAAGATCATCTAAACAATAGAACAACTTTAAATATAATATATATAAATATAATATTTACTTTAAATATAATTTATAAAAAGCAAAACATAAAATAAACTAAAATACTGTTAGGGCTGAAAAATTAATCGCATTTTAATTGAAATGGAGGCAATTTTACAATCGCAGGAGCTGCGATTTGAATTAGCCAATAGCCTGCAAGTGTGTGTGAAGATTGTTTTTTGTTGCTTTTTTTGTTCCTAAAAATAAAACTGACAATTGTTTTTAATCTGAGAATCCTGGGAACCACTAATACAGGTTTAGGGTTAAATGGATTAAAAATAATCGCAATTGGATATTTTGGCCAAATCGTGCAGCCCTACTTACTGTATTTTTCGCACTATGACACACAGGATTATAAGGCACGCTATCAATAAACTTCTATTTTCTGGTCCATTTTCATACATAAGGTGCACTGCATTATAAGGTGCATTATGCGACAGTAGTAAGGAACAGGGGTGTCGCCATGTTTTCCTTCTAATTCAGCAGGTCTAGCTGCTGGGTGGTGGTGGTGGGGGTAACTTTAATTTAAGTAAAGTAAAGTTAAGCTAAAAAAAATCAAATTATATTAATTAAAATATAAAATAATAAAATTAATCTACACAGATTATTTATGTGAGTAAAGCGCTTCTGTTTATTTACAGTAAACTTAGATTTCCACATTTTCACTGGGTGCAGCAGCAATAAATTAGTATTAGCGGCTAACTGCTAGTGCTAGCCATGCTTAGCGCTAGTAAATGCTGCCCGACAGCACTACACTGTGGAACCCTGAGTTTTCTGGTAAGCCAGAGCGATATTAGCTAATGCTCCAGCAGTGCTAGACGGGGTTAGCAGCAGGCTACAGACCAATAATACTAATTTCTAAACAGGGAAACAGCTAGCGCTTAATAAAAAGCGGGTAATGCTAATACTGCTCCAGCTTCAGTGCTGGAGAACTGAACTGTATAATAAAAGAACTATCCTGTATAATGCTGTACTTAAGCAGAGTGCTCTTTAAAACCAATTTTGTGCAACAATGTGCAAAAGATAGAAGACAGAAGACACTTTTAGACTCGAGGTAAAAGGACAAGTCTCTAAAAGCAGCAAAACGCCCAACAATGAGCCAGTGTTACTCACAAATCATCACATCTCTGAATGCTCTCTGCAAATGGGAAAATTAGATTCAGTGACCACTCCTTGCCCTGTGTATTCTATAAAGCAACCTTTGGATATTTGATTAGCTTTGCACCTACTTGACATCTGCTTTTTTACTGAACAAGCAGAACAAGCAAACAAGCAGAGTTCCTCATTAACAGGTTTTGGTTCCAAAAAAAGGACATACCTACAGTGACTCATAATCTGAAAGCATGTCTACAGTGCTTACAGTTACAGGCTGGAATGTAATGTAATGAGCAATACTGAATATAATATTATAATATCTCTGGGCGGTAGAGCTGAGCAATATGAAGATTTTTTATTGCATCATGCTAAATATTCTTATCATAGACAATAAATGCTTTAATAGGCAAAATGTGAATGTATTTAGTGCTTAAAAACCCTAAACCTACTCTACATTTCATTAGTAGGAGTGTAAAAAAATCTGTAAAACTGGATGATAGGCAGAAAAAAAAGAGTAAAGTATAAAAAAGAGTAGAGTATATATTTAACAGCAGTTTTTACTAATCTAAGATTGTTAACGCATTTTTTGTGTGTCAAAATAGCTTTAAATATCATGATTATAATTTTTTTTATAATGTATATATTGGTACCACAATTGAATGGTATCCACCAAAATTGAGAAATATATTGTGACATAAATTTTTGATCATATCATTCAGCACTACTGGGTAGCCACTAAACAAACATAGCCAATCAGTAAAACTAACTATAAGTTGTTCCATGAAAAATACATAATAATTTATATGTACAAATGTATTGGGACACCTGCTTCTTCTGTAACTAAAGGTATTAAAAAGAGTTTATGTTGCTTTTGTTGGAGAGGTTTTCTACTAGATTTTGGAGCTTTGCTGTGAGGATTTAACTGACCTCAGCATCAGAGGCATTAGTGAGGTCGGGATGCTGACTCAGCTAATCATCCCCCAACTTATCCCAAAGTATGACGTCACTCCAGAAAAAAAAAACACACACAAGATCTTATAGCAATACTCCTAAACCACTACAGTTCCCATAATGTCAAACAGTAATGGGCAAAAATGTCACAAACTCACGTCTCAATGTTACTCAATCTATGTCCAGATCCATTTTTATCCATTTTGATGCTCCTTTGTTCATGGTGCGAGACATAATCAAGAAGTTTACAACCAAAAGCACTGTAGCTAACCTCCCTGAACGTGGACGGAAGACATTTGAATGAAATAACATGCTATGGCAGGACCCCAGGAAGACCCCACAGAAACAAAAAATAAAAAAGCTAGACTACAGTTTGCCAAAATGTACGTGACTAAGCCAAAATCCTTCCTATTCTGCTGCACTGGGTGCCTTTGGGTGACTGTGTGCAATGCATCATAAAATCGGAAGATTACCAAACGATGTTGAGCCAATGTTAGGTACCTGAGTTTGCATCCTAGCTCATGGGTCTTCCAGCAAGACAATGACCCCAAACATACTTTAAAAGCACCCGGAGATGGACGGAAAAACAGCACTGGCCAGCAACAAGCCTGGATCTAAATCCCATTGAACTCAAACACTACTAACTTTGATTTCTCCATGATTCATTTGCTTAGTTGTTGCCATCAGATATTATATATAAATATAACAATACATAGTGAATTATGAAAATGTATATATGCAACAATAATAACAAATAAAGTGGATGTGATCTTCTACACTATGAACAAATCTGTCTGTCTGTCTACAAAACATACATCACCTGCTCTAAGATGGATTAGGAGAATTTGCTGGCCTTCGCTCACCTGTTCCTTCTGTTTCTGGAAAAGCCATTAGTCGGAGAGACCGGACACGGAGGAGGAGGCCCGCTGGGAGGACGTATGACATCACGCCTTGTTCCCGGTCTGAATTGGCTCACAGGAGAAGTCTGCTTCTCCCACTGGCCCGAATGTGCAGGTGGGCTTTCAGCTCCTCGATACTGGAATGTGCGCTGTGGTTTAGGCGGCGGTACGTTCGGGTCTGCTGGGCTCACTGCAGCTTCAAATGAGAAGAGGCGCTTCGACAGGGGCGAGGAATCTCTCTCTTTGTCCCAGAACGATTCCTCGCCCTCCAGCCTCCTCCAAAAACCCCGGGAGGTGTAAAAATTACCCGGAGGAAGAGAATCCTCAGGGTCTTCTACACACTGAGGTAGAGATGTGACATCAATGTCTGTGAAGTTGCCACTGGAGTCACTGTTAATGCTCTTCGGTTTGTTGGAAGGAGGTTGGGTATGTTGGGTTTGAGTGGAAACTAGTGATAGCTTAGACACAGGGGTTGAGGTTACGACTCTGTTTAAACGTGCTGCTCGGTCCTGATGCGGATCGGACTTGCGTCCTGCTGTAAACTGACTGTGACTGACCTGGTTTTCCCTGAAATCCAAGCCTAGGCTTATAGCTTTAGACAGATTCGTTTTTTTGCGTAGTCTGTCACACTTGTCTTCAGAGAAAAATCCATTTCCAAGCACGTCCCCAGAGAGAGTGCGAGAGACCGGGGTGCCGTGGGTGTTGGGTTTACCTCCATGTCCATCATCTGACTGGCTAAGCCCCTCCCACTGGGAAATCTTCTGTTTGATGTTGACTCCGCTCTCCCGTGCCGGCAACCTCTCCTTAACGGGAGACTGCCAAGCCGTCGACGTCTTTCCTCTTCCTCTTCCTCCCCCTCTTCCTCCTTCTCTTCCTCCACCTGGTTTTCCATAGTCTACTCCCAGGGCCAGCATGGCGACCAGACCAGGCCACAGTGAAAACCAGTCCTCACTGCACACTCATCACTGGAGGAAGCTCCAGGGCCATGTGTGCCATCGTTGAGTAGGATAGCATTCAAGAATCTACTAAGCTTCCAGTTGCTTTGCCATTTTGCCATCACACTACATCCTATACAGCAAAAAAAAAACAGAAACAGAAACACAGAGAGAAGGTAAATTGACTTTGTAAAACTTTGGGTTTTTTGTAAGACATTTGGTTTAAAACCTTAAAATAATAGCAGCGATAGTAGATAGTAGCTACTGGAACCATTGCAAGGATGTGTATAATGGGAGGAAACTGCAAAAGGATTGTCTTAGTCAATGTCAGCAGGAGGAGCAGTACGGCCAAAAATAAAACAAAAAAAAGTGAGAGAGAGTAAGACAAGGGCAGGAACAGGAGGAATTGTGACGGTTGTCAGCAGACATCCTCTATTAACCCTTTGCTTCACCGCCAACAAAGGGTCTCATTTATGAAGCATCTCATAAATGAGTAAAAGAACAGCGTAGACACCTAGACACCTAGACCTGTTATTGAACACCAGTCAAACAATATAATAGCTCACTGGCAGGCAGTGGTGTTATCCACTGCACTACACCAACAATTTTGTACAATTGTGCACAATGTAAATGTAATATTGAAGACATTAAAGCTATAGACTCTTTGTATTTTTTTAATCTCAGTGTCTTCATGAGGGAGAGTCACCTGGAATAGTTTTCTCAGCATCTTGCAGGAAGAAGTTCCTGGAGGTGCTGAATAATAAAAAAAAAATCTCAGTTTGGTATAGGTCAGGGGATTGTGGGGGACAAACGCTGTTTTGTTTACAACGTAATTCCACGTGTCCATAAATGTTTTCTTGATGCCATCAGCTGCCGGAGCCCCGAGAGTGCACACTTGGTCTTGCTCTCTCTGGGTGGGTACAGTAGATGGCGCTCTCTCTTTCCTCTCATCACTCCTAGGGTGATGTTGATCAGCACAAGGCTGCGTCTGTGAGCTGATGTATCAGAACTGAGTCGCTGCGCTTTCCTCCGAGCGTTAGCACTGTGATGCTACTCGGCAATGCTACAGCATCAGCAGCCGTTCAAAAAGAGGTGGAGTCTGACTTCACTTGTATCGGAGGGGTTTTGTGATTGGTCTAGTACATTGGGGAGAAAATGGGATAAAAAAAATAGAAAAACAAAAAACTAAAATATTGTTAATTTAGATATTACTTTATTTATGAAGGCACATAAAGGCTCTATTATTGTTATTAAATATATTCTATTGTGCTGCAAGAAAAGACAAAAATTACAACAAAAAGTAAGAGAGAGAGAAAGAGGAAAAGAGAGGAACAAGAGGCATTGTGCAGGTCTTCTGCAGAGGCCCATCACCCACAGCAACCGCCCCCTCCATGTCCCGTTTCACCATCCACCCCCTCCCTCTCCAACTGGGTCTCCCCAAGTACTGCCGTGCATTAACACACTCGAGAATAATGTAATTCAATTTCACCGCTCTCAGAAAAGGCCTCTTTCTGCATGGCACGAAAAGGACAGGCATCCCAAGTATTTTTACATCCATGCCCACAAAATAGGCAGCATTCTGTCAACACACAATAGCAGCCTTTAAAGGGCCCGTCGGCACATCAATCAAAAGGCAAAAACAAGGAATATGCAGTGTTTCATGCGTGTTAGCCGTCGCCGGTGTGCGTGTAACAAGCTGAACGGGCATAAAGACCACTCGAAATTCTTCAAGGGATTCTATCTCAGAGACTTGTCTTTAAGGCTGCCGGAGACGGGATGGACCTGGCAGCCATAACGCGAGCCCTCGTCCTCAGCTAAAGCGTTTTGGACACGTTGCACGTCGCAGTGAGGAGCCTGAAAGCGTTCAGACAGGAAGACATCCAGGAATTCTTCTGTACTGAGCATCTCCAGCATAATAATAATCCTATGCACTACATTCCACAAGAGCCAATAGGGAAGGGGGGTGGGCGGGCGGGTACAGGGATGAGTACATATGATCAGAATCAGTGCAGCGCCCTGGCCCGAAAATGGTGCCTTTGTTCTGGTTGACCTAAATTGAACGTATGCACTGGAATCCCAGCAAGATCAGAGCCAGAACCCGTCCCCCTGAATCATCACATCAACTGACTGACCCACTTGTGTAAATGTGTGTCTATGTGTGTGTAAATGTGTGTGTTGGTGTGTGTGTGTGTCCGTTCATCTGTCTGTCTGCCTGAATGTTTTGCAGGAAGATTTAGCCTGTGTTTCCTGAGACGCAGGAAGCGAGGATCAGCAGAAAGTCCATAATGATGGTTTAGCAGATTTGTCATGGAGATGCATTCCAGGCTTTTTTTGGACAGATGTGTGATTCAGGCTGGATGTCGACTAATTCAGTAGGGCCCAGTTCCATAACTCTTACCCAATAGGATCACAAATGGAACATTTTAGCAGCTAGGTTTACTCCAAGCACTGTAAACTTCTGGTGCAATTAAACCACATGCAACAGGGGAACTGATTTGTAACCTTCAAGAAATCACAGGACCTTGTGCGGTTCAGTCCAGACATTCAGACTTTTTAGTTTGTTCTGAACCAAACTAGCAAATGTTAAAGATGGTAAACCCATTAATGGACCAATTCATCCAAAAAAGAATTGACCAAAAGAGGTGTTCAGGGCTCCAGATTAACACTGCCCATTATACCGGCAACAATAAATACAGAACACTGGACAAGATTATAGTTGAAGAAGACACTAATTAATGAGAAAAAAGTCCCGCCTTTCAGCATAGAGCCAATTAGATTGCTGGAAACACTTGAACTCTAGAAAGTTTGCCTTTCTAGAATTCTGGCCTGATAATTTCTGTTGAATATTGATCATTTCTATAAGGTATTATTAAAAAAGTACCAAAAGGACAACAATCTGGAACAGCAATCCCTCTTTGTGAGAAAAATTCTAGAAAAAAAATCTAGAATGATGTCCTTCACATTTCTAGAAGAGTGTCAGAAAACATTCTACAATCTCAACACTGCTGGATTAGTTTGGGTCAGTGTGCTCTGACTCCGACAGGCTGTGATGAGACACAGAGAAACACTGTGATGAGATGCAGCAAGAGTTCAAGCTTTAAGAAATGGAGACCAAATTTGGACAAAAGAGACAGAAGGAAAGGAGGAAAGAAAGCCGAACTCCACATACTGCGGGCGAGGATGGAGCGGAGATAAGATCAGCATCAAACGGCTGCTTCACACCCAAGATAAAGTCCTTGCTTTGTAGTTTAAGCCACCTGCTTACGGGTTATCCACAACACCGCTGCAGTATGGAATTATGGCATTGCTCTTGTGGGGGGAAGAGAAAGATACCACACATACATTCACTTATATACTTACTCTCTATCTCTCTCTCTCTCTCTCTCTCTCTCTCTCTCTCTTTCACACACAAACACACAAACTGACATACCAGTATAAACGAGACACTAGCATTATAGCCCTCAAATGACACCCAATCATCAGATAGACATAAATACGTTTAATTGCAGCCCTGAATCATACGTGTTCCTCCCACTTCAGGTACCGCTGCATGAGGCAACTTGCCACGGGTGGGGTAGTTTAGGACACGAGTGTGTGAGTGTGGGAAAGAGGAACGTGAGTGAGCTCAGCAGGGAGTATGCAAAAACGTTTATTACAGGTCTTTATTACATTACAATAAGAAAGAAGTATATATTTCAGCAAAATTGAAACAATATGTTTATTTATCATGTACCATGTAGATTCTTTGTTGGACGAATCTGGTCAACTACTTTCTAATTTATAATATACTTTTCCAGTAAAATATTAAGATCATGCAGATTTACAGTCACTAGGTTTAAACCTTCACTTTATATTACTGGCAAAGATTTCAGGGATGAGAACTGTTCTAATAAGCATGAGAGGTGTGTATTCTTTTAAAAAAGAAAACTTTTTGGTTTACAGAGATTTTATGCTTCATATGTTTTTCAGTAATAATAAAGCCAGATAAGGATGTTTAAATTTTTTGCATATTACCTCTACCCATTACTGTATTTTTTCTACAAAAGGCAAAATATTATGATATTTTATCGTAGCTTGATAAATGTTCTTATCGAATAAACAATTTGCTTCAATATCGAGCATATCAAGGATCTTGTCAGTGCTTAAAGAACACATCATTATAGAACTAAATAAAAATCACATTACTATGCACAAAAAGAGTATTAAATTGCAGTTTTAAGAATCTGCCACTGTTGATAAAATATTGCAATAAATTGTGTGTACCATACCATATGAATGAATGAATGAATGAATGAATGAATAGGAAGTGTTGACAATATTAGAGTTTTTATATGTTGTGCACTCACACATACACTCATATATACACACTCACAATCACCCACACATTCATACTCACAATCACACATACACACTCATATATACCTACAATCACACATATACAGTCATATACTCAGACACTCACATATACTCACACACACTCACATACACACTTATACTCCCATACACACATAATCACACATACACACTCATACTCATTTGCAATCACACATAAGTTACTCATACTCAAAGACACTCACATATAATACACTCAGACTACAATCATACTCACACACATTAATACTAACTCTCACATACACACTCATACTCACATACACACTCATACTCACATACACACTAATACTAACTCAAGCTCACTCTCACAAGTTAGGTAGATATCAGCTGAAGTGAAACAGATGAAGTGAAACTTTTCAGTTTTACAGGCGCATTTCTGGCACATATATTTATTTATTTAGTTCAGGATGGCTGTAAGATCTTCACTGAGACCATTTAGGGTTCCCAAGCTTGTTACACGTGAATATTTAACGTTTAACGATTTAAAAAGTGAAGAGGGAGAAATAAACACACAGAAAAACTCAGAAAACACTTACCTCACCTCAGCAGTGCTGGAGTTTCCGACAGTATCCCAGGTTAGCTTAGTTTAAGGTTTTAATTTTAAGTTTAGGTTTAGTTTAGCGGCGTTGCTGCTGTTGCTGGTGATGAGGGATGACTTCCACACAGCTCCTCATTTCCAGCACTTTGTTATGGAGAGGAAAAGCTCTTTGGTAGATTCCTTCGCTTTTTTTATCAACCGCAGTCTCGCTTTAGTAGAAAGTAAGTCCCAAAAACGCTCTAAATTGACTGGTTTACTAGCTATAGAGTTAACAACTGACAACTTCAGCTAATCCCACAGACTACAGTAAACTAATCTCAGCAGAGCTAACCTAACGTTAACCTAGCGAGCAGCATGCTAACTACCCAACACTAACCCTAACGCTACAGCTAACCTCTCAAGGCTAACTCCCTCACTCCTCTCTTTTCCTCCTCTTTCTCGGAGTTTCCTGCTCACAAAAGACTCCAAAACAGCGTTAAGGTGAAGTAAACTCTAATCCGGTGTTATTTAGACCGTTTCTGCAAGTTTAGACCGGGCTGGAGCTCGGTCCGGGTGTTTGGTCCTGAGTTAATTTAGAGTTACAGAGAGAGAGAGAGTCTCCTCCTGCTGTCAGTCTGTCAGCTCAGCTCCCCACAGAGCAGAGATACTCAACTCCACCAAAATAATCACTATTAAACACTATTAAACACCATTAAACACAGTTAATAACCATTAAACATAATTAATCACTATTAAACACCATTAAATACAATAAAACACAATTAACCACTATTAAACACGAATAATCCCCAGTTAACACTATTAAACACTACTATTAATCACTATTAAACACCATTAAACACCATAAAATTAATTATTGTCATGTTTTATTAACTATAAACTACTGTATATGTATGGAGATATTGTGAGATACTAAAGTCCATATTTTGAGATGCTAAGTTGTTTTTTTGAGATGGTAAAACGTTATTTTGAAACTCTGAGTCATTATTTTGAGATTTTAAGTCATTATTTTGAGATGTTAAGTCATTCATTTGAGATGCTAAGTTGTTATTCTGAGATGCTGAAACGTTATTTTGAGATTCTAAGTCATTATCTTGAGATTCTAAGTAATTATTTTGAGATTCTAAGTCATTATTTTCAGATGCTAAATTATTATATTGAGATGCTAAGTTGCTATTTTAAGATGCTAAAACATTATTTTGAGATGCTAAGTCATTATATTAGAATGCTATGCTAAGTTGTAATACTGCGGTGCTAGTCATTATTGTGAAATGCTACAGGTGCATCTAAAAAAAATGTACTATTAAAAAGTTACTTTATTTCAGTAATTCAGTTCAAAATGTGAAACTCATATATTATATAGATGTATTCAGAGTGATCTATTTTAAGCGTTTATTTCTTTTATTGATGACGATTATGAAGCTTAGGGGCAATGAAAACCCAAAAATCAGTGTCTCAGAAAATTATAATATTATATAAGACCAATTGATACTTTTTGCAGTGTGGGCAGTGTGCCAAGTCCTGCTGAAAAATGAAATCTGCATCTCCATAAAAGTTGTCAGCAGAGGGAAGCATGAAGTTCATTTAATTAGCGCCACCATGTGGAGTAATGAAGCAATAACTTTAGATTTAGTTAGTTTAAATCAGTTTGAGGCGACCATTATGGAGTTTAGAGCAGGTATGTTTCATTAAAAACATCCATATTTGACACCTTGTATCGATTAGATACGATACAATATAGTGCGATATTGATAAACAATGTATATAACTGCATATACATGACTTATACATGATGGAACCAAAAAAAAAAGAGAAATAATACAAACTTTAATTATCAATTGTGATTTATTGAGGTTATTTTCATTAGATGTCCCATTAAAAAGTTACTGGCAAGCCTTACTACATTATGACAGTATTAATGATGTTATGAAATATGTAAAACATGAGCCCTGCAGGGTAATAATATCACCAATAATAAATTAAATCAATTTATACACCAGGGCCTATGCAGAAGAAGCCTCTGTGTGTGCTTGCTTTAGGGCTGTATAATCCAACACAGGAAAATACACAGGATATTCAGCTTGTGTACCATCAAATTTGTCTATAACTAACTAAATATTTAGTTATTTATTGCAAGTCTCAAAAAAATATAGAAAATATTGTGTACAGAATAGTACCACAATAAATGTAAAGGATTTAAAAGCATGGGCAAATATTCATAATTCTTTTTAAACAGGTCTGAAATAAAGGTTATTAAGTTGTATGTTTGTTAAGTTAAGTCACTTAGTCTCCCTTTACGCCCTCCTTGATAAGATTGAGCTCATAACACAGAGTCTCATAGCGATAGGCCATACGGATCTGGGCCACGTTTGTCTTCCGGATATCGTTACCCTCTGGGCCATCTTTCAGGTAATGCTTTCCCAGGAAGTGTACCTTCTCCTGTTGGCAGAAACAAGAAGGAGTGATCAGATAAATTAATCTAGAAATTAATCTGCAGTCTCCAGTTTTTAGAAACCTCTGGAATATAATCGAGAGGAAGATGGATGATCACAAGCCATCAAACCACCAAACTGAACTGCTTGAATTTTTGCACCAGGAAAAGCAGCATAAAGTTATCCAAAAGCAGTGTGTAAGACTGGTGGAGGAGAACATGATGCCAAGATGCATGAAAGATGTAACTAAAAAAATCAGGGTTATTCCACCAAATATTGATTTCTGAACTCGTCATTATTATTTCCAAATCCCTTATTTATACACCAGTAGTATAGGTATATGTTTATTATAGGGCTGAACAATATGGCTAAAAACTCATAGATAAATAAGACATATGATATATTTAAGTAGTAAAAATACGAAAACTAACTGTGTATTTACAGTTAGTAAGTGTTTACTGGCTCTGCAGACTGCATTGGATTATGAAGCATCCTGTAATTACAATATATATATATATATATATATATATATATATATATATATATATATATATATATATATATATATATACATATTGCATAATTTGTACATAATTTATATAAGGTTACCGTACCTCATGTGATAGACCGCTCTGCAGAACGCTGTTCCTGGCGATTTCACACATGTCGCAGGTGCTGAGCTTGAACACCTGGGCTGCGATGGCGTACTCTTCCATCAGCGGCTCCTGAAGAAGCACAAGGTCAACAGATCTTCAGCGAATACAGCATATATATATATATACATACACTGTAAATAAACATACATATATATATGTTATATATGCCCAATCAGTTTCCTTTTCCTTTGGCTACTTTGCAAGGCAGTTGTGATCTTGGAGTTTTTTTAGGGTCATTATTTTATATAAAAACTGTTCATTTTAAAATGTATGTGTGCAGTATAGATAAATATGTGCATTATGTGTGTGTGTTTACCGCCAGTTCATTTTTTTGTTGCCTTTTTTGAGCAGAAAACATTACAACTAGAAAAGCAGTAGTGTCTCTGTCATCTGTTAAATGTTTACATCCAGTTTTTTAGAATTGGGGGCATGGCCTGGATGTGTATAAACTTAAAGTGTTTGGGGTTTCATTAAGGACAGATGGTGTAATATGGGGGGTTAATACCTAACAATAGTGTTTTATTTAGGTGTGGGGTCTCTCATATTTAAAGTTTTCACATGCTACAGCCCAATCAGGTCTCACCTTGGTGTAGTGGAACTGCATGGGGTCATCAGTGGACAGGGACACCATCAGGCCCTTCTGGTGGAACTCCAGCAGGGGGTTCTTGTTGTACTCCAGGAAGAGACTGTTGTTGCTGAGAGGAGACATGGCAATAGGGACCTGGGCCAGGAAGTACAGATACTGCAGGACTGGGCTCTGTGGGACAGAGAGATAATCAGGGACACACTGATTATGAACACAGCTGAAGGTGTGAGACTCATGCAGATTGTCAGTAGCATGAAGTGTGACTGGGTTTTTATGGTAAAATTAGGTGGCTGGATAGGATGCAGAGATGCCACCTCTCACGGAAGTTCATGGAGTATCCTGCATTTTAATATGAATTGTATACAATGTCCTGGAAATATTTTTTTAGAGCAAGAAAATGTGACAGAAAGCACACCTCTCTTTGCGTTTAGTCCTGATGAGGGCCAGTTTCATCCTAACGTTTTTGATGGTCTTTGTGACTACACTTAAGGATACTTTTAAAGTTTTTCTAATTGACTGATCTTTATTTCTTAGATTATTATTTTTTTCTTTACTTAGTTGAGTAGTTTTTGCTTCTCATAATCTGGATTAGAACATTACTTAAATAGAGCTATTCACTGTATAACAACTCTACCTCTTTACTACTTTACAACTGATGCTCTTGATGAGTTCAGCACAGCTGTTAACTGAAAGCCTGAATTCCAGGTGACTCTACCTCATGAAGCTGACTGAGAAAATCCAGCAGAGATGTTCAAAACTGTCTCTATCTCTATCTGAAAATGACCAAATATCCTCCTTCTTTATGCCACAGTGTATATTTAAAAGTATTAAATATAATATTTATATATAATGTATGTTATGTCTATTAAGCATGATTATTGATCCACTTTTTTATCAGTTTTAATAAGATGTAAGACTAGCCTGGCGCCCTCTGCTGTTGTTTAGTGCAGGGAACACACACTGACCTTCTTGAGATTCAGGCCGTGAGAGATGTTATCAGCGGTCATGAAACAGGCCAGCAGGTGAGTGACAGCTCCAGCCTCTCCACAGTGAGGCCTGAACTGGAACGTGTTCATTCCTCGCTCCCTAAAAAAATGATGCAAATAATACACCTATTATAGATAATGATAACCACACTGCTTCAAATCATAATCATTTTAAATTGTAGATTTTTGGAGACATAATGGAAAACAACCGGATCAACAAAATTCAAAATATCAGTATATAATAACTGTGGTAAAATGATTTTTAAAGTGGTTTAATGTTATTTTTTGACTCTAAAGTAACTAAGTAAACCCACTGCTTACACCTTCAGACCTGTTCTGCTGGTCTAAACTGAAAAGGATTCACTCAAATACTTTAAAGAGAACATATTATACCTTATTTTACACAAGTTGGAATAAATGTTCTACACAAAACATGTTTATAAAGTTTATTGCACAAAATCACTCTAACCTACAAATAAAGATCTCACCAGCTCTATTCTTACCAGTTTCTGTCCCTTTCAGAATGAGCCTTTGAAGGGCTCTGTCACTTTTATGCAAATAAGCTGTAGCTGGCCACACCATGTATATTTTACAATAGTGTTAGCTTGGGCTAAATGGTAAATAACAACAGAAGCAGAAAAATCCTTGTTTTAAATTATTTTTTAGATGTATATTTACATCTCCCTCATCTGCTAACTTGACTGTAGGTACAGATCCCTCTCTCAGAAAAAGTCTGTTGGCTAATCCTGCTGCGTACTGTCCGAGGTTCTCAATCAAAATGACAGAAACGGCAGATTTCTTTGTTGTGACGTCACAATAGGCTCATAAAATGATTAATTGGAGCGTTTATTAGGGTTAATTGAGGTACAAGTGGCCCAAACACAAAAGCACGTGAAAAAAGTGAATTTTGCATAGTATGTCCCTTGATAGAAATTCCTATTTTCTACCTTTTCTGGACACTTACTTGCGCAGCTGGTTGAGTCTGGCGATGTTGGCATACATGTAGTAGATGTAGTAAGTGTAGGATGGGTTCTTCGCTATGTCCCACTGTTCTGGCTTGGGGCTTTTGGTGGAGAACATATGTCCACTGTGTTTAGATTCATCATCCACACTGTCGAAGCCTGTAACCTGTAGCGGGGGACAAATAGAGATTCAAACAAACAACCCCAAATCAGAAAAGGCTGGACTATTGTACACTATATTGCTAAAATATATACTTTTTTCTGATTTGGAGTTGTTGATAGATGAATAATTATTGTAGTGAGAGTTTCCTTTCCATATTGTACACAAAAGAAGGTTTTCCACTGTTACTCACGTGCTTCAGGAAGATGCTGAGCTCAGGGTTGGAGTGGGGGTCAATGGTGGCCTGGTAAACAGGGAGGAAGATGTTCTCCAGCATTTTTCCAAAGTGTGGCACAAAGTTCCTGCCTCTGAAAATGTCACTAGAATGAAGGAGAGACAGAATCAAGGTGGAGTTTTAGTAAACGTTGGGAAGATGCAGTCTCACAAATCTCACATATCATAATAAACACATACTAGATTCTGGGGATCTGAATCATCCACTTCAGGTTAGGTGAGAACACCCGATGCTTGTTGAACCAGCTGGAGAGTTTTGTCCACTCGTTGGGATTGCAGCCGTAGATGGACAGCCGGGGCTCGGCGTACTGGTACCGGGCATCCTCAAGGTCACTGGCCACTTCCTGGATTTAGAAAAATTCAACATGATTAGTGGCTTTCCCCATCATAACAATGAAATGGGTCATTTTCAGAATACTGTGAATTTGACTATTTATCAAGTTCTTTTTGAACTGCTGCTGATGCTGTAGCATTGCCGAGTAGCATCACAGCGCTAACGCTCGGAGGAAAGCGCATCAGCTCACAGACGCAGCCTTGTCCTGATCCACATCACCCTAGGAGTGATAAGGGGAAAGAGAGAGGGCCATCTACTGTACCCACCCAGAAAGAGCAAGACTAATTGTGCTCTCTCAGGGCTCCAGCAGCAGACGGCGAGCTGCATGACTGGGATTCGAAACAGCAATCTCCCATTTATAGTGGCAATAAAACATTCCTTTAACATTCCAAAACACAGTTTGTTTGTTTGTATAAAATTAAAACAAGAATTTTGAAGAAACATAAGGCTCGCATCTCACAATAAAGCTAGTTCCAATGGAGATTGCAGGATAACTGTAATAATATTTGGATCAGTGGGAGCTCAGTGTTCCCTTAAAGCCCTTACCTTAATAATAGTAGCAAAGTACTCTCCAGAAATATGGTTCTCAGTCTTCAGATAAAGGTCACGCAGCTCACTGGCACCTACAGGGTTGTACTTGGCGTTGAACTTATCAAAGCGCTGGAAGGTTTGTCTGCCCTACAGGATCAGGCATGCAACAAAATAAATGTCAGTGATGGAAAAATAATCAATATTACAAGGCAGAGTGTATCAGAATTGCAGAACAACCTTAAAACCCATTAATCCAATTAATCAATCCAATCCAAAATTTTATAATTTTATTTAAATATTTTTTTCATTAGCTACTCAGCTGTATATTCCCCATCAATGATGCCACAAAACAACACAACGCCTTTTTCGACACATGTTAAGTCAGACTCCGTCTCTTTTTTTGAACTGCTGCTGATGCTGTAACATTGCAGAGTAGCATCACAGCGCTAACGCTCGGAGGAAAGCGCGGCGACTCGGTTCTGATACATCAGCTCACAGACGCAGCCTTGTGCTGATCCACATCACCCTAGGAGTGATGAGGGGAAAGAGAAGAGTGCCATCTACTGTACTGTACCCACCCAGAGAGAGAGCAAGACCAATTGTGCTCTCTCATGAGAAAGGTCAGCATTTCCAAAAGGTTACACTGTTCTACAGATAGGTATTTGTTTTTCTGGTGTATATTTGTTGATTGAACCTCGTTAATGATTAGGCAGTGTATTTATAATTGATTATTAGTATTGTAATTATTATTTTACAGGTGGAGGTTTTGTTCCTCAAGGGAAAATGTAATGGTCTAAGTTTTTACACAACTTGAAGGATTCAAAAAAGATAATAATAATAATAAAGACATACTTTACACATGCATTTCTGGACAAGCTGAGAAATGCAGAACCATCACTGAAAGAAGCACTTAGACTAAAGTTTTGGAGCAAGTTAGTTAGCTGTGTTTCTAAGATTAAGGTGTAAATGACAGTAGACCCAGTAAAGCATCACAGTTATTTTAAATTGGCTGTTATTAAAAAGTAAAAAGCTACATAATGGTGCTTTAATGGACCAACGGAGTTTCTCCTGCTGTGAAAGTGGAACCTACAGCGTGCACATCCAGAGAGTCCACAGTCAGGTCATAAGGGTGCAGCTTGAGGGATTCGAAGAGCTCCTTCATGGTCATCTCCTTCCCCTTGGCGTTGTACACCACTCTGTCTGCGTCCACGCGGTACGACTTCTTAATGAAGCGCAGGAGGTGCTTCTGGTTCATGCAGGCAGCAGCGTGAATGTGAGTGTCAACCTACAGACAGAGAAAAGACTTTACGGTCATCCCATCATAGAAAACGGTCAAATAGTTGTTTTAATGTAGTCTATATCCGAAAAATCCTAATTATATTAATAGATCAAATATTTGAGATTTGAGATAACTTGAGAATCCTTATGAAACTATAATAAGTATATATTAGAGTTTAGTACCTTCCTGCAGTTGTAGAAGTCCCTGTGAGGGTTGTTCTTCAGCTCCTTCATCTCCTCCATCTCATTCAACATCTCATGGACGTTGAATTTGGACGTGAGGAACTTCAGACGACGGTGAGTGTACGTCTTTCTGAAGAAATCAAAAGAAAAGGCAATGAAATAACTAGCTTAGCAACTAAACATGTAACGCTAAACAACAAATAGTATATAGGTAATCTTAGTCTTTAGTTTAACCATCTTAACCAGAATAGGATGACCACATTTTTAACCACCTTGACCACTTAAAACCTAAATTTGCCTTGTTATGGAATTTTAAACAGGGATTCCTGTCATCTCGTTGGCCAAAGTAAAAATTAAGTATTATACGTGTCATAGAACTGCTGGTCATCCTCCCATCACTATAAAATATCCGCTGCTAATGGTTTACTCACGTTGGGCCCTGTGCGATCAGGGCTATGAGGAAGTTCATGTCGTCGATGAAGGTAGCGTAGTCGGGACCAGGATAAGGCAGGGCTTCATTTTTATCTGCAGCAGCTGCATCTTTATACACGCTGATGACACCATCCCGCATACGAGCCACGTATCCAAGATTAGGAGGCAGTGTTTTGGTGTTGAAGGGGTCCTCTCCTTGTGCAGGAGGGGAAGTGAAGACTGCCAAATAAAAAATATAAGCGATAAAATGATAAAAATCTAAATTATGCATTCTGTAATGTCCAAGCAAAAGAGAAAATCCAGTGCTTAGGTTCAAACAGACAGACAACTGCAAAAGAACAACTTTACCACAGCATAGATTTCACCTGGCAACCGCATAGCAACACCATATCTACCACCCAACAGCCACAGTGCCCCCTTAATAAAATAGCAACTGCATATAGTAGCACGCACCCAGCAACCATGTTTAATTCCATTAGTAATGAATTTGTCATGAAAACAAAAATGGCCACTTGTAAAATACAGTGCTTAGGTCAAGACAGAGACAACCGCAATAGAATATCATATCAGCCACCAATCATAGAATGCCACATCATAGATACCACCTAGCAACCACTTAGCAACACCACAGTAACCATCTAACAAACACAGGCATCCCCATTCATCCAGGCCATTGCAACTGCCCCCCAACATATAATAGCAAAACCACCTAGCAATACCACAGCATCAATTGTAATGCCATTTGCAATAGAATTTGTAACAATTTTATACAAAAAAAGTACTGTGCATATCGTACCTTAAGGTAAAAACAACATTACTGTTTAACCAAAAGATAAAATGCAGTGCTTAGAACAGTGACAGAACGACAACTGTAACAGAACAATCTTGCCACATCGTAAATACCACCTAGCAACCACTTAGCAACACCATATCAACCACCTAACAACCAGAGGCGTCCCCGTTCATTCAGGGCTGTTTCTAGGTCAATAACATAGCAACTGCTATCACTGCATTTAGCAACCACCTAGCAACACCACAGCAACCATTTTTAATTTCATTTGTTTGTACCTGGCAGCACCTGGTCCTCGGGCTTCCACTTCTCGCCCTCAACCTTGCGCAGGTACTCAGAGGTGATGTTGGGGTATTTCTGGAAGGCCAGCCTCATGTACTTTTCTCTAATGGTCAGAGCACGGAACAGCCCCTTACAGGCCAGATCGAAGTCATCCATGGTGACCTGAAGAGAAAACATGGATTAAAAAATGATAAGAAATGATTATGCATAAATGATTTAATATTTATTTCTGGTGTTCTTTGTTTTTTTTTGTTTTGTTTGTTTAGGGCTAGTTTATGAGGGCACTTTTTGAGCACTGCAATGAGTAATACAAATAGGCCAATTTGGAGAGTTTTATTAAATAATTGATGGTTTTATAGTCTTCCTGGTTCAGCTATTAATGTGTATTATGCTAAATCAGCAGCCCTGCATGCGTCCCTCCCCCCTTTAGCTTCCACTTTAAATGTCACAGCTAGGTTTCTGAAACCTAATCCAGGTCTGGCCTCAGGCTACTGTGTATGGGTGTTCCTGCCCTGCGTGATCTATTCCTGCTATTCCTGAACTTGGTCAGGGACGCGGGCATATTTCACGGTCAGGTTAAACTTGATGTTACATAACTAGTGTTTTGTGAAGCAGACACGTAGGGGGTCAGGTTTGTGACAGTCTGCAAGTTTTGGAGATTTAAAGACCTCTCTGGTGAGAATGTGTAATTGCAAAGAGCATGTGGAAGAGTACTTTTAAAACGTGCATTGTGGTAGAGGTCTGCGCAGGACTGCCTGGTTCCACTTGTTTTAGTCCCGTTACCACCCGCTCCCGGCAGAAATCACTTGTTTTAATCACTTGTTCACCTGTACCTGCCTGCCCACCACACATACAATTCAAATTTAGAGCTTAAAATCTAATTGTAATATACTTATACTTACACTTATAATATAACAGTAGGTAGTAATGTCTTATTTCTTACCACAGTCCAAATACATGCCGTCAGGTGAATTGTAGTTACTGAAATTGCCCCATTGGTGTGTGTGTCTGTCTGTCTATAGGTTCATCCTCCACTTTGATATTTATCAGTAATATTTTCATGTTTTTTTTTTCTTGCTTTGGCTATTAACTTGAAACTGCTTACTTTATTTTTTCTTGAGTGCCAGTCGTGCGTCTGCTATACGCACTGATTGATACGCATCGATTGATCAAGATTTCTCTGGTCTATAGAGTTTAATAATGTACTGTAAACCTACCCCAGCAGCGTAGTCCCCAGTGATGGCCACCCTCTGGAAGTGAGGCACCTCCAGGTATGTTGGTTTTTCCTCCAGTAGAGTAGCAAAGGCCTCTTGAGCTTGGATGATGTGCTTCTTACTACGAAAAAGAAAGTGTAAAATGTTCAGTCTCACATTTGTTAAAAACCGACCTTCTTAGAGTGCAGGGACCAAAACTAAACAATGCAAAATTGTGTACTGTCAGGGAGCTAAAATGACATATTAAAAGTAGTTTACCAAACGTTTATAACGGAAATATGGTTCCAGTCCATAACAGTACAAATCGTCATTCATAACAACATTGCAAACACAGGAGACGTTGGTTAGCTGACAGTTAGCCTAGATTGTGAGCAATTCATTCATTATTCAGTCCAATAATGTGCCTCCTCTCGTAGAGGAATGTCCTTAACAATCAGCGATTTCTCACCAGGAGGAACACTACCCAAAAGTAGCCTCTCAGAGATGCTTTTTTAGCCTCCCTTTGGATGCTCTCTTGGTGCCAAGACATTACTGTACTTTATGTCGAGTTTTGAAGCAATCCAGGTTGCGTTATTTTTATTGTCAATAGCCCTATCAGGATTTGTTTCTCAGGGGTACGTCTGTGAAAAATATTTCACATTTCTACTCTTTAGTGATAAAACTCCTGCATCCGGACTGCAACTGAAAAAACAGGAGTAAAGCAGTGAGTTTTAAGGCTTTCTTGGTTACATGACATCATGTTCAGTAGCTCCTCCATTTCCACTCGCTGTTGTGTTGACAGTACACAAATCTCCATGGAAACGCATGCAGCCAAAGTGTAATCACAGTGCTCGGCGAGTGCGAGGACAAATAGCTGTTTTATTAAATGCGAGGAGAAAAAACTCGAAAAAGAGATATGCGTCCGGACGGGACTAAAATTACCGGAGGACCACGGAGTTCAGCAAAAAACACAAACATGGTCGTTCCGGATGGGAATAAAATCAGAGAGGATAAAAAAAAAAAACATAAAAGAGAAAATTACCCCAGAACCCCCTGAAAAACTGAATCCCGTCCAAATAGGGCTAATGTGTGTCTTTCTTTTTAGGTATAGATTTCTAAAGAAACACAGAGCAAATTGCAAATTTACCAGTGTTATCATTACCAGAGTTAATCTAATACTAAAAAGGTGTGTCTGTATTACTGTGTTACTGTTAGTCTGTTAGACTTTTCTCCTCACCGTCTCTCCAGATCATCATCCGTAGCTACATGGTGCGCCAGCTCCTGGTTGAGAATGGGACAGTCGTCGGCCACACCGAACAGAGAGATCTCCTCGCGGGTGTCCTCATCCTTGGTCTCGGAGGCGAACACCTTCTCAGCGAACGCACGCATGCGATCGTCTGTTTCTGATGAGACACACAACCATAAACAGCACTGATTTACAGTCAGGACCTCTGAGTTTAGAGACATGGAGACGGGATGTTTCAGACAGTGCAGGAGAGAAAGCTGGATGGGTGAAGGAGAAGCTGGAGACACTCAACGTCCCCAAAGCAAAGCAAGGACACCGAGGTCAACTGAGCACAATAAGACAACAACAGCCTATGTACACTCAATGGCCATTTTATCTTATAGACCTACATACTTAATACTCTACTTTTTTCCAGTATGCACCAGAATAATAGGTGTTTTTGATAAAATGGCCAGTCAGTGTACATACAATAATGGTGTCCTTTATTTTCCAGTGCAAATTCCAATGAAATTCAGTGCATGTTTGTCTAAATATGTTGCTGTTGTGTGTCAGAAGTCATGCTTTCTTTATGGATTCAGACGTCAGCCTAACATGACTCCTCTATCAGCCATCATGCACTGACATACAACGCAACATACAGTGTAAAAATCTATTGAAGACACCACACATCATCTGACTAGACCAGTCTAGAATAATTTGACCGAATTTACACCTGGATGCATCTGTTATTACCATATTTTTTGCATTATAAGGCGCATTTAAATCCTTTAATTTTACCAAAAATGTACAGTGCACCATATAATCTGGTGCGCCTTATGTATGAATTAAACCAGTCGGGTATTAAAGAACAGTAAAGCCATTTCGCTAAAGTACAGAGTTATAAGGGTGAGTTTTTAGTAAAGGTTCTCCAGCACTAAGGCTGGGAGCAGCAGCATTAGCATTAGCTGCTGGGGTTAGCGGCTAATGCTGCTGCACCCAGCCTTAGTGCTGGAGAAACTTCACTGAAAACTCACCCTTTTTGACAAAATATTGGAAATCTAAGCGTACTGTAAATAAACGGAAGCGCTTAACTCTCCAAAATAAACAGTTTTCAGGAGAGAAATCTGTGTAGATTAAATGACTGTGGAATCACTATTATTGGGTATACTGCAGGACACTGTTGCCCTTTCTGTTTATGTGTTGTTACTGCTTAGTAATGGTTTATAACCTAATTAATAACCATTATAAACTATTTATAAGCCAATTATAAAGGTGTCTTTTACTTTAATTTTAAAGGGGTACCAAATTCTATTCTGTTTTACATGACATATACTGTACATGACCCTGTTTATACACATTTATTGATTTAATTTATAAAATATAATACTTTTTATTGGCTAAAATAATCAATACCCAACAGTTCATGATCTGATCATCACACATCCAGATCCTGCAAAAAGCCTGTACTGATATTCATGCACATGAGCTGCAGATCTAAGCCCAAAATACAGCAAGGCCATGTCATTTGTCCATTTGTTACATAATGAAATCACATTACTATTTATGTAACAGACTACTTTGCAGCTAATGAACAAATGAGTACATATAGAATCAGTATAAATGTGTGAATGGATGGATGAATGGATGGATGGATGGCTTCACTTTTAGACACCTATAAAGCACATAGAACGGCTCAGTCGATGGCGGGGCGAAGTGAGGCACTTCTCCATACTTACTGGCAGCTGAATTTTTTTTATTGAAGAGAAGAAAAATGCACAGGGACCATAAACCGGGATGAAAAGAAAGGGAGGCAGGAGGTTAGACTGAGGAAAGGATGAGCTATAATACATTCAATTAAAAAAACATTATCCAATCATTTCACAGATACTGTATATCAACTGGAAACTTCATGCTCATCACATTATACAGAAAAAAACCTTCTTGAGTAAACTGGGAATTAGGTTAAGGAACTTAGCAACTTAGCAACAGTAGATTCATTTTTATAAAATAAGAATATTTATTTAAATATACAGCTCTGGAAAAAAATAAAAGAGCACTTCAGTTTCTGAATCCGTTTCTCTGATTTGACTATTTATAGGTTTATGTTTGAGTAAAATGAACATTGTTGTTTTATTCTATAAACTACAGACGACATTTCAGAAATCAATATTTGGTGGAATAACCCTTGTGGTTTTTAATCACTTTTTTTTTTCATGCATCTTGGCATCATGTTCTTCTCCTCCACCAGTCTTACACACTGCTTTTGGATAACTTTATGCTGCTTTACTCCTGGTGCAAAAATTTAAGCAGTTCAGCTTTTCAGGTTTGATGTATTGTGATCATCTATCTTCCTCTTGATTATATTCCAGAGGTTTTCAATTTGGTAAAATCAAAGAAACTCATCGTTTTTAAGTGCTATCATAATTTTTTTTCCAGAGCTGTAGGTCATAATTAGAGACATTCGATTTATTCACTAGATTTAAGATGTTTTTATCTTCCACCAAATGTGTAAAACTGCAGGCGTCATGGGACATGCTCACAGGAAACCCTTTGTTCATTTCTGTATTTACACTCCAGAATATCTACAGCCACTACTAATGTGCCGTCAAGATCAACAAGAAGACAAAGAAAAACGAAACTCCACAGTCTCTTCCCACAAACAAACACATTCATAAACCATTATATCAGTTTTGTATTGAAAATGAGTTTAGTCTAAAATGGAACAAACTTAGTTTTATTTTTTGTTTAATTGCTTTAACAATTTAGGTCAGGCATTCTAAACAAATTTAAGATTTTGTTTACAGTGCAGGTTTCTCTGGACTATCTACTCAACAATGCCTTTGTGGGAAGAGCAAAGGAGGTCCATTCTTCTTTTCTGTCATGATAAAACAAACATTAAACATCATGGATGGAGTTCACTGTAGATGATTATACACTATAGTGCCAAAAAGTTTTCACTCTACCATCCAAATTCAGGTGCTCCAATCATTTCTATGGACACAGGTGTATAAAACCATCCAACTAGACATGCAGACTGCTTCTGAAAAGAATATATTCCTTTTGCAATCATTTAGTCCCCCTTGGACAATGCTAAAGTGACTATTACTGTACAGAAGGCAAGACTTTCATTGTTTTTTACTTTTATCAGACAAGGATATACTTTAGAGTAGTCTGATGTGAAATCGGAAAAAGTTTTGTTGGGAGTCATGATGCTCCTTCTCTTACTCATTGAAAGCATCCCATCCAGGAGGGGGGAAAAACACTGCCCGCCCACACGTCCACACTAAAAACTGATTGGCTGACTCACAGACCCTTTGCAGAGAATAGGCCAATCAGAATCCTCTCTGTTTTGCATGCACTTCATTAATATTCTTCTCTCTCTCTTTTTCTAAGCTTCCATGACTTCCGGGAGACTTGGGAAGTCAGTGAATGATTAGTGCAAAGTGTAAAGTTTGGTGGAGGGGGGATTATTATGGTGTGGGGTTGTTTTTCAAGAGTTGCCTTACTTCCAGAATAAGAACCCATGATGGCCCGTTGATCTGTTCTATCATGACTGCGCACTACTGCATTGAAAACAAGGTCCATAAAGACATGGATGAGGGAGTTTGGTGTGTTTGAGCTCACAAATGTGCTTTTGGAAAAATCAAGGGTCAAATTTCCAATAAACACACGCCTAAACCTTGTGGAAAGTCTTCCCAGAAGAATTGAAGCTGTTATACCTTCCGGACCAGCATCATATAATACGCTATGGATTAAAAATAGGATGCCATTCAGGTAGATGAGTGAATACTTTTGGCAATATAGTGTATGTGGACAGTAAACAATAAACATTTAGGTTCAGGTTCCCAGACAGACATGGATTAAGCCAATAGTCGTAGAGTAAATTTTAATTCAAAATTCAAAATGCTATGTAGTCCAAGGCTAGGCTTAATCCATGTCTGGGAAAGACATAATACGCTTTACACATTGGAAAGACCAACACCTCCAACACCAACATTCTCTTCTTCTATCAACATAAGGATCGGTCAACAATCAACTGAATATACTGGTTTATTCAGTAGTTTCCAGTACATGCCTCTCCACATTCATTGATCATTCCTCTGTAATTCTTCAGGACCCCACGATACTTACGCTTTCCTCCCTCTGTGTTAGTAAATCATCCCCATCAGACAGGGACCATGTAGAAGGGGTAAACAAAAAGATGGGTCAGATGTACACTCCAATATTCAGTTAACTACTGCTGACACCTGATATATACCCAGTATAAAGCTTGAATTATGATCTATAATGTGATAAGTACTGTATAACTTGTGGTGTCTGGTTTGCAGCAGACAAAATGCAGACAACTATGAAACAAGAATAAGAAAAAAAAAACTTTTTTGCCATAAAAATAGGCTTCATGTTCACTTTTTTCCTCATGCTTTTCCCATTGGAGTTTAAGTGGGCATTACTCAAATTTCTCTGGTGCATGAAGTAGACAGAACTCCATCGCTTAGAGGATGAAAAACTTCACCAATTAGAGGACATCAATTGTGTGCAACTAACAATGCTAACCACTAACACAGGTAGTGACTGATAAACTCCTTAGAAATCATTCCAAAGAAACGTAGGCAAATTCACCTAACTTGTGGATTTTTTTACTGAACAGACAATACTTTATTGGTCCCAGAGGGAAATTCTGGACATTCAGTAGCAGGTATACATAAATGTTACAAAAGAAGGATAACATAATAATAATAATACAGATAAAATATAAAGTATAAAAGTAGAGTCTTTTAGAGGGTGTATAATGGAGGTAGTGTAGTTAAACACAGTATAAAAAGCTAGTAGTGCAGAATAGGGTTAAACTATACAAATATTATAATAATATGACATCAAATTACGTATATTTTTCGTCAGGATACCATTTACCACTTTTACGTGGCTGCAGGGTTAATTGTGCCATCCTGGTATCCAGCAGATCCTAGTAGGCTGCTCTGTAAACTCAATGAAGGCAGTCTGAGACAACTGTTCTAACAAACAAGCAGGTGTTTGGCTCTCTCTGAGGTCTCTACTGCACAGACTTTGGTTGCAAATTGGACAATATGGCAGACAATTTTACTTAATTATTATGAAATATAAAAAAAATATATATACCACAGCGTCCAATTTTGTCTACAGTAAAAGGCTTAAACAAACCTCATAGGCCAAAAAAACACTTGCACTTAGCAACATTGTATTAAGAAAAGTCAATATAGATCGTTGATTTGTATTATATTAGCCTAGGAGACAGGTTGAGATTTGAGCTTTGATTTGAACCATTAATCATTTTATTGTGGTAAAGAAATTAGATGCATCAGAGCAGGAAAACGGGAAAACTCTACTTCACTCTACTAATTCTTAAGGCCAGGGATTAATAACCACATGATTGTGGTTTGATTAAACACTATCGAGCAACTGACAATGCTAACCGACTAACACAGGTAGTGACTGACAAACTCATTGGAGCTCATTACAAAGAAATACAAGCAAATACATCTAACTTGTGATGGTTTTTAATTGTTTATATGTTTATTATTTCACAACTGTGAAGATAAATACATATATCAGGCAAATGGGAAAACTCTGCTTAATTCTGGAGGCCAGGGATTGATAACCACATGATTGTGGTTTGATTAAACACTATTCTGCAACTGATAATGCTAACCCTGGGATTAGAGTGGGAAGAGTATAGGAGCTAATGTGTCTTCCCATGTCTTCTTTTAACACCACCTAATAATGACAGCGATTTAATCGAGGTACACCGGAGTGTCTAATCAAAGTCGAATCATGTTTCTGTGGATCTATATAAGAGTCCACACTGCAGCTGAAACCCGAGCCTGCATGTTAACTCCTTATCTTCAGGCTCAGTATAAAAGCGCTGGCCTTGCTCAGACCCACATCTGTGCCAGGTCTCTTCGGCTTGCTCTCGGCTGAAGTGTTGCTATTTTTCACCCGTATAAAATTTAAAAAAATAAAAAAAGCCTTGGTGACACTGATGACAGATAACCTATTCTGGTCACTTGGCTGTTAACTCCACGTGTGCTCAGCCAACACGTATACAGCAGCATGCTCAGCTCTCAGTCTCTCCTAGATTATGTCAACTATGACACTCTGTGTCTTTTTCGGTCCTGGACACGCCCATCCTCCACTTCTTTATGTTCAGACTCTGTGGTGACAGTGCAAAAACATTTAAAACAGGCCCTGTCATGATCATTACCATATGATACGATACGATACGATACAATGATTTATCGTACAATTTACAAACACAACCTTAGCAATTTTACTTATTGAGGAAAACATTTTAACTATTAACCTACTAACTAATATTTCTGATTTCTGAGACAATAAAACATCTTAAGTAGGCCTGTCACAATAATTACTTAATTAATTAAAAATGAAGGGCCTTTATTTCACTTTATTTCACTATACTCACTTTTGTTGGCACTGTTTTTTTAGACATTAATGGCTGTGTGTTGAGTTATTTTGAGAGCACAGCAAATTTACACTGTTATACTGTAGTTATACTGTACACTGACTGCTTTACATTGTAAAAAAACTCACTTTTATGAGATACTGTAATAAATTCCAATGTCTGAATATTTGCAATAAATTAATTTCATTTAATATATATATATGCCGACGCAAATGGACGCCACACAATCCATCAAAAACACTGTGTTTCAAAGCAGCTTCACACTGCAAAAAAATATAAAATATACATGCTGGTCTGGAACACAGAACCCTCTTCCTGTATTTACTTTCTTTCTCTTGTGCCAGAAAGCTCTGACCAATCAGAGAAGACAATGTGTTTGCATGGTATGTTGAGATGCGTTTTAGTGCATTTAAGTTTGTGCCTGTGTGAAAACAAACCAAGCCGAAAGGGGAAAACGTACTCCAAGTAAATGTACTCTTCAACTCTTAAGGCCACAAAAACCAACTACCATGGTCCACGTTTGTCTGTATTGTGAAAACTATTTTCACAATGATTCGGAAGAATTATGGACCAATCACTTGAGTAAGTTGAGGCAGACTATGGTAACCGATTTAATGAAAAGAAAGAAAAGGAGGCGCTGTTGTGCAACAGCCAAAATCTGTAGCAACATATTAAAGTTGCTTAGTGTGCTCACCAAAACTAACCAGGCTAAATACTGTATAAATATACTATATATACCGTACAATGTAAAAACACATGAACTTTGGTTTACACTCAGTCGGTTTAGGGCTTTCCAGTGTGAAAATGCACTGAAAATTGCTTGATTTGGGAAAAGTAGGCAGGTTTACCAATTGAACATGTAAATCTACTGCACAGAATCCGGTCACATGACAACATGGCAGACAATTCTGAATCAATTCCTATAGACCAGAAGGATATGCAACTGTGGCGTCTTTATTTTCTACATTCATGGGTTTAAACAAACTGGCAACATTAATAAAATCAATATGGATATCTGATCTCATTATATCGGCTTTGCAAGTGTTCCTAGTATTTCTCACATGCTCACAAGGAGATTCAGAAACTGATACAGTGCTTTAATCTGTGGTTCTCAGTTCCAGTTGTGGGAAACTCCAGTTATCTTTGGTTTTTCCCAGCAAGGTGATAGGGAACTAGTGCTAAATGTAGTTTCCCACAGCTAGATTATGCTAAAAATGGCTAATAATTCAGTGGTAAATCACATTAATTACATTTAATATCTAACTCAAACTTCGAAGGCCAGTGTCTTATACCTAGACTAAACTAAACTATTTCCAATAGCAGTGATGGGAGTAATAGCATTGGAATTAATGCTGTTACTTTATTCAGTAAGGAGTAACTGACTGTAACTATAATGCCGTTACCATTTCCCCATTACTCCCCGTTACTGCACGCTACTTTAGCCGCTCAATAATTTTTTATTTTTTATTTTTTAACTTTGTGCATACAGACAAAGGCGCAAGTGTGTGTGTGTGCGTTGTGTGTGTGAGTCACAAGGGAGGGGAGGATGAGATAACCGCCTTAGCAATAATTGGCTAAGGTATAGTAAGATTACGTCTTCAGCAGTGATGTCAGTAACGCGTTATTTACTAAACTTCTGCAAAGTTGCAAGTTTACTGTGCCGCAGAGCGCGTATACCGTAAAGACAAGAAAAGTTCCAATGCTTTAAATGAACACTGTCAGAATTAAAGCCTTTTCAGTAGTTTATCGGTTTGGGTCCGCACTGGACAACGTCTGGGTCCGGACCCGGCCTCGACCATATACACCGTTCTGTTTTATAAAACCACTCCTTGCGTCCCTGCAGTGAACAACAGGTTCAATGTTCAGTTTTACAGTGTTAAATATGTCAGGTCAAGAAATACTTTCTTTGTTATATTTTTTTATAAAAACAAGTATTTATGTTTAGTAAAATCAAGAAAGACCATATTTAATTTTTTTATAAAAAAAATATTTATGTTAAGTTAATTCAAAAGAAATGGTCTTTTATTTTTATAAAAAAAAACTTATTTTTTCAGGACTTTAAACTTTAAATGTCTAGAGATACATTGTTGCTGTTAAAAATGCATTTTCCAATAAAGGGATTATTAGCAAAACTGGTTATAATGTTTATGTTAAGGCGGCGGGAGGTGGTGTCTGCAGCTGCTGAAAGTAACTAATAAAGTAACTTGTAAAGTAACTTAGTTACTTTTAAAATCAAGTAATCCATAAAGTAACTAAGTTACTTTTTAAAGGAGTAATCAGTAATCAGTAATCGGATTACTTTACCATCACTGGTCTTCAGCCAATCAGAGAAAATAGGTGGGCGGGTGTTTACAGGAGGACTCCAGTGACAAAACAGCCTTTTCCAGATGGTAGTACGACACTATTTCAAACTCACTGAGGTCAAAGGTTAAAATGTGCACGCAGAGTTCACATTATGTCCCCGAACAAACATTTTTTCATGGACAAACCTCTGTGCTATGTATACTTGTCTTTGCTGTCGTGCACTCTATACATCTGGCTTATGAAACACGCTCTGAGAAGGTGGGGGCTACAGGGGCAAGTAGCACAAAAGTAACGCAATAGTTACTTTTACTGGTAACTAGTTACTTTTATAGTGGAGTAACTCAATAACTTGTAACTATAACTAATTACTTTTTCAAGTATTTTCAATTACTGATTCACTGTAAGCATCTATATAGTATGAAAGTGATAGTAAACAGGGTTAAATGTTGGGACACTTGGAGCCGTGTAGTTTGCGACCCTTGCCGTTTTAATCATGTTGTGCATGAAGATCTTTATCACTGACATCAAAACTAATTGTGGTTGATCACATCCGCTGATAATTCTGCTGAACTTCTCTACACTTCCCTCCAGCACAACCTGTGCTGCTAGCAGCTGCTGAGGGGCTTTAGTCCAAATCTAAATCTAAATCCAGAGGAGTGAAACCCGTACGAGCCTTCTCTCTTTCACCCGCCATGAATTAAAATGTCAGGACAGCGTCAGACTGGTGGGGTCCCTCACTAACGCCAACACATTTGTTTGGGCGTTAATTTTCTTTAGGTAACAACTGTTCCTGAGTGATCAGAGCTTAATACTATGTATTAATATAAATTGTGCACTGGTGCATGTATTTAAAATATTACTATACCATGATTTAACCCTTTTTCTGATCATTTCTGAACCATCTTCAGTGATGGTAGAAAGCATAAGAATGCAATGCACAGAAAAGGAGACTCTAATATTGTAGTATAAAATCTATATAGCAAAAAAATCTAACTAAAATATTTAGTAGTTTCCTTTAATTGTAAGGCATTGGCAGCTTGTGTTTTGTAATTTTTTATAATTTTGTATTTTTTTTGTATTTCATATTGACCTTTTAATTCCATAAACCATCCAAAAGTAAATAAAACATGTTTAAAAAAGGTGTTCTAAATCACATTAAATTAGTAAAAATAGCCTCTATTTATTAAGTTTATGTACTACTGCTTTCCCAGTGTTTTATTGCAGTGGGTGGGGCAAAGTTACTTCATTTTTATTTCTTTTGTTTATAAACTTGCTCATTGGCTGTTTCATGGTCTATTCTGATGGGACAACAGGTCTCAAATAGTGCTATGTGCAACAAAACCTGAAAAAAGAAGGAAAATACAGGGTCTAATAGAGCTAACAAAACAGATCACAGAATTTAAAGTAAATATATATATATATATATATATATATATATATATATATATATATATATATATATATATATATATATATATATATATATATATATTATACATAGGCAGTGCACTAATTTCCCCAATTATGGTATTTGTACCGTAGTTTTTAGTATTTCTAAAAAATAAATATGACTCTCCATGAGAATATGATGGATTTTTGATGGATCCAACTAAAGCAAAGGAATTATAGCCTTCACTAAACCACTCCCTGGCATGCTGACTGCATAATGCATGAGATATGCAACTGCAACTAGACCAGGGAACCCCTGACAAGCTTTCATAACTAATATACTATATAATTCTCTAACTAACACATTTAAAAAGCACCACACAAGCTGTAATAGAAAAGTATTTAATGAAATGCTGTAGTTTTTCTGTAAAACCCACAGAAATTCACAGTACTTTTAGTTTTTAGTTAAAAGTCACAAATAAAATATATTTCCAATGTATTAGAAGTAAAAGTACTGCCTTTACTGTTACATGACGCATACATTACTCAGGATATCTGTACCAATATCTGTGCACACTGTCCACAACCAATCGTATGAAACTTCACTACATCTAGTGGTCTGAGAGCCTCACTCTTGTGAAACATGTGAATCACCACAGATGCAACAAAAGCTGAACCACCAACACAAAAGCGGGTTTCTGCTTCTGGCTTTTCTGCAGTTGTGAGCAATCAAACTAACCGAATTATACTAAATAAAGTGCTAAGTGTGTTAGTGATGCTAAAGAAAACACTGGTGCACAGCTTTGTCTAACAGTTGTGCAAAAATAGCGCCACCAAAAAATCTCCCCCGAGAAGACGCTCGTTCCTAGATTACGTAGGTTAATGGCAGCAGCTGCTGTAGCACTGGTCGCAGTAGTAGGAGTAGGAGTAGAAATAGCTGGATTGAAATAAAACAGTATACGTTACAGCTTTAAGCAGCTACTGCAGCAAATTTTGTACAGAATTTTATAATTTCACCATGTTGCACTGTGAATGTTAAAATTATTAAAGGTCTCCTTCCACTAAATATAATTATTCTTGTTATTTGTGAAATACAATAGATCTCTTTGGGTTGTATATGCATGCTGCACATGATGAAACTCTTCCTCAACCTCCATTGTCTGCAGTAGCTGAGAAAAGAAAAGAAAAAAAAAAAAACTCAGAAAAACGAGTTGATCAGGAAAAGCACCGCGTCTACATCAACCCGTAAAATAATATACAGAACTGAACCTGGGCTGCAGCAGAGTAGACACTGTCTCTTTATCTAAAAGAGCTTACAGCTCTGTTTAAACCAGCTAGTTAGCGTTAGCTTTTTTGTGTAAGTAACTCTATGTTTAAATTGGATCTCCGGTGGATTCTGTGTTCTACAGAGACCTTAAATACAGTATACACTAGGGAAGCACGGTTTGACAAGGTAGCACAACTCGAAAGAACAATCAATCAATCAATCAATCAAAACAGTTCTTTTTTGCGTCCGACTCTATGATATAGAGCTTCGAAGTGGTGAAACTGACCAAGCACCGAATCACCAAGTATGAGGTAAGAGTTTAATAGCGTTAGTTTAGCTGAAAGAAACGTTAATTTAAGACGTTTAAGGGTTAAATATACCTAGCACTAAGCGCTAAATCTTTCTATCTCTAAAAAAAACATTTTGTCCTTTTTTGAGTTTTAAAGCTGCAAAATTGCAAAAATGACTGTGGGGGAAGGCAGGTAAGTGTTCGCTGCTGCAGTGCTGTTAGCCAATCAGAGGCTATGTGTTTGCATATATGAATATTCATGAGTGAGAGCAGAGATGCTGTCTTTCCTAAGAGAACACTAATTAATACAGTTAACTAAAGCTTAAAAAGTTATACATAGCATTTATTAATACTAGAGACCAACAACTATTTTTAAATAAATAAAATGAATGAAAAAATTAGATTAGAAGATTAGAAGAATTATGATGCAAATCCATAAATCAAAAACTGAACAAAAAGTGTCTCCGTCTGGCTTTTTTGAGTTGGTTAACCCAGTGAAAAGCTTTCCAGACTCGGGGTGGTGCTGTCAGACACTCACCTGGTACTTCAACCTTAGGCATGTTGGCAGCCTCTTGACTCTGAGCTGGACCGGGGCTGGTCTGACACTATTCGCCAGTCAGCGGGGAAGTGTGGTGCTCTCCGGCGCACAGCCGAAATAAGAAGCACCCGAACGCCCAGTGTAACCAGAGCCGTGTACCCACACTGGATACGAGAGCCGGGAGGGGGGGCACCAACTCTATTTTAGGGTGGAACAGGCAGCTATGTTCAACCGAAGACGGAGAGGGGTAGAGAGGAGTGAGGGGCATTATATAAGAATGGCACCACAACATGCATGCAAACACGTGTGTGTGTGTGTGTGTGTGTGTGTGTGTGTGTGTGTGTGGGCACAATAACACATACACCTGACACTTTGATCTCATTTAGTTTACAATTAATTTACTAGTAAAAGAAGAAGGAATAGAAGAAGATGATCAAGAAGTCCGCAGGTCCAGATAGGACACGTCTGGTACAGATGAAATAAATGATCCATCGGTAATGATCAATATCCAAAAAAAAAACTACAGGGTTGGTTAGAAGGGGAGTGACTTAAAGCTATAATAAAAAAAAATCTTACACATACAGCTCTGTAAAAAAAAATATATGAGGAGACCACTCCAGTTTCTTAAACAGTTTCTCTGATTTTGCTATTTATAGGTTTATGTTTGAGTAAAATGAACTTTGTCGTTTATTCTATAAACTACAGACAACATTTCTCCCAAATTCCAAAATGCAGAAAATGAGAAATGGCTGAAATAACAAAAAAAATATGCAGAAATCAATATGTGGTGGAATAACCCTGGTGGTTTTTTCATGCATCTTGGCATCATGTTCTCCTCCACCAGTCTTACACACTGCTTTTTTTCTAACTTTATGCTGCTTTACTCCTGGTGCAAAAGCAGTTTTCAAGCAGTTCAGTTTGGTGGTTTGATGGTTTGTGATCATCCATCTTCCTCTTGATTATATTCCAGAGGTTTTTAATTTGGTAAAATCAAAGAAACTCATCATTTTTAAGTGGTGTCTTACTTTTTTCCAGAGCTGTATTTAACAATTTTAACAAGTGTGGGTGGTTGCGTTTTGTAGAACAGTTATTTTTTTTTAGGGACATTAATAATTACGGTAGCACCAGGCAAAAAACGACTGACAGATCTATAGATATATAATCTATTAATATAAAGCCACTTCTGACATCACTTATGACAAACTATATGTAAAATCAGGCACTGTTAAAAACAAACATAAAAAACACAGATTTATAACAAAACTAAACTTTAAAACCTTAAAAAAAATAATAAAGTTGGCCCAGGTGATTCTTCTAAAGGCAGTGCACACTTTACACTATTGGGCACGTTTTAGCACAGACATTAAAAAAACAAAAGGTCACAGAGTGCAGATGACTACAGTTTTTTCACAGTCCTTAATTCATGCATCTCATCGATTGTTTCTGAGCATTACTGAACTCCAGACTCCCACTACTGGCTAAAAACAAGAGATGTCATTTATCTAACTAAAAAAAGGCACATTTCTCCTTTTTATGAACGTATTTGAAATAATTAGGCACACAAATTTCATTAAGCATTCTTAAGCATTAAGAATTGGTTCTTGGAGGTTCTGGTGCACGAGTTTCGTCTCGTTTTCTAAGAGCATGTATGTAAAGGCGATCGATTCTCATTCATTTACTGTAGGTTATTTTTTAGCCTTAAATTCCTAAATTTTGCATGCCCAAAAAACAAAACATCTACACGAATCAAGCTGAAATGTAAAAGAAACCGGTGACAGACAATCTGAGGTCAAATAGGTCTACCTTAAAAAAACAAAAAACAAAAGAACTACATTAAAACAAAACGCATTAAAGACGCATTAGATGCATTAGAGGCACTTTTACCTTCACAGTATTCCTGAGTACTGAACCTACAGATTAAGATCAAGTCCGATGAGAAATCCGAAAAACAAGGGAAGATGCGAGATCCCAGCACTTAATGACTAAAGAGATAAATGCACGTCTGTGAAAATGATCAGAGGAGCCAAAACGTCCCACATATAAGGCCCCACGTTTCCATCACAGCAGCTGATACAGTCCACACACACACACACACACACACACACACACACAGCCAGCAGGCCAGGCTTCGCATTTATCCCTTTTAGCCAGCAGAGGGCAACACCGCAGAAACTCCACGACCCGGCCGAATTCAGGCTACTGTGATTTAAAGCTGAAGCAAAATCTTAACCAATCAGAGAAGCTCTTCAGTCACAAGCGTAAGTCGTAAGTGTTCAGCTGCTGGCCGGTGGGCTTCTGAGGGGGTTCTGGAGGGGGGTGGCGCACGTCCTGATCACATGACCTCACAGGAGACGCCGAGGCAGCCCTGCTTCCTGTCCTCCCTGCTGTTGAGCTTTTTCATGCGATAATGGCGGATCTCCCGAACAAGGGTGTAAAAAGCGTCTTCAACTCCCTGTAGAGGACAATACACACAGAAGACAGTCCTGAGTAATATCAGCATACACATATCTATCTATCCATCCATTCATCCATCCATCCATCCATCCATCCATCCATCCAACAAGGAATTAAAGGTGAAATAAAAGTAATAAATCTACCTGCCTGCCCAGAGAGTGCAAGGACTATTGTGCTCTCTCAGGGCTCTGGCAGCTGATGACAAGCTGCATGAACAGGATTTGCAACCATAACCACTTTAGATCGCTGGACCACTCGGCGCCCTTCATTTTTGGGCAATTTTAAGACAATTTTTCACATGTGTGATATTTTTGAAATCAGGATTTTTGGCTTGTTGCTTACTCTTTTTTAGTCCTTTTTTTTTTTTTAAGGAAGTTTGACTATGATTGGTTGAAGAAAAAAATTATATATAAAATCTTAGAAAGTTGATTATTAAACAGATGGAACTGATTATTTAAATAAAGTATCCAGGTGTAGTTTTATGTGGACTGTTTTATACATTTGTGCATCTACTACAGGCTCAATGTAACATATAAGCCATTTATTAGCAGACGTTTTACAGTAAGTCAATACACTGATGTGAAGTGTTAAAGTTTAAAGGATTGTTAAGTTTAAAGACTTTAGTTAGGTGAAGCATGGTGCCTGTGCTATACTCGATTTTCTATTCTGTATGATTCGCACCCTGCTTTATCTTACCTGTCGGGTCTTGGCTGAAGTTTCTACAAATTCTATGCCGTAGCTCCTGGCTAGTTCCTGGGCCTGCTTGGTGTCAACAGTTCTGGCCAAATCACATTTGTTTCCCACCAGCACCATCGGCACATCATCAGAGTCCTTCACCCGCTTAATCTGCTCCCTGTAGAGGTGTAAGAAAGGTGTAAATATTGGTTAGACTTGAGACCTGCTTGAGCCACTGAGATTACATATTTTAGATATTCACGTGCCATTTATTATTTTATGCCTTATTACTAACGTCTTTGCCTACCTATACAGATGCACATCAGCGAAGGACTTGGTGTTGTTGATGGCGAACACACAGAGAAAGCCCTCTCCAGTCCTCATGTACTGATCCCTCATAGCACTGTACTCCTCTTGGCCTGCTGTGTCCAGGATGTCCAGTAGACACGTCTCCCCATCGATCACCACCTGCTTCCTGTACGAGTCCTGGACAAACACCAAACAAAAACCATGCATAAGGTCACAACATCTGACGCAGCTTTTAATACAAAAATTTAGGATGAAGAGAAGGAGAAATAGACTCTAACTACAGCCCAGGAGACACAAACACAGTGTGGGCTGGACATTAAATAGGTAATTATTAAATGTACATACACTGTATGAACAAAACTACCAGGACATTCTTTATTATTTCAAGCTTAATGTTCAATAAAGAACAAAAGAATGATTTGAATGTACTTATATTATATGTATTTTATATATATATATATATGCCACAATAGAAGGTACAGTAGGTATAGATCCCTCCCTCAAACAAAGTCTGCTAGCTAATCATAATGCTGTGTACTGTCCGAGTTTCTCAACCAAACTGGTTGGGTCTGGCTCTGTTGGGTGTTGATGGATGAGGGGTGATGTCACAATAAGGAAGCCAATCATAGGCTTTTGAAGCATATGATTCCTGACACGAAACAATGAACCAAACGCTTTTATCTTTGTTGCTGAGTGAAAACATTGGGGTTTGACATTAAAATATGATACTATGATATCTGATACAATGATGCAACTATGCTTAGGGTCATTATCATGCTGCATGATGAACGATCCCACTGTCTGTTTGCATCTTTTATCAAAACCAAAAAGCAAAAGGCAAAACCCAAATCTGAAACTGAGCATAGAGATATGCTGTGCTATTTATTGTTTGAAAAATCAATGCATCAGGGGCAATATAACACACCTGTCATAGGTTCCAATACATTTGCTCACAAGAAAATGGGTGGGTTCAGAAAAGGTGCCAACTTTCTCTTGACCAGTGTATTAGTTCCAGATATAAATACTAAAAAATAAAAGCTGAAAAGTTTATCTTTTGTTTCATGTTCATTTATTAATGTCAAACCCAATTGTTTTCAGTCTACAGCAAAAATAAAGAGATCAGCCTCACTGTTTCAATACTTTTAAAGGGAACTGTCAATAAATAACCTTCATGCCCGCATAAATCAAACATTACAAACATGCACAGTTTATTGTTGGAGATGTGCGTGTGTACACACATTTGTGTATTTGTAAATTGTAAAATATACAAGGCAACTTTATGGTTTAATGTTTAATGTTGGAAGTCGTTCCCAGCTTGAAGAAACCCACGCTTTACAGAGTAATCCAAGACCTCAGACATGTAGCTCTCCAGGAGCAGCAGTAGCCCTGCAGTTTTATGATGTTACATGATCTCCAGTACCTCTATGGTGGGGTCATATTCGTCCACGAAGTGATTCTGGATCAGCTGGATCGTCAGTGCACTCTTCCCAACACCACCAGCTCCCACCACCACCAGCTTGTATTCAGTCATCCTGCAGCTGCCCCTGGCTCACCTGGAGGAACACGGGCAGAAAGAAGAGAGAAAAACACAAAGATTGTTGACATTCTGTTACGGCATCATTTTAAAGCATATTTTAATATTTCAGTATCACTCATTCTGAGCTTCCTAACTAGCACTGCCAGTTAGCTGTTACCTAGCTCCATTAAGAGTGGTCGTCTGGGGTGACAAGTGGTCTAGAGGGCTTAGTGCTGCCACTATGATCGTGAGACCTTGGTTCAAATCCTGGTTATGCAGCATGCCATTAGCTGCCGGAGCCCTGAGAGAGCACAATTGGCCTTGCTCTCTCTGGGTGGATACAGTCGATGGCGCTCTCTCTTTCCCCTCATCACTCCTCGGGTGATGGCGATCAGAACAAGGCTTCGTCTGTGAGCTGATGCATCAGAACCGAGTTGTTGCGCTTTCCTCCAAATGTTAGCGCTTTTTTTTTTATATTAGCTATACAGTCAGACTCAGTTGGAAAACATTTCCTGTTTTATTGGGCACATTCTCTGGGATTCCTCCTTTGGACACAGATCCACAGTGCCAGTAAGCACTCCTAAAACTCGAGGCAAAGCCAGAACGATCCTGAGGACATAATCCCGCCAACCTATTTATGGAATGCTGTCCTAAATGTCAAAGATCTTCTCAGGCTACACCCCAGTAAAAGACATTATGTAAAAAAGAGATGGAGTGGGGTTACCCCCGGACTCTAGCTTATGTATGATGGCATTATATATGTATTTTATGCATTTTTTTTATTTACCAATGAGACATCATGGATATACATAATATTCTACACTTTCTAGCCTCTCAATATATTATTCTGCATCTCCAGACCCTTTTGTGACCAACAACCTTGCACCCGCCACGACCCAGCCACCTCCTTTATTTACATTACTCATCTCACTCAAAGTAATACAACTGAATTCACCCCCTGCACCAATCAGGCACGGTCCATAACAGCAAATGCAGATTATGCAGGCCAGTAGAGGGGTGTCAGACTAAAGAGTACCCACTGCTGACTGCAGACTGTGGAATTCTGCCATGCTTATCAGGTTCTGAGTCCTGGCACTGAGCTGGATTTTGAGCTGAGCTGGAAAGAACACTCAAGGAAACATGGCCTAAATTCATCATCAGCATGTCTTTAATCAGTGCCCAGGTCAAGAACTTCATAATATTACATCAGTAATCAAAATAATCCAGGCCACTTGATCGATAGGAGAACACACATACCACTGAAAGTCCACTTCAAGTTTTTCGGGGTTCCCTACAACAACTCACTACATGCAAGTGAAGTAAATGATCAGTGCAGTCAGTGCATGGAACCTGGAGGAGGTCACGTCAGCCCCATCTTCCAACCTTACAATATCTAGCTTTTGCTAAAACCTTCTTCTTTGTTACATGTCCTCAAAATTAACCACAGGCCACGTCAAATAAACGTTTATCTAAACAATAAAATATTAGAAGTCCATCAATTATAACCCTAAAAACTAGTAATGCTAAATGTTCATATACAACAAGTATACCAACATGCATGCAGTGCCCAAAATAGAATGCAAATAGCCTGATATGTACATTATTACCATCAGACTTTCTAGGGGAAAAAAAAGTGAGCTAAAAGCAAAGACACAAGTCTGCACACTTTATCATAAGGATGACAAACAATAGACCTTCTTGAGTACACTGTAGATATTTTAAGTACTATAAATAACAGAGTGATGTAAGGCCTGGGTGGAGCTGCTCAGACATGGAAATCCATTCCATGAAGCTCTCTCTAATCTGAATTCGGTATGTTGTGACAGACTGGAGAAAGTCGGTGACCTCTGTGCACTATGCGTCTTAGCATCTGCTGAACCCACCATGTTTTTTTTTTATGCTGACAGAGCGAGTTATGTTCATTTACAGTTGCTGTGGAAATATTTAGTAGTGAGAAAAGTTTCACAACTCTACTTGTTGCACAGATGCTGCATCCTATCGTGGTACCACAGTGCTGGAGTTCACTGAGCTCCTGAGAGCAACCTATTTTACTAAAGTTTGTAGAAGCAGTCCCAGCATGACTAGGTGCTGCTTTTATTAAACACCTGTGGTCATGGAAGTGATTGGAAGCGGATTATTTTGACAATATAGTGAACATACAGTATAGCAACTAAAGTATAGTACTTTACTGTACACACATTTTGACCTAGTACTGAAGAATGAAACCTAATGCTATCAAAACAAAACTCCTCAATCAACTCCCACAGACCACAGAATCATATGAGAGCCGTCCTACACAATCAGCCAACAACCTGTAGCGTACAAGCATACAAGGCCCAGTTCTGATGAAGTGATGTAAGATTTTTCGGTAAAACACTGCACTGCCTTTAGACTTGATAATAAAACACAGTGGATCAACACCAGCAGATGACATATCTCTCCAAACCATCACTGATCATCAGCAAATTTTACATTTCATTTGTAAATCAAGGGAGCAGAGTCTGGAGGAACAGTGGAGAGACACACAGTCCAAACTGCTCAAGGTCTTGTGTGAAGTTTCCACCAATCAGTGATGGTTTAGAGAGACATGTCATCTGCTGGTGTTGATCCACTGTGTTTTATTATCAAGTCTAAAGTCAGTGCAGTTCTGTTTTACCGAAAAATCTTACAGCACTTCATGCCTCCCTCTGCTGACAACTTTTATGGAGATGCAGATTTCATTTTCCAGCAGGACTTGGCACACTGCCCACACTACCAATAGGTTTTACATAATGTTTAAATTTTGGGGCGGTTTTCATTGGCTGTAAGCAACAATAAGAAGAAATAAACATCTATACATCTATATAACAAGCTTCACATTTTGACCTAAATTACTAAAATAAAGTATTTTTTTTAAGTTTTTTAATGGTATTCGAATTGTTTGAGATGCACTAGTAGTTAAGTTAGGATATGGGCCCTTTTACAAACACCCACATTAAGAGTTGGACTTTGAGTCTGAGGCAGATTTTCATCACCTGTGGTTAAATATTTGACTTGTTTCAAACCAGTTCCTTTATTTATGTATGTGTGGTCAAACAGTGTCAGTATAATTATAGTTAGGTAGTTTAAGATGTTGTTTAAATAATAAGCAAACAAATAAAAATGTAATCTAAATATTAGCTAACCTAATGTATTATCCTGTGTGGATCTGGACTTCTGGCAATTACTGTAGTTAGTTAACTAGTTGCATGTTAGCTTAGCCACCCATTAGCTCTTAAATAGGCAGCTTAGCTAGCTAGCTAGTTAACTCACGACCTATAGAAATATTAGGTTAGCTAGCTAACTAACTAACTAGCATTAGCTTGTTTAGATTTCTCTAATAAGTTCATTTTAAACTGCCCTCACTTGTAATTAAACCACTACGTTAGGTTAAGATACGCTAGCTATCTTGTGAATGAATTAACTAACCTTATTTATTAGCTAACATGTGAAAAAAGAACGAAATAAATTACATTATTATCATGCTAGTAAGGTACTTAGCTTAACTACCAAACTGTTAAATTGCTAGGTTAGCTAGCTACGAACTTATCCTGTGTGGAAATGAACTGTCATCACTGTAGTTAACTAGCTAACTAGCTTAGCCAGCTCTGTCACCCATTAAGCGAGCTCTCAAATAACTATCTCAGCTAGATTTGGAGTTTGCCATCACTGTAGTTAACGAGCTAGCTAGCTTGGCTAGCTATGTCACTCATTAGCTATTAAATATCTAGCTTAATCTTAGCCAGTTAATTAGCTAACTACCTATAGAAACGTTAGGTTTGCTAGCTAACTAGCTTGTTAGCCAGCTAAGCTACCTAACTTAGCTTGTCTTGGTTTCTCTATTTGATTATTTTTAAATGCCCTCATTTGTAACTAGTTAACTATCTATATTGGAAATAAATTAGCTTACTTAACTAGATAACGTGTGAAAAGGGAACGAAATAAAGGAGATTATAAGCAAGATAGTTAGCTAGCTAATTAGCTTAGCTACCAAACTGTTAAATTGCTAACTAGCTAGCTACGAACTTAGCGCACCCGTATGTTTAGGGTGTGTCCCAAATGTCTGTCTGTCTGCCTGCTTGACGACTAGTACACTATTTAGGCGCACAGCGGCTGCATAGGTTACATTGGCCTACGGAGCTGGTGCACTATTTAGGGTATATACGACAATTCGAGACACAGCCAAGGCGAAAGTAGTGAAGTAGTTAAAAACACGTTAGTTAGAAGCAGTTTAAAAACAAAGTGATTATAGAATACTGACTACTTTAATGATATTTAAAAAAAAATGGCAATCCATAAACAATTTTAAGTATTTATATATAATAAAAACTCACCACTAGAGTCCGCAGTCCTCGGTCTCTCTCTACCTCCCTCTCTCTCTCCGTCTCCCCGGCTGGTGTTGCTGCTTTAGCAGTTGCGGTCTGTATAACTCGCCATTCTGGACTCTATCTAACAGCACTCCGCTTCTTTACCGGGGTAAAATGAAGCAGCAGGGAGCCGGTATCCTGTTCTAAAGTGCTGTAGAGCTGAGATCTGTCTGTTCTGGTTTCAGCAGGAGTTCCTAAAGCAAGGTTGAGCTTCCTATTAGATAATTCAGCTGCTCTCTCTGCTTCTGTCTCTCGGGGCTCTGCGGCAAACCGGCCACCGCCCGCAGGACTGCTGCCCCCTACAGAGCGGAGTTCAGGAAAACCGGGCTGAACTCAGGCCATGTCCCATATAGATAACCATACACAGAGCTACAGAGCTCCTAAGGTGACATCATGTAAAAAAAAAATAATGCGTGGCAATGTTTTATTAAGGCGTGGGAATGAGATAACAAAGTCGTGGCCACGAGAATAATAAAGCTTGCTTTTCTGTAAATTAATACCCCAAAAGAAACTGGATTAAAGAAGCTTTGATATGATATTCAAATATAATCTTTTGTAAGAAAAATGAAGAGTGCATTGATTTCTTTTTATTCTTATCTTGGAATAATTCTAAGTAAAAGACAATTAACGTTAATTCTCATACTAAAAGCTGACGAGTCTCAGACACAGACAGTATGCAGATCCGTTTACCTTTTTTAGGCAGTCATACTGTGCACAAGATCTGCGTACTTTGTTAGCTGCGAAACAAAAGAAACTTTCGGCCATGTCTTAATAGCTACGATTAAATGAACTTGCACCTACACCTTAATTATCTCATCCCCATGTATTAGGATCTCGTTCCGATGCCTTAATAAGTCGTGGCCACGAATATTTTTTTTTAACATGATGTCACCTTAGGGGCTTAGTACTACATGACTTTAAAAAGACTCTGAAAAGACTTAATGAACTAAATATGTACTTTAAAGTACTTTTATTTAGATATACTATATTATTATTTTATACTTTAAAAAAAATCCTTGAAACATTACAACAACAATGTCCTTAACCTACCCACTACCAATCTCCCAGTCCGAATTGTAAACCATTTATAAACCCTTTATAAAGGTAGTCTTATTTTAAAGTGGTTCCCAAAGTATTTGTACTTCATTACTTGACACCTCTGGCTATTGAATGAATTGAACTGTCAGTTTGGCAGTTAAATGGTTAAGTGAGAAACCACCTCATGTGCTTTATTTCTCCTTTTTATTCAAAGTTCTTCATTATTTTGACAGCACCACTGACAAAAGACAACTGTAAAGTGCATAAAACCATCATTAAATGCACTGAATACCATTCCAGATGGACTTCAACATGTAAAGAAAAGTGCATGTATCAGATGGCACAGGCCATCTCTGACTAAATAAAAATAAAAATCATGATTACATCACATTTTAATCCTTTTAAGGATTCCAGTACAGAATCGAATCCATTATTAAATAAATTACATTGTAGACAGTATATACAGTATTATCATATATGTACACACAATATGTCCAAATGAATGTGGACACCCCATTTAAAGAATGCATTTAGCTATTTAAAGGGCTAGCAGGTAAAAATGTAAAAAGCCCCCCTACAGTGTTCTCTGGAAGACTTTTGGGATGTTGTGGAGTTAGCAATCACTAATGCTCTTTATCACTGTATGCAGTCAAATTCTTACAGCAACTCTCCAAAATCTAGCAGATTATGGAATTTGTCCATATAGTACATATACAGTACTGTTCATAAGTTTTATGCACTGTGAACGTTATCAGTATTTATCTTTTAGGGTTTTACTGAGTAAATAATCGTTTTTTTACTTCTTAAAAGCGCTCAAAACATTTGCACAGCACTGTAGTTACATAATAAAGTAACTCAATTATGAACATTTAATAAACATTTAATTAAATTAAATTTAACCCTTGATACAAAATTGTGAATTTAAATAAAACTAAAGTGTACATGTACCATCGTACATGTTGATTAGTACATACATATATACACCTTTACATTACCTCATTTATTTTCAGTGCCAGCTTATTTTAATAATCTCAAACACTGATTAGGAACAAAACGTCACAATAAAAGACATTATCCCAACTGCAAAACAAAAAAGTGCTCAGAGGTGAATCATCATCTGCAGAACCTGCATCAGGGCTACCACCAGCATGAGTTATGTTTGCATGACTAAAGTTTTAGAAAAAATAAAGGGCATAAAAAAATAAGAATAAAATACTGATGAGATAAAAATACTGATATGGTTTTTCATGTAAAGCTGCAGCGTTCATTTTGATTATTTGAATTTGTATTAATTATAACTACTATGAACATTTTTCACTTTTTGACTGTTTGAACCAGGCAGTCATTTTTATACTGTCTCCTAATTAAATAATAAATGAACCAATAGATATGCTCCAAAATGAGAACTAAAATACAATATTTTTCAACTGACTTCCATTGAATTAGGAAGTTTGTCTCTTCTTCCTCATTTTATAAATGCAACATTTTCCATGACAATTTTTTTTTGCTATTAAATCAAATATAAAAAGGCATGGTTTTGATTTAGTGCTTCACAAGCTGCAAACTTTTACTTTTCCAGAAAGTGTGAAAATGTACTTTTAGAGTTTAGCGGCTTTTTGCCCTGAACTTTCAGTCAGTTAGTTGGTCACTGTTAGAGCGCAGTGAGCTGTGAGCTGGTCAGCAGGTCTGTGGGTGGTGCTGGCATGTAGGTGAGGTAGCAGATCATGCGGTTGGGCAGCCCCAGCTGAGGCAGGGCTTCCAGCGCTTTTATCCCCAGTGCTTTTCTGAGTGCAATCCTGCTTAAGTGCTGAAGACTGAGGGGTTCAGCTATAGATCAAATAAAAAAAAATCATCATATGCAGACTTTTAACACTTGTGCCCTTAATATAATATAATTTTCAGGGCTGTATAAAGTTACAATTTCAGAGATATAAGGCTTTATTTTATTGGAGTGAAGATTTGGAGGAACTCACTTTCATAGAAGTCCAGACAGAGCGCTGCTGGAGATCCAGGTTTGGTGTACTGGATGGGCTTTTTGCCGAGGTTGTCTCTGGCAAACACACTGCCCCCGAACTCAACCAGCAACTCAATCAACTTCAGATTGTTTGCTTTAGCAGCGTGATGCAGGGCCGTCTCGTGGAGCTTCGCTGCATTTACATTCGCACCTTTAGGTGGCAAGTTTTGAAAAGAAAAAAAAAAAAAAACATTTACTACCTCTTTGACTTCATTTGTACATTTCTTTTAATAAACGAGTTAATATCTAAGACCCTGTTTACTGTTTACACCTGATCACGTCATGCATCTTCAAATTCAAAGTGTAAACACTCTCAAAACACATTTAAACAGATATAAATCCTCAGGTTAAGATACACTACCAGTAAAAAGTTTCTGAGGGACTTCTGGATGCTAGTGAATGTTTGCATTGTAAGATGTTCACTCAATATTCACTTCTATATGGACAAAAATTGTGAAAAAGTGGAACTTGATTTGGCTGCTTGTATTTTCCCCTGAGGTTAAGAAGTAGTTTGGTGTGTGTGTTCACTGTGGACCTCTGCCTCACTCTACCTCCAGTCTTGTTATTTCACATGAGCACAGGCTGCAGCATGAAGAGCTCCCTCTGTTGCTGGATGCCAGTACTGCAGTTTGAGTTTTCTTGTATTTCTCAATATTATCAGTATTATTTTTCAGTGTTTATCTTAGGATTTCAGTTTGACTAAGTACAAATGCACAAAGCAAGAATCGTATCATACTATCATACAGACACTATTTTCATTAAGTGACCAGGTGTAAATGAGGTGGGGTTTATGTTACTGACTTTCTGACTCTCATGTCACAGATAAAATCAAGATGAATAGCCTATTTTAAAATAACTAGCATCACCAAAATACACACTGTGAAACACTGACCTGCATTCAGAAGAACTTTGACACAGTCTAAATTCTGCCTGGCACAAGCCACATGAAGAGGAGTCCCGAAATGACAGTCGTGGGCCTCCATGAACGCCCCCCGGGCTATCATCAGCTGCACACACTGCGAATTACCTGACACACACACACACGCAGTTGGAAATGACATTAAATTATGATAAACAAGATCAGACGTACAGAAAATACACTGTAAAATGTTCCCTTACCCCCCATGCAGGCCTCATGAAGGGGGGAGAAGGTGAAGAGAGGAGGGTTAACCACAGCTCCATACTCCAACAGCAACTTCACACACTCCAGACTTCCAGCAGCACATGCATCACACAGCGGCGTGCTACCGTCTATGTTACGGGCATCCACCTGAAATACAAAAAATATATATTAGTTATTAAAAAAGAGGGACTTTTATTTAATGTTTTTATTTTATTTTTCCTGCATAGTAAATATGTAGTGAAGTGATTCAGACTATGAAGGAACACATAAGGATTCATTTAAAAACTTAAAGTGTTAAACAACAGAGGAAACTCTTGCTCTTCCTTCTTTCGAAATGGATTTTCTCTTTATTAAAGTATTTTTTTTCTTTACCTAGTTGAGTAGTTCTTGCCCTAATCTGGATTAGAACCTTACTCAAATAAGGCAATTCAGAGTATACCACCAGAGTATAAATCTTACATGAGCGCCAGCCTCCAAGAGCAGCTTCACACACTGTGTCTGGCCTTGTATACAAGCCTCATGGAGAGGGGTGATGGAGTCCACGGCTACAATATTAACCATCGCTCCATTCTGAATCAGCTGCTGAAGCTGCGCCACTCTTCCGTGAGCTGCTGCTTCATGAACGGCAGAGCGGTCTGTCCAGAAGCCCAGGCCATGTGCTACACATCGGGAGAAGAAGAGGAAAAACAGGTCAGATTATTAAAATGTAAATATTCTGACACAGTTTCTAATAAATGAAATATAAAGCTTTAAAGAACCGGCACTGTGCAAACGCTTGATAATTTCTGAACAAAAGTCATATTGCAAGTAATGGCTTGTGGGATATGAAGCTTCTAGCATCATTTAACATCAGTATCTGACCTCACCAATAAATAAATGTTCTTGTGGTTAATTGTAATAAAATTCCCAGTAGATGGGTGTGAGTTTTTCCAGACAGAGTTAAGCCTAGTTTTGGACTACACACCATCATGAATGGATATGCCTTATATATGGGCCTTAGAATCTCATTCCCAAGTCTTAATAAGTCGTAGCCACGCCTTAGGATCTCAGGATCTCATTCCCAAGTCTTAATAAGTTGTAGTTACGCTAAAGGATCTCATTCTCACGTCTTAATAAATTGTGGCCACGCCTTAGGACCTCATTCCTACGCCTTAATAAATCGTAGCTAAAACTGGAGAAAACTGATAAAACGGTAAAATATCTGTTTCTATGTGCCATAATAACAGCAGCTCGAGCACTGGTTTCGCTTCGGTTGCCAGGGAAACGGCTAACGTTAGCATTAGCACCTCAGCGTTAGCTAATTAGTCAAAATAACAGGACAGCTGAGCTGAATATAGCGGATTATCTCAGTATGTTTTAGCCAAAATACGTCAAGACACGTTTTTACAATACGTTTCGCGTTAAAAAAAAACTGATATATAAGGGGGCTAGCTGGCTAGATTAGCTAGTTAGCTTTGCTACCTTTGAGTCAATGTCAGTATCGAGTAACCCAGGTCCAGAAATAAAAAAATCCACCCCAGGGTTTTTTACCAACTGCCTGGGCGGCTATGCTGCAGCATAGCCGCCCAGGCAGTTTGTACAAAACCCTGGGATTGTTTTTTTTAATTTCTGGACCTGGGTTATCTACCTCTAGTATCTAGCTAGCTTAGCGACGTTAGCAGCTAGCATGCTAGCTAGCTAAGCTTTTCTACTTAACCTAACGTAGCTAAGCGTGTCTCACCGATATCACTGAAGAGCGAGGGTCTAGTGCGTGTTATGTCCATTTCATCTTTCCTTATTTAATTCCAGAAAAATCAGTAGGTGTCCTTTAGCCCTGTTATAAGTAGTTAGCTCTGAGCTGCAGGGTTCCCATGACTTACAGTTAGCTGGCTAAGTTAGCTTAGCTTAGCTTAGCTAGCTTCCTGTGTGTACAGTCTTAAGCCATTAGCCAGCAGAGTCTCTAATATCCAGGCTGCTACCACCGACTGGACTGGAGTAGGTAAGTGGTGGGCAGAAATGTGACAAATTAAAGCAAAAAAACAGTATAAACTGCCTTTTTTGTGAGGTTTTATGTTAACCTAAATCATCACAAGCTGCTAAAACACGTTTAGTGAGTTTATCACTATTTGTTTATGTTTTATTTATTATGTATTCAACAAACAAGTATACAAATAATCATCAGACAAATAAAAATATCCAAATTATTGGTAGGTAACGTTACAGACTTCATAGATCCAATATGTTTATGGAACTGGAAAAAGAACACAGAATTAGAAAGCATAGAACAATATGAGAGATTATACCACAGTTAGTGGTATAATCTTCCGACCCTGCAATGTGATTGGCTGAGAGGTGGTCTATGAGTGCCATTATCAGCCGGTAATGCACTGTATCCGAAGCGTCCATGTATTACTCCGCCAAACAGCACAGCTACAAACATAATTTTTTATGTTTTAAACTATTTTAACTGGCAGAGTGTTTATAACCAAACAGATTCTATTTTCTGATATCCTAATGCGTGGGAACTAGATTATTAAATCAAAGCCATTAAGGCATGGCCACAAGGTCCTTTTGTTTCACAGCTAACAAAGTATGAGAATTAAGTGTATTTTACTTAGAATTATACCATGTTGACTGAACTATAACAATCTAGAAACATCAGTTTCTCATCTCATTTATTCAGTTACATACATCAGCATGAACTGATGTAAATTTTAAACTGTTTCTCTGAAATAAAGCTTCTGTCCAGGTTGAGAGTTTTACCCAATCATATTTTATTCATATCATTTAGCAACAGCAGCATTTATGCATTTAAAAAAAGTACAGTAAGATCACAAACACACTTCAACAGTTTGAACTATCAATGTCATATATTTTCAAGTATGTGCCATTAAAGGGTTAAAATGTGGAGCAAAGACAAAATGCATAGTCAGTCGTACACACACAAAAAAAAAACTAACAAAAAAAAAAACTAACAAAAAAAAAAAACACCCTGCAGCATGCTCCAGTCTTTGGAACTGGACTTCTGTAATTTTGCTTCTTTTTCGCTACCATATTAAGCACTTTTTCCTACAAGTGCCAGCACCGTTCACTAAATAATTCACTTCTGCGGCCTTGACAAGCTTGAAAAACAATTGGACCCTGGCCAAAAGCCAGGCGGCTTTTCTTACATCCCTCCTTCACATGTTTATTTTTCCTTATTTTCTAAAAGCATTCTTATACTGTACACAGTCTGTAGCCCTTCATTTGAAAGTAAAGCAGAATGAAATGGGTTAAAATGACGTAAGTGTTGAGCAGCAGTAGCGAAGGAAACATTTAGACATCAGTGGTACGGATGTGTCTGTCCAGAGGAAAGTCTGTGTCCTTGGAGGGCTGTGGCTGGGAGTGGTGCCTCTGGCGTACTTGTGACTCTTGTGAGCTCTTGCCCATGTGCGAGAGGGAGGGCAGGGACGAGAAAGCACTCTCGCGCTGGACTTCTTCCTTTAACTGCGGCTCATGCTTCGGGACCGGGGTCCAAGGCTGCCACGACTGTGCTGTGGAGATCGACTTTACAAGCATGGGTTTCACGTGTCCAGAGAACACAGGACCACTGAAACGACAACTCTGTGAGAAAAAGAGAGAGAATTAGATTATGGTTCTCCAGGAAGCAATTTAAAACAGCAGCCCTTAATGATATTTCTGAGAGAGAAGAATATAAAATATTGTAATAAATGGCATCAGTGTACTTCTGTGACCAACCTGCAAAAGGGTAAATACAGGTCTGGAAAAAATTAAAAGACCACTTTCTGAAGTTTCTGAATCTGATTTTTAGTTTCTCTGATTTTGCTTTTTATTTTTTAAACTACAGACAACATTTCTCCCAAATTTAAAATAATAATATTGTCATTCAATTGGCATTTATTTGCAGAAAATGAAAAATGGCTGAAATAAAAAAAAAAGATGCAGAGCTTTCAGACCTCAAATAATGCAAAGAAAACAAGTTCATATTCATTTTTTTTCATGCATCTTGGCATCATGTTCTTCTCCTCCACCAGTCTTACACACTGCTTTTGGATAACTTTATACTGCTTTACTCCTGGTGCAAAAATTCAAGCAGTTCTGCTTTGTTTGATGGCTTGTGATCATCCATCTTCCTCTTGATTATATTCCAGAGGTTTTCAATTTGGTAAAATCAAATAAACTCATAATTTTTAATTGGAAATAACATAGGAATACCATAGCGACCAAATCGATGCATAATAATGCTGTTTTATTTATCTGTTTTAAACACTGTACTCTTTACCTTGGTTGGTCCTCGGAAGTCTTGAATTTTTGATGCAATGTCTTTTATCCAGCCGTTCATTTCTTCAGGAGTGTCTGTCTGTGTGGGTCAAAAAATATAAAACAAAAGTTAGGTCATCTTAAACATACAGTAATAAACCATTTATTCAGGGACGTTAACCATGATTACCCCTAGGCTACTTTATGTTAAATTGTAGATAATATGTTATGATTAATTGTCTTGTGTCTGTGTTATAGGCTGTAAGAGCAAGCATCATTTTCTGAGCTGATAACCTGACTGTGTTGGCCGTATGCTATTTTCTGTATCCATTTAATATTTAATGAGTATTCAAATCTATCATTTACTTAAATAAAAAATTATATAAATTAGTAAATTACCTTAATGCATTTTTAAAGTAGAATTATTATTGTGCAAGGCCACTGATATAACAAATGAGCTTACATAAGGCATTTAAAATCTAATTAACTCAAGTTTTCATTTCAGTAATCATAACCTCAGATTATCAAGGCTTACAGTGTAAGGACTAGCTATCATTATGCAAATTATTGATGACTAAAGACCGTAGCCAGCCTCTCATTCATTATCAACATCAGAGTTTGACGTGAATTAATCTTTCAATGATAAAACTGCACAATGACTTACTCGTAGAGCAGCCTCTGTGTTTACTGAACGCCTGGAATGAGCAGCTGAATGGTGTAAAACAGGTGTTGTTTACATCCTGCTTGACCAACAGTGCATTTAAGCAGCAATCATTCAAAAACAGCTACGCTCAAAATACATTCAGGTGCAGATCACATACAGACTCACACTTTTCCACAAACAGCCCCAGTCCATCGCCTTTTCATTGTGAAATCTTAATTTAGAGTTCAAAAAAATGTGTTTTAGGTACCTGAATGTAGAATGTTCTCGTACTTGTGATGATCTCAAACAGGTTATCACGTGAGAGCAGCTCTCTAAATAAATACAGCAAACAAATGAGATGAGAAACATATTCTATTAATCAATTTTGTTTTTTATCATTGCATCACTGAATGACAGTAATTTCATTTATTTTAAAAGCATGCTGTAAAAGCACTATGAGTGAAAGGATTTAGAGCGCCCCCATTTCTGTATTTTTATCTTTTATGGTCCAGTGAATGCAGTAAAAACTGCAAAAGCTTTAAAGGATGAAAACTTCTTAAGGAAATGGATTTTAAAAAATGAGAATTTACAAAGATTTTGAATGCAGTAAAGCAGTGCTGGAACAGATGGTTTTACTGCACTCTCTACTGCAGCATTTACACACTCACACACAGCACATTCACACTTTTCTCTTTATAACTAAAAAAAGACACAGAAACACAGAGAACTCTGTAGCTATTAAAGTCTTTTCTTTCGAGAAATAGCGTTGCAGAGAAATTCAAAAACAGATGAGAAAACAACACCATTGATATCTGTCAGTTTAGAAAAGGTTACAAAGTCTGTTCTAAAGCGTTGGGACTCCAAAGAACCACAGTGATTCACTATTATTCACTAATGGAGAAAACATGGAACAGTGGTGAACCTTCCCAGGAGTGACCGGCCATAAAGGGCACATTACTCCAAAAGGGCATGAACAACTCATCCAGGAGGTCACAAAAGAACCCAGAACAACATTAACATACAATAATAAAAATAAAGAGACTGGATGAAAATGGCCTCTATGGGTGAAAAAAAAAATTGGATCACTCTCTAATTAAACCTTATTTTATCTACTCACCCTGACTTAACCAGGCACTCATGAACCTTCTGTATGTCCCTCAAGCGAATACTGCGTAACGGCTCCTTATCCTGCAATCAGACAATTTAACTGGTTATACTGGTACTGGTCCATCTTACCTCATCTGTGATTATTTTATCTCACCGTTTCATTTTTATAGTAGCTCACACCCTGGTCATCTAAAATGAAGAATCTCCTCTTCCAGCTTTTTCTCTGAAAGGGTTAAAACAAAAAATCAAGAATTAAAGCAGTGCCTTAACCCTTTAACATCCTCACTAAGAAACAAGAAATCAATTATTTTTATATTTGTATTTTTTTATTATATAAAAACTCCACTAAAACAGTCCACAAACCATATATAGAGAATTTATTAGCCTAACGTTAGCCCAACTGATTTTTTTTTGTGTGTTTTAATCCCACAGAAATGTACTCTTTCGTTAGATCCTGCTGTTCTGATTGGATAAAAAAAGCACAATTTGAATTGTAATATACTGCCTTGTCTAAATCAAAATCCCTGTATTGTTCAAGCCAATAAACATCATTATTTTAAAGATTTAAACATTGTTATATTCCAATCCTAATAAATAAAATAATTCTTAATAATCAGAAGTTCGCTGCTCTTTAAAAGGGTGTAATTCCATTGTTATACACATATAACAATTTTACATACTATTATTCAGTGGTATCATTCAATTTAATCATCATGATTAATAATGCATATATAAATAAAAAAAATGAATGTAAGAGGATGCCAATTATATTTATATTACTGGTGTCAATTGCTTTAAAAAAATGTATATATTTTTTGCAGTATTTTTGGGAGATAACAAAAACAGGGTGTAGTTTGCCCTACTAGAAACTTGTTTTTTTTCTTTATTATATTTTTATAGTGTTATATAAATATTTTTATTAATTTAGTTGAGAATTAGATTTTATTATAATGCTTCAGAAAAGAACACATGCAGCAGCGGTGTGTGTGTCAGTAAAGAGACAGAAAAATATGAGATTAAATTCATATTTCAAGCTTAAATAAAATGTAATCAAGCTACAACTTGCTGTGTGTTTATATCACTAAATAAAACCAGTAATAGTTTACCAGGCTCAGGAAATTTGCTAATGTAATTATTACACAATTACACAACATTACTATGTCGTTATGTCAGTTGCATTAAATAGTTTTTAAATGAGAATAATATTGTTTATTGTAATTAATTATTGGACAATACTTTCTGCAAAAAAGCATTTCTTGTGACAGGCCCATGTTCATCATCTCATTTCAACAGCAGAATTATAAAACAGCATACCACGTTTCCCTGTTTGACGCAATATCCCGATCTCACAATGTTGGGTCGTAAGCTCATGCACCTCCTCAGCGTTACGTGTGAGCTGGGTTCACTGGTGAAGACGTCGTCTGCTTCATTCTACAAAACAAAAGCAGCCAACCGGCCTCACAATCAACACTAAAACATGAGCTCAGATATTCTCAGAAAAGTAATAAAACACAGGAGCAGTAAAGAACCTGCTGGACCGGTGTGTGGACAACCACGCCCCCCACGATCTCCGTCTTGTAGGCCTGTCGAGATGTTCCCTGGGTCTGGCTGGTCACGGTGGCGGCGTCGGTGCTCGGAGTCACGGCTGATACTTTGGGAACCTGAACGTGGAGGCAGAGGAACATCACGTATTAATTCCCAGCTGTTTTGTATAAAAGTGACTTAAAAAAGAGTGTATTACTGTATGAAGAAGTTGGGTGGTCTTCTCTTGCTGTGCATCGAGAAATAAACTGATTTATTTTTTATTTTTAAAGCACTTTCTGATCATATGCCAGTTTCTAACCACATTTAGTCAGTTGCTACTGTTGCTTTTAGTTGATTTTAGTTGTTTTAAGTTGTTTTGTTTTTTTTTGTTTGTAAGGTTTTTGAGTTATAGGGGGGTTTTATCCTCTGTGATTTTATTCCCATCCAGAACAACCATGTACGTGTTTTTCTTAGACGTCCTCTGAGAAAATTACAGGCTGAATTATCAAATGTGTTTCGCTAAATCTCTGAGTTACGTCTCCTCACGTTTAATAAAATAGCTATTTGTCCACTGCTGCGCACAGTAATTACACTTTGTACACTTTGGGCGCCCGTTTCCACGGAGATCCACATTAAAAACACAACAACGAGTGGAAATGGAGGAGCTACTGAACGCGATGAGATGTCATGTGACCGAGAAAGCAAAAAAAAAAAAAAAAAACTCTGGTCCTCCTGTTTTTTTTTTTTTTTATTATTATTTTGTCACTTTACAACCAAAAACTTAAGTGTATTTTTTAAGATTTTACACAAAGTAGCATATAATTGTAAAGTGGAATAAAAAATCGTACATGATTTCCTAAATTTTTATCAAATAAAAATCTGAAAAGTGTGACGTGCAAAAGTATTCAGCCCCTCTGTGTTAGTTCCTAGTTGAGACACTTTTTGTTGTTTGTCTCTACCAGCTTTATACATTAAGAGACTTTTAGAGATTTTTTTTGCATCATTCTTCTTTATAAAACAGCTCATGGACTTAATCATTCTAACGCATGAATATTCTCTGATCTAAGTCATTGCACTGTAGCTCTGGCTGTATGTTTTGGGTCATCGTCTTGTCGGAAGGTGAATCTCCTTCCCAGTCCCAGTTCTGTATTTATCTCCATCCATCTTCCCATCAACTCTGATCAGCTTCCCAACTCTGTCCCTGTTCTTTCTCCTTTTGTCCTTTAATGATCAGGACCCCACAGAGCAGGTATTATATGGGTGGTGGTCATTTATTTATTCTCAGCACTGCAGTGACATTGTGTCATAGTGGTGGTGATGTGTTAAGAGTGTTAGACACAGCAGTGCCACCACTGGACTAAGAATAGCATCCTGTGGGCGGCGTCCTCTCGGTAGCGTCCTGTGGGTGGAGTCCTGTGATCACTGATGAAGGACAAGAGGATGACCAACACAAACTGTGCAGAAACAGATTCAGAGCTTCTGTATTTTATTTTACTTTAGTTTAGTGTTTCTAACAGAGTGGAAGACAGTGAGTGAGTGATTAAACACAGTGTTTAAGAACTCCAGCAGCACTGCTGCTGTGTCTGATACACTAATTCCTCATTCATAGCAGCACAACATACGCTAACACCTCATACACCACCACCATGCCAGTACAGTCACTGCAGGTACACAGTTTCTGAATCAGCTTCTCTGATTGTGCTATTTATAGGTTTATGTTTGAGTAAAATGAACATTGTTGTTTTATTCTATAAACTACAGACAACATTTCTCCCAAATTACAAATAAAAATATTGTCATTTATAGCATTTTTTGAAGACAAACAATAAAAAGCAATAAGATGCAGAGCTTTCAGAACTCAACTAATGCAAAGAAAACAAGTTCATATTCATAAAGTTTTTAAGAGTTCAGAAATAATCAATATTTGGTGGAATAACCTTGGTTTTTAATCACAGTTTTTAATTCATGCATCTTGGCATGTTCATGTTCTCCTCCACCAGTCTTACACGCTGCTTTTGGATAACTTTATGCTTTACACTCCTGGTGCAAAAATTCAAGCAGTTCAGTTTGGTGGTTTGATGGTTTGTGATCATCCATCTTCCTCTTGATTTTATTCCAGAGGTTTTCAATTTGGTAAAATTGCTGCTAAACATCAATATATCAATTATACATTAATTTAAAGAACTATTTCAGACTACCTGTGCCTTACAGATAAAGAAACCTCGCTTTCTACAAACCCACTCGTTCTCCGGAACAGTGTAGGAGGTCACAGACTTTCAGTACGTGTTTCCGGTCACGATGGTCTAGAGGTTTATGATACCCACCTACTGCAGGGCATCACACAAGTACTGTCAGTTTGTTTGCTAATAGAGGAACCATGTTGCATCAGTACAGCTTTTACATCCGGCAGGAGCAGCTATATCTGTGTATCTGAGTGTGGTGTTCACATACTGTAATTTTGGTGGCGTTATTCAGTGCGCTGACCCACTCCTTCAGGTCTGCTGCATCATTGGCTTGGAGGAAGTACCGTCGTGACAAAGCATTTACCACTGTAAATAAAATAAAATGTGTTATTTATGTCATTGCAGATTAAATGTTTATTATTTAAGTATTATTCAGTTATTAAAGAGACTTTTTCTATATATTTTAATCATATATTTAAGTGCATTGGAAGTGCATAACAACCTTTAAACCTTCAACTTGGTTGTACCTTACAAAGGAACAGCCTGTTTACTGTGTTACTGTGCCTTTAAGGCTGTTGTATGTAAAATACATACATAATTAAATACAGTGCACACATATATATATTTTTTACATTAGTGAACAACATATCTTTACTGATAAATAGAACCAGATATTTAGACTAATTACATACATAATTAAATACAGTGCACATATATATATATATATATATATATATATATATATATATATATATATATATATATATATATATATATTTTACTTTAGTGAACAACATATCTTTATTGATAAATAGAACCAGATATTTAGACTAATTACATACATAATTAAATACAGTGCACATATATATATATATATTTTTTTTTTACTTTAGTGAACAACATATCTTTATTGATAAATAGAACCAGATATTTAGACTAATTACATACATAATTAAATACAGTGCACTTATATATATTTTTATTTTTACATTATTGAACAACATATCTTTATTGATAAATAGAACCAGATATTTAGACTATTAAAATCCAATGATTGCATCTATTTGTGCAATATTAAAGGATGAAATTATTTAAGTATTTAATTAATAATCTTAAATAAAATTATCCAGTAACATAATTATTATGCATAAGTCAGCAAACACAATGAAACTACTGAAGAGCTGCAGGGGTTAGAAAGGCTCCACTGACGAGTCAAACCCATGACTGGAACTGGGTCACACGCTGACTAACCCATTGTCTTGTCTACTCATCCTGATGTAACCAGGCACTCGTGAACTTTATCTATAGGATAACACTGTGAAAAAAGTGCTGTTTTTTGTGACATCACAAGACTATGGAGGACCAAAAATGACATAAGTTTAAAAACTAAAAATGCATGTATGAATGTAAAAATAAATACATAAATATATAAATAAATAAATGAATAAATAAATACATGTTTAAATAAATAAATAAATATATATTTTATGTATATATTTATTTATTTATTTAGTTATTTATTCATTTATATGTGCATTTATTTATATATTTATTTATTTATTTCAACTTGTATTTATTTATTAATTTATTTATGTATATATTTATTTATTTCTACATTTATATGTGCATTTATTTATTTTATACTTATGTCATTTTTGGTCCTCCACACAAGACAAGACAAAAGTAGTTTGTGTGGGTATTTAGAAAACAAGTTAGCATTAGCATTTACTGAGTTTTTAGCTTAAAACATGCTGTAGTTTTAGAGAAGTTGCTGCAGAGCGCAAACACGACTTTTACCTCAACAATAAACAGAATAAAGAATAAAATAACATTGCTGTTCCTTTAACTGAGCTGCTGGTGTATCTTTACAGTGCTTTTGCATTTTAACAGTTTATTTATATTAAGCTTAGGTTTACAGATTTCCACTAAGGCTGGGTGCAGCAGCATTAGCGTTAGCAGATAATTACTAGCCGCGGTTAGAGCTAGTTAATACAGATTGATAGCGCTACACTTGAGGAACCCTGAGTGTTGAGGTAAGCCAGGGAGATATTAGCTAGTGGTTTGTACCATGTAGCTTGTTTTAACACAGTAAACACCCAAGCTACTGTCCGATATACTCATCACTGAACGGCAAAAGATCAAGCGCTTTGTGCGGTTAGCGGCTAATGCTAATACTGCTCCAGTCTCGGAGCTGGAGAAACTTTACTGAAACTCCTGCTCCTTAATACCTGACTGGTAGAATTTATACTTAAGGTGCACCAGATTATAAGGAGTACTGTCGATTTTTGGAAACATTAAAGGATTTTAATTGTGCCTTATAGTGCAAAAAATGCAAAAAAAGCTTGTTTATATGAACTGTATGAGAAAACATTAATAAAATTAACATAATAAAAACTGAAAAAAAATAATTTGTTAATAATATGAATCTTTCTTGATTTTTTGAATCTTGAGAAATATTATTATTACCTGCTATGAGACTGATGTGTAGGTTATTTATGAGTGATAGTGAGGATAATAATAACTCACCAAAGCAGAATTCAGTCTTGGGTTTCTGCTTGATTGACACTTCGCTGATCTGTAAGCAAACGAGAGTAAGAGGAACGAAAAGAAGAAAGAATGGAAATAAACAGGTCCATGCAAATCAGACAGAGCTGAACAACATCCTGAACATGAATGAGGTTAAGTTTTAACATCTGCAGTGTGATCACTGCAATTTTATTCTTTGCAGCATCAGTAAAAATGCATTATAACTAGAATAAGGATACATTAATTAACAGAACTTATGAAACTGACACTGACACTAAGACATTATTAACCGTTTCAACTTTTTTTAACTAATGTCTCATTTAGGGGTGGGCGATATGGCCCTAAAATAATATTACAATATTTTTATATTGTTAAAAAATGTTTTAAGAATACACTACTGCAACAAAATGAAAATTACATTTTATTATTGCTACGAACCGATATTATATGGCATTATATGGATTTGTAACAGAAATCAATGATCCAGAATGTCATGATAATAATAATAATAATAATAATAATGCACTCCAAATATCTCTATATATCCAGGATTAAAGTAAAATAAATGAGAATTTGTGTGAATTTTTCTTTTGATAAAAACAGCTAAAATGTAGTACCCTGATGTGATAATTAGGGGTGGATAATATGGCACCATATGTCAGGGTATAATATCATTCACCATCACCGCGCACTCAAATAAAAGCGCAGCGACTCGGTTCTGATACATCAGCTCACAGACGCAGTCTTGTGCAGATCCACATCACCCTAGGAGTGATGAGGAGAAAGAGCGGCATCTACTGTACTCTACCCACCCAGGGAGAGAGATCAAGACCAATTGTGCTCTCTCAGGACTCCGGCAGCTGATGGCAAGCTGCAAGGCCAGGATTCGAACCAACGATCTCATGATCATAGTGACAGCACCTTAGCCCAATGTACCACTCTGGACTAATATACTTTATTTTCAAAAATCGTTTTTAAGAAAGATTTTCTCTTCTGCATTAAAATTTTCTGCAAAGTTTTGACAATGACATAAATTAAAGTGTAACCACAACATGTGGTTTGATCTACTTGTACTATCAAAGTATATTATGTAAATTCTGCATGTCAGTAATAGAGTAATAAAAACATTACCTTTGAAATATAACTCAGCCGTAAACTTCCAACAAAGCCCGCTCCCTCCGGTAGGTTCTGTTCCCAAGAAAAATGCAAATTCATGCAAATCATACAAGCAGTTCTATGGAATTAAGATAAACATTTTAAGTGTTCTTTAAAAGTTCTGCTTTTCATGAAATCCTGCAGCTATTGAACTAAATGCACTGATAATCTGTTCTAATTACCTGTGGATTGTCCATGTACCAGAACAGAGAGTTGCGTGAGGTATCCAGAATGAAGTAGCGCCGGTAGAACTTCCCACTGTTCTCATTTTCCTCGATGTCCAAGAATCCACAGGTACGGTTCAGTCTGTCCTGATAAGGCATGTCCTACAACTGCCAAGAGTAGAGGAGATAAAAAACCCTAACTTTCAGTTTCAGTTTCAGGTGAGACTCACAGACTCATCTTACGATGCAATATTTTCACAATACATTGCCCGAGAAAACTCAATATAACTTAAGACAATCAGCAGCCCATTGCTTTTTCACACTGCACTGACTTTGGACTTGATAATAAAACACAGTGGATCAACAGCAGCAGATGACAGACATGTCTCTCTAAACCATCACTGATTGGTGGAAACTTCACACTAGACCTCGAGCAGTTTGGACTGTGTGTCTCTCCACTCTTCCTCCAGACTCTGATCCCTTGATTTCCTTCAAATGAAATGTGAAATTTACTGATGATCAGTGATGATTTAATAAAGAGACATGTCTGTCATCTGCTGGTGTTGATCCACTGTGTTTTATTATCAAGTCTAAAGTCAGTGCAGTTTTGTTTTCCCACAGAATCTTACAGCTTCCCTCTGCTACTGACAATTTCTTTTATGGAGATGCGGATTTCATTTTCCAGCAGGACTTATTATAATATTGTGATATTATTTTAGAGCCACCTCTATTTGCATATCATGATACAGAGGCTGCAATACTGTAAGCAAGACAATACATTGTGATTGTTTCATTTAAAGTTTTGTAAAACTCTAATAGTACAAAAAAAACATGATAAGCCATTTTTATAAAATCTGGGTAAAACAAAAGTTTACTTTTTATACATTTAGATTAATTCAATAAATGAACCATTGTTTCACATCAATCTTTAAAAGTATACTCTTTACAAATATAGTATCACTAAATAAAATATTGTGATACTTTGATGTATGGACACTTTCAATAAATGTATCATTTAAAAACAAAAAACACAGTATTGATTTTAATTTCAAGATAGCTGGCAGACAGTGGTTGATTTTGTGTTTGTGTTTAAGCCCCGCCCACTAAATCCCACTATTATAATTGCTTAAATCATACATTTTTCTTTTACTCAGATTTTATGAATACGATAGTGTGTTTTTTTGTTTGTTATGAGAGATTTCCTAAAATATATATATATATAATCATTCATATCAGTATCACAATATATTGAAACATACTGAATTACCTGCAACCCCTGTACTCTTTGTTACTGATCATATTGCATAGTACCTGCCCTAAAAACAAGACCTGACTGTTCAGTTGCTCCCTAATACTGCAAATCTCACTTCTCTACAGGTGTTATTGTAACCCGATATTTATCCCTATTCACCGGTCTGGTCCTAATGTTGTGGCTGATGGGTGTACAGCACTCCAGCTGACCTACATTGCTCAGCTGTGTGATGATGAGTGATACTCAAACATTGATGCACATGCTGAGCAGCTGGTGTGTGCAGATTGAGAAGAATAGCCCTGCTATAGACTGAGCTCTGTGGAGAATTCTCCCAGCGTTCAGCAGCTCACTGCTCTGCTCTATCTGCTCATACAGTCTATATGCAAAGCATGTGCAGGCAGACCTGTGCTGGAGTGTGTTTTCAGGTGTATTGCAGGAGTATATGCAGTGCTGGGGCCGAGGGTTTATACTAGGCCTGTCACGATCATCGCAATATCGTGAACATGAACTTAATAATGTTTGATAATCGTGATATTTTTTCATTTATTTTGTTTATTTGTATATGTTTGTTCACATGAATAACAGTGAACAGTATTTTAGTCAGTCATGCTTCAATAACTTCAATGACTCCATAAACACAGTGTGAATTAAAGTAGGTGAATACGTAAGTATATAATGCCCAAACTAATAATAATAAATGATTAATTCAACTTTTTTAACAATCTTTGAAGTATTTTTTGAAGAAATTATTTTTTTCCTTAATTAGTTAAGAAAGCGGTGCTAAAGGCAGCACGGGAGCAGCGAGGTCTTTTAATAAGATTAGCTTGATCTCTTAATTCGCTCAATGATGAGCAGCTTTAATCAAATCCGGCGACAGTGCAGATCATCCACCGCTCTGGATTTAGTCATAATGTGGGTTTGGAATGATTTATAACATTTTTTTAAATCGTAATAAAGTAACAATGCAGCTCATATACATAAATACACAAAATTTATCAAAAACTGAGTAAAAGTATTAATCTGTACTAAAAGTGGAACGAGGAGATAAAATAATACTCCAGTAGATACAGATACAGCATTTTAGTACTTAAGTACAGTAGTGAAGTAGTAAAAATAATACTACAGTAAATACAGACAGCATTTTAGTACTTAAGTACAGTAGTGAAGTAGTAAAAATAATACTCCATTAGATACAGATACAGTATTTAAGTACTTAAGTACAGTAGTAGTGAAGTAAAAATAATACTCCAGTAGATACAGATACAGTATTTTAGTACTTAAGTACAGTAGCAGTGAAGTAAAAATAATACTCCAGTAGATACAGGTACAGCATTTTAGTACTTAAGTACAGCAGTGAAGTAAAAATAATACTCCATTAGATACAGATACAACATTTTAGTACTTAAGTACAGTAGTGAAGTAGTAAAAATAATACTCCAGTAAATAGAGATACAGCATTTTAGTACTTAAGTACAGTAGCGAAGTAAAATAATACTCCAGTAGATACAGATACAGTATTTAAGTACTTAAGTACAGTAGTAGTGAAGTAAAATAATACTCCAGTAGATACAGATACAGTATTTAAGTACTTAAGTACAGTAGTAGTGAAGTAAAAATAATACTCCAGTAGATACAGATACAGTATTTTAGTACTTAAGTACAGTAGTGAAGTAAAAATAATACTCGAGTAGATACAGATACAGTATTTAAGTACTTAAGTACAGTAGTAGTGAAGTAAAAATAATACTCCAGTAGATACAGATACAGTATTTTAGTACTTAAGTACAGTAGTAGTGAAGTAAAAATAATACTCCAGTAGATACAGGTACAGCATTTTAGTACTTAAGTACAGCAGTGAAGTAAAAATAATACTCCATTAGATACAGATACAGCATTTTTGTACTTAAGTACAGTAGTGAAGTAGTAAAAATAATACTCCATTAGATACAGATACAGTATTTAAGTACTTAAGTACAGTAGTAGTGAAGTAAAAATAATACTCCAGTAGATACAGATACAGTATTTTAGTACTTAAGTACAGTAGTAGTGAAGTAAAAAAATAATACTACAGTAGATACAGATACAGTATTTTAGTACTTAAGTACAGTAGTGACGTAATTCTACTTCATTACTTTACATCTCTGGTGGAACTCACCTGACCCAGGTTCCACCCATGTGAGCCCAGTATTATCTTGCAGAAGGGTAAGTTTTAACTTGAGAGCTGTTTTTAATGATGAAGATGAATATATATATATATATTTATATATGAAGGGAAAATACTTTCAGGAGGGGGGAAGTTTACACACGCACACACTTACGCACACACACACAAGCACGCACACGCGCGCGCGCACTCACAAAGCTGCCACACCTAATAGCTCTTAGCATCAGCCCCTCTGCGTAACCACAGCTCCACAAAACAACCCAAAACTCCTAAAACTCCTCCGCACAGGTGCAGCAGTGCAGCTCACCTGGGGGTCCGCGCGCACCGGGGGTCTCGGGTCCTCCTGCTGCTCCTCAGGTCCTGCAGAAAGCGCTCAGCATGGCGGAGAGGAGCTGCAGCTTCAGCGCGCGAGAGCTCCTCCGACATGCAGCGCTTTTCCGGGTCTCTCTGCTCGGAGTTAAAACCAAAACCGCGCATCCGGTTCTGCGCTTTTTACGCAGAAAGAGGAACGTAGCGCAGGAGCATGTGCGGTGAGGTGCCAGCGGAGCGCACGCGGACACTGCGGCGCGCGACCTCCAGGACACTTTCCCGCTTTTTAACACCTAACAAAAACCTCGTATCTGCCCCAGACACACTGTGAGGTGTGACACCAAAGGTGTCAAAAGTGTTCACATTCACACACACACACACTATAGGTAGAACTATTTTATAGATACTAGTGTTTAATAAAAAAAAAAAATACTTCTGTAGAAATTGAAGTATCAACCTACCTATCAAAAGTACTAAGGAAGTTTTAAAACTACTTAAACATATAAAACCCACCCAGCTGGCACAAAACCAACCAACCTTCTTTATTTAAAAAGTGATTAAAATATGATAAAACATAATTACATTATTACATTACATTTGGCAGACTTAGTTTACTTAGTTAGAGGTGTTAGGAGAGTAAGTGCTCTTTGAAGAGCTCTGTCTTCAGGAGTTTATTAAAGATAGTGAGAGATTCTCCTGATCTGGTAGTAGAAGGTAGTTAGTTAGAGGTGTTAGGAGAGTAAGTGCTCTTTGAAGAGCTCTGTCTTCAGGAGTTTATTAAAGATAGTGAGAGATTCTCCTGATCTGGTAGTAGGTAGTTTGTTCCATCGTTTGGAAACTATGTTTGCGAACAGTCTGTATTGCTTTGTTTAAAGAGAAAAAGTGGTTTTACTTCCATTTGCAGTAACACAACTGCTTTTTAATTTGGCAGCAATTCTTTGCAATACCTGGGTGTATGTTCATGTTCTATTTCTTTTACTGTTTTTAGTGTTTTTGAGAACAAATGTTCAATCAATGCTAAATCACTGTTGGATTTGGTGTTGATTTTAAAAAGAGATTTAATTTCGTACATTCAACGTTAAATAAACCATAGCTTACATTCAGGATGATCAATATTTTATAAAAAGAGGGAAAAAAAACTCTGAAAAAATACAATTTAATTTTTGTTCTCTCTCTCTGAATAAACATCTCTGAAAAAAGTAGGAACTGAACAACTACAAGTACTACAAGTAGCTAAAAGTTGAAAATCATATGGTGAACAGAGTGTTTACAAAAACTTGTCAGTGTAGTAAATCTGAGTTTCCCACCAAAACTGAACATCTGATCTCAAAAACACTAAAATAGTAAAACTAATAGAACATGCCACAAAAGGAGAAATGCTTTTGTCCTTAATGGCTTTATTTTCCCCCTTACACTACTTTTAGATTTATAATTTAAGTAGTTTTAAAACCACTTACTTAAAGAGTAAAAAGCTTGAGTTGATACCTCAACTTCTACAGAAGAATTTTATTAAACCCTAGAATCTATACTTCTACCTACAGAGGAATGAATGTGAATACTTTTGACATCTTTTTAAATAGGAGTCACAAGGCTATTTTCTACGTAAGGTAACAGTGTTTGTATTTCTTTGCTTGACATTGTTGCTGTAGAAACTGTTGCTGGAGTGTTTTTACGCGTAGACGTTCACATGAAGTCTATTTTTAACTGTTTAACTTCCTCTTTCCATTTTTTTTAGCAGCTCTGAAGTAATTTTACAGTACATCCAACAGTATATCTGGCTTTTCTAGACCTGCAACATTATATAATCCAGTTGACAGTCTTTTTATTTATCCACATATCTAACTTCTGTTCTTTTTTCTATTCTAGAAATGCATGCGCCCTCGTGGTGCACTGCCTGCTGCCTGCAACCAACCATATGCGAAAATAACGACATGCCCTTTCCCCCAGAGACACTTTATCCCCCGCCCAAAGTCCAAAAACCCGTTATAGAAAGAGAGAAGAGACTCCACTTCCTTCAAATAAAGACAGTCTGCACTTGGAGGCGCTATCTGACCAAACTTTACTTTACCAGCTCCAGTGAGGAGGGCTGTTACTGAGTGTCAGGAGGGAATAGTAACACTCGCAGGGCTTTTATTTAACACTAAAACTGTTGATCTGACACTGGCGTGTTCATTGTTTAGTGTTAATTAGTTAATTATCATTATGTAGGCAGCAGTAGGTCTGTAACAGTGTTATAAAGATGTAGCAGTACAGTTTGCACCAATATTGCAAAGAGAAAATAAGCCGATTTTAAAGGATGGACATTTTTAAGTATTGGAGCCTGAAATGCAAGAGTTTGCAAGACTTTAGTCACAAACACTCTTTAACTCTCCAGTGTTTTAGTAGGAACAGTGGTTAAAGTAACCCCTGCATTTAGATCTGTAGGAAAGACTTCAGCAGACAGAAGACAGAAAGAAAGTGTTATAAGCACACGTTCACTGAGGTGACATGTTCTGAGGAGATTGAGTTTGATAACACAGGACATGAACAGACTCGCAGCATGAAACCTAATAAACTTATACTAATAAAACAAACCCAATATGTTTCAACCCTCCAATCTTCCGCTAAACATACACTAGAAGACTTTAAAAAGGACTCAGCTCTGAAATAGAGACCAACCCAAGCCTTAAACTGTCTTTTTGAGCCCAAGCCCAAATTAAACCTAACATTTAAGTAAATAAGTAGAGCATTAAAATAAGTAGAGTATTAAAATTTTGCTTAAAAAAAAAATATATATATATATATATATATATATTTTAGGTTGTTTAAATGAGTGAAATCCGTTCAGAATCATGTTAATTCACATTGCAACACTGAAGAAGCATAGACCTATTATTTAAGAACAATTTTAGAACCAATATCCAATATCAAACATTTTTTTCTAAACATATAGATCAAAGTCTGACACTCTCTCAAATCTAAACACAAGTCAGACTTTTTACTTACAGACTAAGATTTTGCAAAGACTGGGGATCTTGCAGCATCACTATTTGCAAGACTCCAACAAGATTCTTAGATTTTTTTTACTTTTTTTATATTTACTTTTATTATTTCAATACTTTTCCATTCTGTTGTGGTATAAATGGAAAGACACGTGGAAAAGACCTTTTATACACTCCAGGAAAACCGTGGTGTCCGAGCCATCGCTGTAGAAATCTCATCCACGCTCAGTTCCACAAACGCTTCTGTGCTTACCTTGCAGGTTCCCGTAGCTCTTCTCCTATTGGTTGTTGACATTGTTCATGCCACTATTTGCGTGAGCCAAGTTGGTTAATTTTATCTGAACACAGAATGAAAAAAAGAAAAAAAAGCAAACGTGTAGATTTCCCCCCCCCAATTTTAAATAAACTATTATTTAATAATATTTAATATTTTGTAATACATGTGTCCTTTAACGTAACCAAAATACCTTACAAAAAACAGGGACTTCCAATGCAAGTTAAGAAGCTATCTTTACTCCTCTTCTAAATTTAAAGAAAAGCTTCAGTTCTGGCAGTAACAGTATATACTATTATGCAACTACAGCCATTTGGTCAATTCAGTAAAACAAAAAACATTTTATTAAATACAAATATTTAGGTCCACTCAAAAAAAATAAAAAGAAACCCACCACAAAAAACACACTAGTACCAAACAAAGTGTTTTTATTAAAATTAGAATTGTCAATATGATTTATAAAACCATATGAAAGAAAACAAAGAATACACTAAAATACCATTGGCATTTCTTTTTGTTTTTTACAGTATTTAAAACTGAAACATATGAGACTCTTTACATGTTTATACTTCTACAGGTTTAGCATATTCACAGCATAATAACTTATACTATTAACAAGAGGCACTCGCCCAATGGCAAGTTACCGTATTATAGAAAACAATGCCTAAATGTCATTTACAGTTAGCATTAAGAAACGGAACATGTGTCGTTTGAAAGAATCCGTGACAGCGTGTAAATATTCATTGTTAAAATTCCATTTTTCCCAAAAGACTCTGTTTGTGTATCTGAAAAAGAAACCAAACAATAAGCACATTAATATCAAACATAAAACAGCAGCTTATTAAGCCACCCGATAAAAAAAAAAAGATGGAAACTTTCCCTTCAGTTTATTAGAAATTAAGCCCAAATTGTCCGCTATATTGTTAATCTTGGTAGACACAATTAAGGATATTTTTATATATTTTTTTGTTTCAGTTGTCTCTGTGATTTGCAGCTTAATAACATATTTACAGCTTAATTTAATAACAGAAGACAGCGGAGTCGCCCTCTACTGGTCTGCATATGTTAGTTTCATGACAAAGAAAGACATTGCTAAAAATTTAAGACTGCCATGATTCAATTTATTTTTTTAAGTTTAAAAATATTCCAACAAGCACTGGATGTTAATCTACACAGAGTTCTCTTGTAAAAACTGTTTATTTGGGTGAGTAAAGCGCTGTTGTTTATTCACAGTAAGCTTAGATTTCCAGATTTCCACTAAGGCTTGGTGCAGCACCATTAGCGGCTAACAGCTAGCCGGTATGCCAGGGCTTGTTTTAACATGGTAAACATGCAGACTACAGTCAAATATACTTAGAATGTACTTACAAAGGACTATTTTTAGGAAATTAAAGAATTTTAATAGCATCTTATAGTACGAAAAACACTGTATATTTTGTGAAGCTTAAAACATGCATTAAACAAACAAAAAAATAAAGCAAGATTTTTACCTGTAATGAACACAGGGAACCGCGCAGAGGCATTCTGGATCTGGAGACGAACCAGACAGCGAAGGTAGTCCGGCCTGTCTCGTGAAATGACATCACACTCGTGATAGGGCAGGACCTCCACAATCCCAGCTTCCTGACAGCAGTCCATGAAATGCTTTTTCATCTGTGCCTCAGGACTGCATCTGCGGGAAATCGGGCCAATAATGCGTTAAAGAATGACTGATGTGTTTATAACACTTTACTCTTACTATAACATCTTTTGCAGAGGGAAAACTACAAAACACAATATTTGTATATTTATTTTCAGTACTTGAGTAGTAATATTGCAAATTGTTTAAAAAAAGTGCAATGAAAAAGCGCTACTATAGTACTTTTACTTAAGTCTGTTTTTTTAGTACTTCATACAATTTTGCTTGTGTTGGACAAATGTATTTTGGTTATATATACAGTATATTGAAGGGAAAAAAAAAAAAAAATATATATATATATATATATGAAAGTTTGCATCCGCACCTTGCATTTTCCCGAAGCTTGCGGCTGTCCCTGTAGTGCAGAAACCATTTCCACTTCCCTTTTTTATCCAGTTCCTCCATAATGCCCATGACCTTTTTCATGTGCTCTATTTATACATTTCAGAAAAAAAGCAGAATTAGCATTAAATACAGTTTCAGAATTCAAGCAATGAAAGAAAAGAGAAAACTATATATTTATGAGTAAAAAAAACACTACCTAAACTCAGGGTGTCGAAAGCGGTTTCATCAACTACAACAAAGCCTCCTTTAGCGAAGAGTTCTTGATGTGTGAGGTTCACAACATCGTCCGGCTGGTCAATCCCTGCAAACAGGACTCTCGAAGACTTTTTCAGATCAAGCAAATGTGGGACCTGAAAAAATATCAAATATCAATATTTTTATTAAAACTTATAGGTGAAAATGTATAGGTGCTCTAAACTCTCCAAGACTCCTCCTTAAATTTGACTTTCTAAAGTTACTTCTTCATTACATCATTTACTTTTATCCAATTTATCTAATTTTATTGTAATAAAAATAATCGTTAGTTTCAGCCCTAATTCTAAATATGATACTTTTCTGTATGTGTTGCTAAAGAGGATTAAATACTCCTAAATTAGTAAATACCAGGAATTGATATAAGAATAGATTTATTGGTTCACTTTCACAGAATTTTATTTCACAACCAATATTCTTCACCATAGGTTTACCCTAGTCATTTGCTTATAGTGCCACCACATGGAGTAATGAAGCACCAACACTATATATATATATTTATATGTATACAGCTCTGTATAAAATTAAGAGAGCACTTCAGTTTCTGAATCAGTTTCTCTGATTTTGCTATTTATAGGTTTATGTTTGAGTAAAATGAACATTGTTGTTTTATTCTATAAACTACAGACAACATTTCTCCCACATTTAGAGCATTTATTTACAAAAAATAAGAAATGGTTGAAATAACAAAAAAGATGCAGAGCTTTTAGATCTTAAATAATGCAAAGAAAACAAGTTCATATTCATGAAGTTTTAAGAGTTCAGATATAATCAATATTTGGTCGAATAACCCTGTTTTTTAATCACAGTTTTAATTTCATGCATCTTGGCATCATGTTCTCCTCCTCCACCAGTCTTACACACTGCTTTTGGATAACTTTATGCTGCTTTACTCCTGGTGCAAAAATTCAAGCAGTTCAGTTTGGTTTGATAACACTGGGAGCTGTAATCTACCTGTGTTATAACAAATGCAAAAAGTGACTTACTTCACATATGTGCTCAGCAATGTCCTCATTTCGTATTATGATAATAAGAGGAGTTTGCTCGTTGTCATCAATGTCGAACTCATAAGGCTCAACAGCCGTGTGTCCCTCTGCTTCCAGCAAGTCCTGAAGATCAGAACAATATAAACCAGTCAGCACATTTTAATGATCACACTATAATAAAATATCCAGTACACTGCATTAATATATATATATATATATCTTATGTTAAGCATTAAAAGTGCTTATTTTAAGAACAATGTCCTTAACCAGTCGAGCTAAGAATTAATTAGAAAAGTGCAAAAAAAGTCACCAGTCAGGTTATTCTGAATATTGAGTCCAGATTTAAGATATAAAATCAGGGATTTTTACTTGATTTAGGTTTAACTTCAAGGTTTTTAAAATTTGCTTATGTTAAAAAAAATCCTACTAAGAAAATATGTGCTTTTCACATAATTATAAGCTAATTTTCACATAATTTCTAAAATGTTTTGCAGTGTAAATCCAGTTTCTCATGTTTTCCTACCTTTGTCTCCTTAAAAAATGGATCGTCTGATGTAACGAGGATGAAGAACTTGTACTTAATCTTGCACGACTGCCTCACAATCGAGTTCAGGTTGTCATGCAGATGGTCGAACATGGCCTTTTTGATTCGGCCGCAGAATGCCGGCTGCTTGCTGACGGGAGTGCTCTCCGAATCCCACTTTCTTTGCATCTTTCCTTTCTGATGAGGAAGTTTCTTTTTGGTACAAACATCGTTCATCATGCTGCTGTAGGACTTGGCGCACTCTTTTGATATGTCTGATATTTTGGAGCAGGACGCCTCACTGCTGCTTTCACAAAAAAGGCTCTGGAGGTGCAGGGGTTTACCGTAACTGCCCGTCTCTCTCGAACCTTTCCTTTCAGACATGTCCACGTTTATCTTAAAATTCGTAAGACTCGGCCACATGCCGTCAAACTGACTGGAGCTCTCCTGCTCGTCGAGTCTCGAAAACTGAATGGTCATGAGATTCTCAGCTGGGTTGAGGGACGATCTGTGGTGCGACTTTTCTCTGGAAGAAGAAGCCTTGCAGGATTTTACCATTTGGTTCATGTTCTCAGAGAAGACGAGATACTCTTGTTCCATTACAGACTGGGTGTTGTCTGTATTTAGCCTTCCACCTGTTGCACCTGATGATCGCTTTGAAGAGGAAGCATTTTCATATATGACTCGATTTCCTTCCTTGTCGAGCACTGTGACAATCGAAGATGGTGGATTCTGGACAAACGTATGGTTCTTCTCTCCTGCATCAAATATTCCTTCCCTCCTGAAGTATCTGTGCCAGTCAAAAGACTGTTTGCTGTCTCTTTTCTGATGATACGGGCTACAGGTGACCGTCCTTAAGGTTTTAGTTCGATCTACACCACTGGAAATGGTCTTATTTATGCTGTACGTTGAAGCTTCATCCCACTTTTCTTTAGAGGAAGCTTTCTTACGCTTCTTTGTTCTGTAACAAACATCTGAGTCGTCACTAGATCCGGATGAATCCGAATCGTCGTCTTGATGTCTGAAAGGAAAAGCTCTTTTGTTTGGCTTTGCCACAGTGGATGTGGACGCTGCATAGTGAAAGTCGTGTACCCAGTCAGGAATGTCTGAATCACTCTCTGTAGCCTCTCTTGGCTTTTGTGCAAGTTCTCTATGAATAGAAGTACTGTTTCTGAATTGTGCAAGAGGAGCCTCTGGATCCTCATCACATGCGTAGGGTTCCCTGAGATTATACGGTTCATCTGTGCTGAAGCTAGACCCACGCATCCATGACTCTGCTTCGTGTTGCTTGGACCAAAGGTCAGATTGGTCTTTTTGAAGCTGGATATCTTTAGAAATCTTTAAACTCCCTCTCGCTGGAGAATTGGCTTCCTCGAGTTCTTTAACTTGATGAAAATGAAGTTGACCCTTCTTGGGCACATGGTGGGCATCACTGACAAATGCCTTACTACGATCAGGCACTTTTTCTTCAGTGTCCTGCTTAGTAGTAGACCGAGGCGTACCTTCAGAGAATGATTGCGCCCTGTCTGAGCTTCCGGGGGAGCTGGAATTGTGCGTTCCTGTACCTGAACTTGAAGTAGAACACACCGACCCGTCAGATTCAATACCTGTACAGGCTGTAGGGCTACTGTTTGCAGGCGTGTGGAAGTCTAGCAGTTGTAGAACTCTCTGAATCCTTAAATCATCCTCTCCCCCGAGACTGTAAGGCAGTTCGTCCTGAGTAGGGGTGCAGCTTCTGCTGTTGATCTCATTCTCGGTATCTATTTCCAGAGAAGCTGGTGACACCTCGCCACTGTCAGAACTGTGCTGCCTCTTCTCGTAATTTTCGTCTTTTAGGATACCCTTGGATTCAATTTCTTTGCTTGAATCAGCTTCCTGCACTTGTGCAACACTTGTATTTGAAATGGTTAGATTATCATCATTATCATCATCCTCATCAGCTGCTTTGGTTGAGTCAACATCACTAGACTCGATTATCTCTCCCGATTCTGGGCTTGTGGGTGTAGATCTAGGGGAAATCTCGCTGTAGACACTTTCAGATTTAGTCGGGCTGATTTCGGGAGCCTTATTCTGAACCTGAGGTGACTGATCGAGCACTACGCCTTCACTTTTACTTTCTGCTTGGATGCTAGTGTCACTGTGGTCTTTCTTCAAGCTCTGATTCTCTGCAGATAAATTATCCGCCATCTTTGTAGACTCTTCTTGAACATTACAATCGTCAGTGTGCTTATCATCATTATTGTCCACCACCGACGTCTCAGCTCTCGTTTCTCTTTCCTGAAGCTTTACACTGCTAGAATCGACCTTTTCATCAAGTTCCTCAACTTGACTCTCATCCTCTGAATCCTTCCCATCAGAGATTTCCATATCCACACAATCTGTGCAGTCTTTTTCTGATGTAGACACACGAGACTCTGAGACATGAACATCTGAGTCAAGTTCGCTGTTTGCATGGTCATCACATGCTGTTCCATGTTGTTCTTCTTCAGTTTTCTCACATTCATGACTTTCTTTTATCTTGTCAGACGCAACTTTATCGATTTTCTCATTTTCCTCCAAGACGTTGAGGTCATTTTTGGCGGCATCTTCTTGAACCATTTCATTCATTTCAACTTCCATGCTTTTTTTTTGGTCATCATCATGACCCTCATCCACAGAAGTGCGATCAACGACATCAGGCTTAGGTCTTATCTCTTCTTCTTCGTCTTCTTTTTCTTTTTCTGTTTTTCCTTCATCATCTACGTTCTGCAAACTTTCAGGCAAGCCATCTCCAACCTCAGTATTATCGATTACGTCTTGCACATCTGCAATTTTGCCGACACTGGACTCGTCCACAGGTATAACTTCAGCCTGTTTTTCCTTATTGTTTGTTTCACGTACATTTACGTTTTTCTCGTCATGCATTGAAACATCTTTTCTAGCATCTAGTTTTGGGTCATGCATTGAAACATCTTCTCCAGCATCTGGTTTTGAGGTTGGATCTTTGACCTCAGGCATCTGCATTTCTTTGTCTGTGGTCTGAACAGTATGTGCATCCGCAGTCGCATCATTCCCATCATTCTGTGCATGCTCATCTCCATCTCTCGTAGGTGTGATCTCATCCTTTGCCTTAACTAAACTCTCATCCACAGGTATGTCCTTTGTGACATCAAGCACAGGTTTTTGGTCAATTTCCACAAGTTCCACAGACATGGGCGTGTTTTCTTTGATATCAGGCTCAGATCTTTCTTTGTCTCGTGGACTATTTTTGTCAGTGTCCACAGATGTTTTATCTTTGCCATCAAGCACTGATATGACTTTAGTTTGTGCATTCTTTTTAACATTAGATCCATCAGAAACCACAGACCTGGAAGGATTATTGTTTTCCAGGGTCTGAAGTGCTGCTCCACCTTGAGCTTTAGACACAACCTCTTTGGGCCTTAATGCAGGCACCGTAACTGCTCCAGTATTGTCCTTTATACTCTGTGGACCCAGTATGATTTTTCTCTCAGGAGCTGGATCAAACGTTTTTAAGAGAATCACAGGCCCAATAGGCAGAAGTACCTGGTGGAATACAGTGAGAGATCTTGGATCAAAGGTTGGGACTATGCACGGAGCCACTTTCATAGAAGTTTGGGTCATATTAAGGGCCTCTGGCACTTTTTGCTCGTTGCACACAGGTGCATTCATCTGCCCTTTCAATGATTTCAAGTCTTCTATGTGCATATTTGATGCCTGTTCACACAGATTACTGTATGCACTGTTCTTCTCCAAGAGTTTTGTGTAAGGGGTTTCAGTGGAGGCGTCGTTCTCTCCATCACTTTCATCAACATCCATAACCAAACTGTCTTTTGCAGGCTTTACAGCTGGTCTGTCATCCTGAAATAGATACAAATAGTTATATTAATCTATGCAGGATATTTTATTAGGAGAAATTATGTCTATTATTTCATAGTATGCTACAATATGCTGATCTGAGTACATAGCAAATATCTTAAGACTTCTAATACAAGCAAGATAGATCATTATTATTAAGGAATGGACTAAGGAATGGACTCCTCAAGAACTTTGAAGGCATTATGTGATATCTGGCACAAAGACCTCAGGGGCAGATCCTCTATGTCCTGTAATTTGTGAGGTGGGAGCAACACAGACTGCATCAGTAAGCCTCAGGTGCCCATCACCCGGTCGCTAGTTCACTGGTTGTACTGGTTTGTAGGTTCAGAGAGCCATCAAGCCATTAAATTTGTTTCTCATCCAAGTGGTTTCCATCCTTATGCTTGAAGCTTATAATTTTTATCAGTGGTATTAAATGTATAAAACAAATTGTGGATTGTTTAACACTTAAAGGTGTTCCTGTATAGCTTTAATATAGTCTTCAATATTAAATTTACAAGGGTAAAAACTTAAAATTAAAAAGAAAACAAATAATGAGAAGAAATATGTCCAAACCTTTGGCTAGTACTGTATTTAGGGTTCATTCACGTTTTTTTCATGACTTGTCAATGCAAATTTTCATGACGATTCAGTAAAACAAAACGATCAACTAAAATTATAATTAAAATAGTTTATAGTCGGTCTGAAACGAGTCAGATGAAATGTTGAAACACATTGTGCATTGTGTAGAGCTAAATTACTGAATTAATTCTGATCAGATTTATTTGTTAGCTCAAAATAGATTTTCTCTATTGATAAACTAAAAAAAAAAACAACATTTTTAGACCAAATTTTCATGACGTTTTCAAAACTTTCTGGGTATTTTTATTTTTCAAAACTTATCGAGGTCGGAAAATTGCTATTTTTTTTTTAATTCCTGACTTTTCCAGGTTTTTCATGACCGTACAAACCCTGTGTATATTAGATACTGAAGGTCAATGATACAATTTTTTTAAAGATATACTACTGCTTTAAATTTAGAGGAAAAATAAATATGACACCTACAGGTTGTACACAACACCATATTTCTGGTAGACAAAAAACAGATTTGTAGAACTTTACATTACTCTAAATACTTAAATACTTACCACAGCAGGTAATTTTGTAGGAACATTAGGAGCCTGGTGTGAACTGTCCGTGGTACTGGGCTTTTTACTTTCTGTTGTGTTTACCAGACTTGTTTTTGTGTCAGAACTGGTTGCAGGTCTCTCCTTACTGTTTCCTTGTGTTACAGTGCAGTTACTGGAAGGCCCAGACGTTTTGACTGACAGATCCAGAATATCTGCTGCAGGACGCAATGAATCGTCTTTGTCCTCTTTGGAACTCAAATGAACGCCAGGCTGTTTTGAAGCAGCCTGAATTGGACTGATAGTGTTGGGAACATGTGGAGGGTCTTTTTTCTCTAGAGGTGCACAGTTCTGGTCAAAGTGAAAGAACCTTGAGGTGCGCTTGCTGTAGAAAAGACCTATCCACATATGGAAGATGAGATGGACCTGCTCAAAGGTGTCTTCAATGCCGAAATCCCATTTGCTGAGAAGATAAAGAAAGTGCAGGAAATAACCAGCTTGATTACTTTCTGACTTGCATTGTGTTTCAATTTGTGATAAATAAAAGCTACACAAACGCAGACATGTCTTCTGTTTTGTTAAGTCTGTATCTACAGCTTTTAGTTTCCCAACATGCACCTCATGGCCAAGAGTATGTGGAAAAAAAACAGCATCCTAACGTTTGAATGAAACTTAGCATACAATCAGGAAAACTTCATAGAAAACAGTGGTATAAACATTTCATTAAATTTCTGCCCTGCTAGAGCTGTCCCAGTTATCGAAAAAGTAATGTGAGTGGCATTAGATGCTAACCGCTAGCGGCTAATGCTAATGCTCCATAGATAGATTAACATTCAGTGCTTGTTTGACTTTAAAAGTAAGTTTTTTTTTTTTTTTTTTTTTATCGAGTTTTGTTTACTTAGCTTAGCTTTTAGTAACCCAACCACCCACCCGCTGTGGGACCTGCTAAATTAGAAGGAAAACATGGTGACATCCCTGTTTCTAACATGGGGTTTGCATAATGCGCTTTATAATCCGGTGCACCTTATAGTGTGAAAAATATGGTATTTTATTATCCTATTTGTTTATAGAAATAGAAAACTACTACATGTACATGAGAAACGTTTTAGCTTTTTTTCTAAATTAATTAAAGTAGACTATTAAACTAAGTCATCACTCCTTCAATAATATTATGGTGAGAACATTAAAATATTTTATAACGGATAAAAAAAATAAAAAAAAAGACCACATACCCATGCAGCGCTCTCGTCACGCTTTTCTCCAGAGCGTCATTCGTGAACCTGCTGTCAAATCTACAGTCATACTTTTCTTTCCAAAGTCTCGCAACTTGCAGCAGGCCATCTTTTTCAATGACGTGCCGGTGGTGGAACGACCTCGGCCTTTGTACTCTGGAGGATGGGTGGGGAACATCTAAGGATGCCCGGTGTCTCCATCCATTTTTTCCTCCTCTCTCCTCATAGATTGTGCCACTACTGTGATGTGGTAACTTCAGGTGGAGCTTAGGGTCCAAGGAGAGAAGAGAGCCAACAGATCCAGCAGGAGGGCGAAACTGGGGGGGCGCTCCTGATGAACCTGATAGCAGAGAGGTGGGCTGTGAGTAAGAATGCTCTTTTGATATTTCCAACAGCAGTTCCCCCGGTACTAAAAGACTCTCTGGAAAAGGGGACTGGGGGGGTAATTTTAATTTGGCAGAAGAGCCTCGCAACAGAGCGTGAAGGACCGACTCCGGCGAGTTACTCGTCTTGGCTCCAGCATGGCTCTTCTTTCTGGCTTTTGCTGGATTAGGCAGCATTTTCTCACTATTCGCACTGAGGGCCAAATCAGCCAGAAGATTAAGAGCATCAGAATGCAGGGGTGGGCTGGTGGCCAGTGCCGCTTTACTGCTTTTGCTCTCAGAGCTAACAGCTTTTCCTACCACCCTGTTCCCAGTAAGTGCAGAAACGGGCTGTGGGCCAGCTTGTTTAACTAGTTCATTTGGGGCAGAAGGGCCAAACATGATGCATCCTGTGAGAAAAAGAACAAAACACAGAGACAACAGAGCATGAAAAAGCAGCAAGGAAGAACGGGCATGAAACCAAAGCAGCATATTTTATACGCATGCACAAACATGCACACAGCAAAAAAAAAAAAAAAAAAGCAAGCAAGCAGCAAAAGGAGACAGACAAGCTGCAATAGCCTGGTGCTCTCCCTACTGAAAATGTACTAAACACATTATTAAAAACATATTATTACAATGTGATGAGCAGAAATGTAATTATAACGGTTAAACTAGTTTTTTTCTTTTAATTTAATGATTTTTAGTAGGGTTAGCAGGACAAACAGAAGCTAAAAACACAAGCAAATAACAAATAACAAGTATCCAGACGAGTAACATCACATCATATCCTCAAAGCTTCTTGATCACATACAGATTTGCTATAATTTTATTTCAAATTTTTCTCCCATTTTTCTCCCAATTTATCTATAGGCCAATCAACCCACCCATTTAGCTCCTGCTCAACTATATATCCCTCATCACTAGTGATGCCACAACACAAGGACGGTTAAGACTAGCACACGCCTCCTCCGACACACTATTTTTGAACGAGTGCCGAGTAGCATCACAGCGCTAATGCTCGAAGGAAAGTGCAGCGACTCTCTTTTGATACATCAGCTCACAGATACATCAGCCTCGTGCTGATCCACATCACCCTCAGAGTGATGGAAAGACGAAAGAGCGCCATCTACTGTACCCACCCAGAGCAGCAAGAGAGCAAGGCCAATTGTGCTCTCTCGGGGCTCCGGCAGCTGATAGCAAAAGCTACATAAACAGGATTTGAGACCTAGCAATCTCCCAATCATATTGTTAGCACTTTAGACCACTTAAGGCGACGAGTGCAAGGCTAAAAAACAACAAAAAATATACAAACAAACAAACATTTCATACCATTTTCTTTCGGCTTCAGCTTTTCGTGAGACGGCGGGCTCTTAAGCTCTCTCCAAGACACAAGGACTTTTTTGGACGGTGTAGTTTTGCTCGGCTCATTAGCAGTCAGTTTATTCACTTCTTTCAGAGGACTCAACTTTCCACTCTCAGATTTGTTCAAGTCCACATCTGTGCTCGGCTTGTCCTTTTTCAGTTCAGGCTCTGTGTTATCCGATTCTGATTTTTCCTGAGATTTAGTCTGTCTTGCTCTTTTGAGCACAGTCTTTAGTTTACTGATGGAAATTGCCTTGTAGACGCTTTTTTTGGGCTCCGGAGTCGGTGACTGTTCTGTATTTTTCTGAACAGATCTGGAATCTTTCTCATAAATTTGTTGGGAAGATGGAGCTGTAGCTGCTGTGTTGATGGGAAGGTTTTGTAGTATGTGTGTTAGGGGCGAATGTTGATCGTCCTTATCCAGCTGTAATGGAAAAGGTATGATCGGTGAGTCATTTTTCTCTGGTTTATCCTTTACAGGACTGGTAGTAGAGACCAAGGAAGAGTCTTTGCTTTCTTTTAAATCTTGAGACGTCTTTATGTCTGCTTCTGCAACTTCAGATCCATGGGGAACAAAGACAAAACCACAGTCTGTGATTATGGTCTTGAGCCCGTATCGTTCTCTCATGTTAAAGCCTTCCATTTTTCGTTTCGGTGTGCTGGACACACTGCTTTCTGTGATACTCGGCGGCTCTGTAATGGTGGGACTTTTACTTTTCTCCACTGAGGTCTCACTGGTTTCACTGCTCTTGACAATGGACCTCAATGCCCGCTTTTTACCATCATCAGGACTCCAGAGCTTCTTACGCCTTGGGAGAGAACGCCAGTCTTTTCTCAGCGGATCGCTGTGTGAGGAATCAACCACTAATTCACTACTACTGCTCTGTCCAGGCGTAGTATTAGTAGTAGTGTTGTGATCAGGTCCAGCTGATGCTTCGTCCATTTGCTTAAGACTCCGTTTCAGACCCTTCCTTTTCCTTCTGCGGTATCCCTGTAAATGTTTCGTGTTGCGCTTTTTATGAGGTAAAACATTAGTGCTGTTTGTTAGCGGTTCTACTTTTTCACTTTCTACAACCAATTCTTCAATCTGTTTTTCTGACGGAGTAGAAGCTGAAACAGACATCGGAAGATCTGCTTCTTTTGGAACGTCCTTGTCCACAACAGGTATACTCCCAGAAATATCATCATCAAGCATCTCAGCTTCTACTTCAGGATGTGGATTGGCTCCATCCACTTTAGCTGCCACCACATCACTCGAGACATCACTTTTCTCTTCTGTTAAAGGTTCACTTGTGGTTTGAAGTGGAGTTTCTTTTGATATTTCTTGTGGAGACTCCACTGTATCTCCACTGTGTTCATTAGCATCATTAGCTGAGACATTCTCAGGTGTTTTTTCACTGTCTGCAACCATTTCAACACTTTGTTCAAGCAATTCCCTCGACGTAGGTGAGGAATCTGTCCTGTTTAAAGGGTTTTCAGAAGATACCACAACCACCACTGTACCAGGTGTGCCATCCTCTTCTTGCAAAGCAGAGTGAGGCACATCTGCAGGCACTTCTTTCTGATTCTCAGTTTGCTCTTTGACGACTGTGGTGGTTTTCACTTCCTCGTTATTACTTCCACTCACAGCAGCTTCCTCCGCCACATCCCCTTCCTCAGCCACAGCCACGCCAGCAGGTGTTTGAGGAGCCTCCTCAGGTGAAGATATATAATAATAGACATCGTCATCGTGATCGTCATCACTGCGCTGCTGTTTTTCAGGAACGAGGAGCTCCACAGCCCTCGCTACCGGAATCACAAAGCCGCATGGATTGTTCAAGTACTTCTTTAAGCATGCCCCAGCACCTTCTGTCCATTTTGGGGCAATCAATGGGAAACCATCAGGTACATCGTACTGGTCTGGAAACATACTGGCTTCCCGAGCAGGGCTGCTTGACAGTCCAGGTAAAATTAGCGTAGCAAAGTTCTGCAGATGCTTCTCCACTGTGCCGAGGGGCTCTCCCTGCTGACTCGAAGGACACTTCTCCATTTCTGATTCAGCGTAATTCAATGCTGGGAGGACCCGGAGAACCTCTGCTGAAATCTTAGGCTTGCTGTGTGGCCTCTTGGTTTCTACACAAATAGAAAAACAAATATTTTGTTACTTTAGTTTCTCAGAAATCTGATTCTGATTATATCTATACTTTCCTGGAGTAATTATTGTTATTTCACACAATTATCTGAATTTTCTACTCATTACTCCTATTCTATTTCAGCTCCTTTAATTACAGCTTCTCATCATTTAAAAATAAACCTATGCAGATAAATCTCTCCATCCAGATAGAGTGAATCTGATTGTGATTGGGTGTAGAGAAGTATACACATATTCCATTCCAACTCCCTATTTGTAGCCTAGTATGAAGAAGATCCATGCAGAGGCTCAAGATAACTTCAGACAAACTCCAGTTCAACTAAGCTTTAGCTTTAATATATTTACATTCTACTAAAATACATTAATTTACAATAAAGCATACATGAAGCTGAAACAGGGAACAGCCTAGTGCAGGGGTGTCCAAACTACGGCCCGCGGGCCATTTGCAGCCCGTTTCCTTTTTTGGAGCGGCCCGCAAGGTATTTTAGAAATCGAATGAAAGTTGGCCCGCTGTTAAGCAGGTTTTTATAATGTGAGATTCAAAGTTTGAACGCTAGGTGTCAGAAACGGACCAAAGAGTCTAAAAGTGGAGAGAGTGCGCATTTCTAGCGCAGAAAAACGGGCCAAAGAGTCTAAAAGCGGAGAGGGTGCGCATTTCTAGCGCAGAAAAACAGGCCAAAGAGTCTAAAAGCGGAGAGGGTGCGCATTTCTAGCGCAGAAAAACGGGCCAAAGAGTCTAAAAGCGGAGAGGGTGCGCATTTCTAGCGCAGAAAAACGGGCCAAAGAGTCTAAAAGTTGCCGTAATTAAGGAGTTTAATATTAAGAGACATCATGAAATTAAACATCAATTTTAAAAATCTTAGTTTACACAACACTGTCAAAGATAAAGATAGTAAGTCAAGTAAAATGGTGTGTAAATGAAATAATCAGGAAAAAAGTATTATTTAAAGTGGTATATTTCATTTTTTGTTTTATTACAGAGTCTGTGGCCCGTGACTTCAAATATATTTCTCCGTCTGGCCCCCAACAAAAAAAGGTTTGGACACCCCTGAGCTAGTGCATCCTAAATAATACTATCAACATTAACATTTTTATATTTTAATATTATAGTCGTTATGACTTTTAGCCTTATTGGCATTTTCCCCCTTACATTACTTTTACTTTTATACTTTAAGTAGTTTTGAAACCACTTACTTAAAGAGTAAAAAGCTTGAGTTGATACATTTTCAACTTCTACAGAAGTATTTTAATAAACACTACTATCTACAATATACTTCTACCTACAGAGTAATGAATGGAGATACTTCTGATAACTTTGATTCAAAGACTGCTGAAGTTTGCAATGAAACGAGTGACAATCCAGAGAAAGTTCCTCACCTCTTGGTACTGTTCTGGAGTCAGGGAAAATGAACAGGCCTTGAAGACCAGAGGCCTTATCAGTTCCAACACCTACAATATAAACATTTCCCATATTTTACTGTTCAAGGTAAAGCGTTAAAAATATAAATATTTATCTAACATGTAAACTTTATTCTGAATAATACTGGAGTGATATCTTTACCTTCGTAAGACAAGAAATGCGACGAATGCAATATTATAAGGAAACCACCATCATCTAAACATACAACAAGGGCCTGTGTGTAAAAAAGGAAATGAGTATGAGGAATTGCATATTCATAAATTCAAGCTCAATACTTCCCTAATCCAAAAACAAACCACTGCACTCCACACTTACCAAATCTTTCTCCTTCAACTCCTGAGTTAAAAGAGACAGATCGCTCTTTTCTTCCAAGGAGACGACATCATACAGTCTGAAACATCTGCTGTCCAGAGAGACTAGAAAGAAAGAAAATGTAATTAAAGAATTACGATAAAACACACAATGCAGTGGGAAGAACAATCTATATATAAAGCTCTAGAAAAAAAAATAAGAGACCACTTAAAAATTATGAGTTTCTTTGATTTTGCCAAATTAAAAACCTCTGGAATATAATCAAGAGGAAGATGGATGATCACAAGCCATCAAACCACCAAACTGAACTGCTTGAATTTTTGCACCAGGAGTAAAGCAGCATAAAGTTATCCAAAAGCAGTGTGTAAGACTGGTGGAGGAGAACATGATGCCAAGATGCATGAAAAAAAAACTGATTAAAAACCAACCAGGATTATTCCACCAAATATTGATTATTTCTGAACTCTTAAAACTTTATGAATATGAACTTGTTTTCTTTGCATTGTTTGAGGTCTGAAAGCTCTGAATCTGTTTTGTTTTTTTTCAGCCATTTCTTATTTTCTGCAAATAAATGCTCTAAATGACAATATTTTTATTTGGAATTGAGAAACTGATTCAGAAACTGAAGCGCTCTCTTCATTTTTCCAGAGTTCTATGTGTTCTGTCTAAAAGCTACAAATAAATCGAATTAACTTTAAAACACACCTTCACCGAGAAAAGAAGTTTCAAAAATTGATTGGGGTAACGTCTTCCTCAGCTCAGAGACTCCAATAGCGTGGTCAACTTTAACTGTTTTAGAACTGGGAACAAACACAAGAACGGTCAGAACATCATAATCTAAACTTTCAACCATTTAACTGGATTATTTATGGCAACATAATTCATTTGAGACAGCCTCACTCACAGATTTGCGGGGAACGTGGCTCCATGGATGGACTGCAACCCAACATTGTATACAACAGACTCGATCTTGAGTTGGCCACTCCATGGTTGGTAATGAAATGCTGTAATTAAAGGTTTGCATTAAATGCAAATACATGAAATGGTCTATTTATAGACAACTTCAATTTAAAGAAGCCTTAGATTTAAATTGCCCTAGTACATAAACTGTCTAAACTTTTCACTGATTTTACATAGTATTAATGTCATATTTTACAAATAAATGTGCAGTAACAACCATTGTAAAAAAGTCTTTAATAAAAAATTACTGAAAGATTATTAGAGAAATACTTACATGTTTTTTCTTGACTGTGGAAGGAAAACAAAAAAGAGAAGTCTCAGTATCAAGGCTGTGTTTACATTCATATTTTCAGGGCTGGGTTATGGGGTTAAACTGTACAAAATGTCAAGTTTGTATAGTTTATAGAGTATGTAGGCAAAGGAGCAGACATGTTTAAAAGTACTAAGAGACTCAGACTTCAGTAAAAGTACTCCAATACTCTATAAAAAAAAGTAATAAATTATTTTTTGCACTATAAGGCACACTTAAAATGCTTTATTTTCCCAAAAATCATCAGTGTTTTAGTTTAGTTCTCCTCAGGGTTCCTTAGTATAGCGCTAGTTGTTAGCTGCTAATGCTTATGCTGCTGCACCTAGCCTTAATGGAAATATGGAAATCTTAGCTTACTATAAAAAAAAATAAATGGAAGCACTTTACTTACCTAAATAAACAGTTTTTAGAAGAGAAGTCTGTGTTGATTAACATCCAGAGCTTGTTTGACTGTTTTCTGTTTAAAGATTTACAGTTTTGTTCACTTAACTTAGCTTGGCTTTACAATGGCGACATCCATGTTCCTTACTAGTGTTGTACAAAATGTGCCTTATAATCTCATGCGCCTCTAAAAATACGGTAATTACTGTGTAATTACCTGTAACAAGCCTCCTACTTGACAAAGATAGCATGTAGTTAAAGGCTTATGAACTGTAGCTATAGGCCTACAAACTACAAGCTATGGATTTTCTATAAAAAGTTGAATTTATACTGCTGACCTTTTCTCTTTCAGCTGTAGTGAGGTGGAAGTCTTTCCATAAGAAAAGGCCACGACAGCGAATGGGCACACGTGCCTCGGACACGGCTCAGGCTTATTTCCTCCATCCAGCAGCTCATACAAATAATACTGAAAAAATAAACATTAACTTCAGCTGGGCACACATTCCTTAATACACATGCAGTAATCTGAAACGCTGAGCAATGAGCTTTTTAATATGCCAAGCTGGGTCATGTATAAACAGGATTTAATGTTTCAGAAGTTAAAAAGTTGAAATGCATAACCAATGAGGTGTAAGTCACCTGAGTCCGCTCGAAAGCCAGGAAAGAGCTGGTGGTGGCGCACACTGCTCCGAGCTGGTCGGACACATGGCAGTCGAAGCCAGCGGTTGGAGGCGTGAAGTTCTGGGTGTAGTTTTCCGTCACCTCTTTAACTCGACCCTAAAAACATCATTTAACATTAATTTTAGAATGTCCTGATCACCAGATCTCTTTTTATAGAAATGTGAATTTCATTTTCCAGCAGGATTTTGGCACACTGCCAAAAGTACCGATTGGTCTTTTATATTATATTCTAATTTTCTGAGACACAGAGATTTTAGGATTTGTATTGGCTGTAAGGTATAATAATCAAATAATAAAGTAAAGTAACATTTTAATGATATTAATTTTTTTTGAGATGCACCTATATGTATTTTTTTTTTTTAAGTAAAATTGTTATTAGGGATGCACTAATACAATGCTTCCGAAACTAATACTGATGCTAGATTTTCAATCATCTGTAAATACCAAATACTGATACTGATAACATCTCTTTAATTACCTGAAAGGTGCCTAAAAACCCTGACATTAAATTATATAAACTCAATTTAATTCAGGTTCTCACCTTTGTCAACTTTAGGAGGACAATGTAGCCGGTCTTGCCATCATACCAGCGTTTCAGGTCAAGGCAGTCAGAGTACTTCGAAATATATACACCTGGTTCAAAAATATAAGTCAAATGTTTTATTAGAATGAAAAATACGTTTTTCCCTTTTACAATCAACAAAAGGACTTTTTTTCCACACAAAACACACTTACACTGTTGTGTCACTTTTTAGTGAGTAGAAATGTCTCTATAGTTTGATACATAAACTATAAACTACAGCTCTGGAAAAAATGAAGAAGCCACTTCAGTTTCTGAATCAGTTTCTCTGATTTTGATTTTATAGGTTTATGTTTGAGTAAAATGAACATTGTTGTTTTATTCTATAAACTACAAACAACATTTCTCCCAAATTTCAAATAATTAAAATAAAATTATTGTCATTTAGAGAATGACAGTTTTCAGAGTTCAAATAATGCAAGAAATAACCCTGTTTTTTAATCACAGTTTTTTTCATGCATCTTGGCATCATGTTCTTCTCTTCCACCAGTCTTACACACTGCTTTTGGATAACTTTATGGTGCTTTACTCCTGGTGCAAAAATAAATACAAGCAGTTCAGTTTGGTGGTTTGATGGCTTGTGATCATCCATCTTCCTCTCGATTATATTCCAGAGGTTTTCAATTTGGTAAAATCAAAGAAACTCATCATTTTTAAGCGGTTTCTAATTTTTTTCCAGAGCTGTGTAAGCTATAGCCAGAATTGGGCATATTTCTAACCACCTCTAACCAACAGCATCAAACTTTCAGCATTTTCAAGCCCTAACATGTCGCCAACCAACGTAAACAGAGATAAACTTAAGGAAAAACCAGTTTCTCCACATTGTTAGGGGTGAAGCAGCACACAACAGGCTTGTAAGAAAGAGACCTGGCCTATAAACACAGAGCATGCTCAGAGAGAGAGAGAAAAAAAAAATCAGTATACCTAATAAAACTGCCACTGAAACAAACACTCATAGTGTCGAGATATAATTACTATAACAAGCACATTATTACTACTAATCTAATGTATAATTTTTAATGATTCTTCACAGTTTCAACAAGAAAAAGAAAAGGAAGCACAAAACATTCGAGCAGGCAGACCCTGATACTGCTGCTGGGCTTCAGCACACAATGTTCCTCACAGAGAGAGAAATAGATGCAGGGAGGGGGAAGGAAACCCAACCCACCCCTTCGACTCTGATTCCTCTTATTTCCTCCTAGTTCTCAGAGCGCTTTTTCATGGAAAAAGTCAGGCCAGAATCCACCAGGCTTGTGTTTGCCTTCTATACACTTTACACTGTACACAGACTCTTACTCTTACACTGTATGTTATGGTGTTTTTGTTATGGTGTCTTTCATTTATCTAATTTAACACAGCAATCACAATTAACTGAGTTAGACATGTTAATGAATGGAATTAACATTTTAAAGTATACTGTAAAAACTGATAAAGCATTAAAATGTACAGTGTTTAAACAAAACTGTACTGACCAAATTGTACATCACAACAGGGAACATACATAAGTTTAAATTTCGTTAAGTTTAACTGGATGATGAATTGCACTATATTTTGAACTAAAATCACTGTACTTAGTATGAGAACGTATTTAAATAGTATTTTTTAGAGATCTGTCTATGGAGATAAAACAGTATCACCAGAACCTGCACCAAAAAACATGATACTTGAAAATAAAGTGTGTGAAATCTGGTGTTACCTTTGAATATTTAGATGTTTTTGTAATTGACCTGAATTTGTTACAATCTAAATTTTAACAACCTAAAATTTATTTACCTAAATTTTTACAACCTGAATTTTAAGGACCTGAATTTTTTAATCCCTGGATATTTATTTGATACATGTCTTTTTTACTTAAAATGTAGTACCTGAATTATTTTATTTAGCTAAAAGTTGGCTTATCTATCATTTTTAAACTGTTCTAAACTGAAATTTTAATACCTGATTTTACTGATTTTATTTCTAAGGATAATGTTTTTTGGTTAAGGTTATTTTGACACTAAGTTTAACTCCATATTTGTTACTACTACATTGTGAAAATATTGTAAAATTATATTTTTACCATATTTTTTTTATATACTTAGTGTTTTGTTAACGCTCTGTTTTAATAGCCCTACTTTAGTTCTAGCTTCTTTGTGCGTTTTTTCACTTACCCTCCTCCTGCCCTGATACCAGTGGAAATCATGAGTTGATCATTTAATCATTTGATCATTTTAAGTCCTGCATATCTGAGGCAGCTGGTTGAAGGCTTTTTGTTTCCTCACTATGTCTAATGTTTAATCTCTACCGAAAAAAGCAATCAAAATGTCATTTTTAACTAAGTTTTAAGCTCTCTCTGTGTTTTCTAAATGTCCCTTTCTCAAACAGTGATCACAGAGGAGTTAGCTGGACTTGCAGCACTCTGTACAGTTCATATTTGTCAATTTAATTATTATTTTTCATGCTCTAAGTCACGTACTCTTGCTCCATTTGTTCCATAAGCACTTTGAGCTTTCTGTTTCTGTTTCTCAGCCCTAATGCAGGATATAAAGCTGTACATCCACACTTTCACTTTCAAAACCAGAGGAGTGCCTGGCCTGGACAGATCATATGGTAAGAGCATATTTAAACTTGTATTTCTGTGTTAACTCTGTGTATATTTGGCTATTTCTAGCTACTGTCGGCTTCTATTTACAGCCTGTAGATCATTGTCAGTAATTCTCAGTGAGGCTTGCCAGAAGAAGGTGCCAGACGTGTTATTATGTTAGTCCACTTGAGCTGAGAGAGTACTACACATAAACATACATAAATATATACATGTCGGACGTGTCAGACGTGTGAGACTGTCTTTAAATAGCCTCTAAATACGTTTAATCGATTACATCTAGTTTTATAAACATGAATTTAAGTGTTTACGTGTCTAACATGTATGCTGATCAATGTGTAGCAACTGTGGTAAAGAAACTGAAACTAAAGCCCAACACTGAAATTAAAAAGCATGGGGGCTTTCAGTTTCACATTAGAAAAAAAGAAACAAAAGTATGGTACATGATATAAATGATGGTATAAAATTATTATACGTGTGTAACACACTAAAGCAGTGAGCAGTTTATGGTTAAAAAGCATCTTCTATATTCTAGAAGAATCTTCTTTTTGTAATACAACCATTTATAAATGGCATTTATAAATGATTATTAGAAATATTATCAGAAAAGCACATTAGCCATGCAGAACGGCAAGATATTAAATAAGAAATAAAGGTTTTCAGTGTAGATTTTTAATGGCTACACATATTGTGATGATCTGGGCATTAAATTATGTGTAATGTGGCATGTCAAATTAGTTGGTGCGCAAAAAAATCCAATATTATTTGTATTATGTGGATCTCAATAGTGCCTCAATTTTTAAGATTTTAATAAGATTTCAACTCCAGATTGTGCATTATGGTGGTGAAATATTAAATATGTGTTTGTATACAAACTGTTGTTTGGATGCACTTTAATTTAATTTTTTTTTTTTTTTTAAGAATGGATGAGGAGCAAAAGTGCAAGTCCATCTACTGTACCTCTGCTTGACTGATTCACACAGTTTCAGATGCATTATCTCCATTCAGGCCCTGGATCAGAATTTTGCTTTCGTTTTATTTCCATCCCTTGTTTCTCCTATTGACTCCCATTCATTTGGTTCCATACAAAATCCCAAATCTTCCTTTTGCCGACAGCAAATTTAATTTTTCTCTCCATTAGGGCAGGTTCCCAAGGTTCCCAAGCTAGGATCCACAGCCATCCTGTTCCACACTCATCCCTTATTCCTCCCATTCAGTCCCATGCATTTTTACACAAGCTCAAGCCATAGAGTTTATGTGTCCCAACAATCACCAAAATTGATGTACTTCAACAGGACAGGTAACGGAGCTCTACTCCAGAGCCATACTTATCTGCAAGTTATAAGCCCAAAGAAACTTAACACGAAGTTTAGGGTTTCCAAAAAACACTATTTAGACAAATAATTGGCTTAAATCTTCATAACATTACACAAGTTAGAATGTCTGAATGCAGAATTGAATTTCAAATACTCAGAAACTTATATATAGACACCAAGATAATTCAAAGTTTATCCAAATCTTATTCAGGGAACAAAACGGCCATCTTGAAAAATGGCAGCCATATATTTTTTTATGTGGCTAACTGTGCTAAGCACTAGCTATTTTACCATTCAGAGGCAAATATATCAGATTATAGTCTGAGTATTTACTGTGTTAAAACAAGCTACAAGAGCTTGGTAGCTAATATTGCACTGGCTTACTGGAACACTCAGGGTTCCTCAGTGTAGCACTGTCAGGCGGCATTTACTAGCACTAACCACGGCTTAACCGCTAATGCTAATGCTGCTGCTGCTGCACCCAACCATAGGGGAAATCTGGAAATCTAAGCTTACTGTAAATAAATGGATGCGCTTTTCTCACCCAAATAGATACCACTATCCAGTGGCTAGACCTGCTGAAACTGCTGAAAACAAAATATGGCGAGATCCCTGTTCTTTACTAGTGTTGCTTAATGTGCCTTATAATCTGATGTATGAAAATAGACCAGAAAATAGACGTTTATTATTCTTTGGTTGAAGTAAAACACAACAGAGTAGAACAAACAATCACACACACACACCATCCTGCGATAGAGCTACCACAGCTGTGGTAATAATTACCCTTTGAGGAATCTCCGAGAATGGTGCATGTCCCTTGTCCCACCATTAATCCATTATCCGCAAGTGTATTTGCCTTTAAACAAAGAGGAACAGGCTGTCAGGAGGAAATATACTGATAACACTGGATTTACAGACAGCTGCACAATGGAGTTCAGTATTGCAGTGTTGCAGATACGTACCCTGGATTTCTCATCAAATAACAAGAAGCCAAAAGACTCTTCCAGTTCCCCTTTAGAGTAGCCATTTTTCTGTTTCTCAGCTCGGAAAGCAGAATACTGTCAACATACAAAGGAGGACATCAGTGCAGCAACAGCAACATTTACAAAAAACTGCTAAAGATTAAAGGATAAATAAATTCATAAAAATGTATGTAAGTATATTTACCCGTTCTTGAAGTTTTGCACTATTGATCAAATACGCTGAACTGTAAGTAAAACACTCATTGGACTCCTCATACAAGTAGTTGTTCCGTAGAGGCGCTAAAATACTGCTGTCAAAGGTTACTGAGCCTGGAAGTACAGGCTCAAGAAGACCTAGAACATAAATCAAGAAAAGGATATAAAACACTATGTTTATTATCAAAAGATTTTAAAATAATCTCATTTTAAAAGAGCTAATACATTACGAATCATCTTGTAATGCTTCTACAGATGACCCAATTCCTTTTTGTCCATCAGTATCGTTCAGTTAAGCCTAATATACATAAAACTGTGTATTATTCCAAGATAATTATCTACTCAAATGATGGCTTACCATCATATAAGAAAATAAAAAGCTTAATATATGTTGTATTGATCTAATAGTTTATCATAAGACTATTATTTCACTTTTTTATTAGGAAGCCTTTGGAAATATGCCCCAGAAGGCAAACACAATATTCAGATTACCAGTAGTTTGGATATCAATAATATTTTTATTGCTAGTCAAAACTGAATTGAATTATGAAGATCTGAAACTGCACATATGCAAAAAAGACATATCCGATATCCTGAATAAGCATCTGTACTAGACAGTTTCATAGATAAGAGGACCTGAACTTTTTACTATGAGGAATTAAAGTGAAGAAAGCAGAAATTACAAATTCTACTTCTAAAAATATAGTATATACATCTGTAAGTTTAGTTTTTACTAAAATATAGTCATTATAAAAAGAGAGTACAAAAGATAAAAATTCCATGCAAATCAATTGAAATAGATGAAATACATGATGGCTTTACAAATATACAGAGCTGATATTAGTACTAGTACAACTTTGATACTGAAATCTCAACTGAGACTTTGTGTTAGTATAATAGCATTACAGAGAACTTGTACAAGTAAAAACTAGGGGTTTTGGAAAATACTGATATTGCACTATATCACAATATTAATATCACAGCTAGCTACATTTAATTTATAGTTTACACATAAAGTTAGGTGTGAGCCAGTGGTTAATTTTGTTGTGTTTAATTCTGGTCCACTAGGTAGCAGTGTTGTAACCTACACTAGCGTTGTTAGATCCTACTGTTATAATAGCTATAAACATAAAAGTTAATAAAATAAAGTAAAGAGAACAAAATCATAATATTTTGAAAGTAAAATCTTAATAATTGTTGGGAAAAAAATATGTACGCTAAGGCATTTCAAGAATAAAGTCGTATTTATTTGGAGAATAAAGTCATAATATTTAGAAAAAAATACAATTCGAGAATAAAGTTGTAATATTTCGAGAACAAAGATGTGTATGCTGTGGCATTTCGAGAATAAAGTCGTGATATTTTGAGAATAAAGACGTACGCTATGGCAATCGTATCAATCTGCAATCCAAAATGTTTTAAAACAATAAAAATACATTTAAATTAAAACAATTATTTCAGTGTTTTATCCAAACAGTGCATTATTGCTAATGTGTACATTATATTGATGCAATATCGATGCTAAAAGGATATATCGTGCAGCCCTAGATAAAAACATAGCTAGCTAGTTAGCTAGCTAACGTAGCTAGCTATTTACAGAGTTACAGTAACTTAGACAACGTTTCATATTCGGAATAATGTAATTAGTTACCAAGGAAGGAAACACGCAGACAGGTAGTATATAGTTTAATTTTGGCACTTATTATGTAAACTAACTAGTTAATTAGGTTAACTATTTAACTAAGCTAGCTCTAATTAAATAACTAAATAGTAAATAGTTTGACAACTCACGCACACAGAGCTAGCTAGCTTTAGTTGGCTGCTGCTATGTGTCAAGGACATAACTACTCTATTTAGCTAATTACCTAGCTTTTTTTTTTTTTTGAGACATATCCATGTATACTTATATTTACTGTAATCGTCTTGGTGAACAAGCTAAGCTAACTTCTAACGTGGAACCTGACTGGATAAATATATACAAACTGGTCTGGATACTGGGTTAGCTGGTTTTCCAGCTTCGGGATTGAGGATTGAGGACTGTAACGTTACAGTGAGGAACCCATAAACACGCAGCATGGAGTTCCACCACAAGTTAACATAGTTAACGCAGATCAGATTAGATTAGATTTGATGAAATCACGAAATAGACACAACTTCGACTTGTTTAACTACATTATTAATCGATAATCTAAGTCTATAAGAGGGATATCTGGAGTTGGATCAGCGCTGGAAGTAGTTTAGGAGTGTGAAACTGGAGTCAAGTCACCTTCTTTAGCTAGCGTAGCGTCATTCTCCATGAAGGCGAGGCATCTGGTGTTTGTTCTCGTCTTGCTGCTTTTCCTTCCTTAAACTACATTTCTCTCCTTCCAGGCGTCTTCAGCTTCGACTCAAACCCCAGAACTGAAGCTTTAACTCCTCACAGCGCTTATCCGAAGGTGAACATGGTGGTCTCCAGCGGGGTAAAGGCTGTATTTTGTGAGCAGGGCTGTAACTGAATAAACTGGTTGGATGGCCTGAGGGCTGTATAGTTGGGCTGGTTGTGCAACCAGGAAGAACCTTCTCCAAACAGCTAGGCTAAGCTAAGCTAAGCTAAGCTAACACCTACAGTTAGCCTACCAGGCTAACGGCTAACGTTACACCGCGCAGCTCGCAGTTTATCACACTTATTATTAGTATTTAACTCTGTAACTCTCACTGCAGCTCAGATATCCCCCCCAACAGCTGGATATCAGTCCCCCGGAGCCGCACGCCGGCTACCAGCCCCCTGCCCGCGCTGCCCGCCGCCTCGCTCCGCTCCTGAGAAGCGTCGAGAATCGAAAAAGAAACAGAAAGTTAAACGGCCGCCTCCATTTTGTGCGTCTCCCTCCTGCCTGCTGTTTCACTTTTCCGGCGCTGGTGGTCGCGATATTACTACTACTACTACTAATAAACTCTAATTTCACACTCTACCAATATAGATTAACTAATATCGATATTACTGCTTCCCCTAAATATAGTTTAACTAACGCTAATTACCTAATTTAAGGGGTTTCAGTGTGTTCATAAAACGGCGTCCTAGTAATCCAAGCTAGGAAGGTAACTCATACTTTTTACCACCGCGTTTTAGAGCCTCTTAAATAAAAACAGTGGTCATGTATGAGAATAAAGTCGAACTATTACGACTTTATTCTCATAATATTACGACTTAGTTCTCGAAATGCTGCACATAGTCTGCTACAAAGCTAACCTCAACAGTCTACTAATATAGATTAACCAATATCGATACTACTGCTGCCCTCTGCTTAACTCCAATTTAACACTCTACTAATATAATTAACTGAGATTAATTAATGCTAGTTAACTAATAAAGATTTTTTAGTGTGTTTAATAAAACGGTGTCCTAGTAATCAAAGCTAACAAACTTGAAAAACTCTCCACCACTGTGTTTTTGAACCATGAGTCATGAGTCGTATTTGTCCTCGAACTATTACGACTTTATTCTCATAATATTACGACTTTCAATATTTTAAATAGTAATTTATTATTTCGAGATACTATATCATTGTTTTGAGTATCTCAAAACAATGACTTAGTATCTCAAAATATTGAGATATTGAGCAGTTTATTTGATAGTATTCATTAATTAATAGTATTCCTTTTGCGTCTTAGTCTCACTCTGTCTCTGTACAGTTTACTCAAAATATTGAGATAGTATCTCAAAATAATGACTTACTATCTCAAAATAATGACTTAGTATCTCAAAACATTGAGATAGCAGTTTTTTTTTATAGCAGTTACTTAATAATAATAAAAAAATGGGCGGGAATGGGCTTCCATAATTTTGAGAATAAATTTGTAATATTTTGAGAATAAAGAAGTTTGCGCTGTGGCATTTCGAAAATAAAGTCGTAATATTTTAAGAATAAAGACGCACACTCTGTAATTTTGGGAATAAAGTCGTTATATGTTGATAATAAAGGTGTACGCTATGGCATTTGGAGAATAAAGTTGTAATATGTCAAGAATAAAGACTTCTACTCCTCTACTTCTCCTTCATTCCTACTCCTCCTCTCCTCTTTCTCTCATCCTCCTCATATTTCCTCCTCCTTTCTTTTTCCTCCTCTCAAATGCAGCCACTGCAAACTGTCAGCAAATCATCCTGTTAAATGTCGAGGTTTAAACTTCTGTTCATTGCAGATACAAAAAAAAACATTAAAATGATGTGAAATATTTGCCAATCAAATAAAAGTGGAATCCTTGTGTTATTTATTTTATTGTATTTTATTTTATTCATCTCTTTTTTATTTGTGCATAATAAGTGATGATATATGTTCTTCAGTCACGTACATAAATAAAAACAATTAAATTAAATAAACAATAAAAAATAATTATTTAAATAATAATAAAAAAACGTGTGTCAGGTGTTTTGTGGGCGTGGCCACAGTGATGTCACTCCAAAATCTTTAAAACATTTCCTGGGTAGGACACTGTGGAGTATCGTCTGTTAGTGTTAGACGCCCTATTGAGAATTTTTTTTTTTTTTTTGGGGGGGGGGCGGGGGCACAGCAACAGTATTGAAACTCTTACTGTTTAAGTATGGTTTATGAAACAGAAAGGTCAATATAAAATATAAATTTTACACACAAGCCTTCAATGCAATAAAGACAGAAAAGAGCATTATTTAAAATGTTCCCATTGCTGGATATAATTCAGGTCTGAAAGGGTTTAAAAAGAAGTTTAAAAGCTTTTAAATAATGTATTTGCTACTGAAACATTTTATATTGATCTGTATTGACAAAATTAGTATTTTTTTCCAGTATTAAAATCATTAAACACTAATAAACTTATTTTTCTCAAATGATCTATATGAACCCATTAATTTTAAACTGGCTCGGGGCGCCCCCTGGTGTCTGACAAACGCAGAAGTCATTCCCAAAACCCAGCTTTGGTTTATTCACTACACTAACTGTATATAAAAAATACTTTTAATTATATACATTTTAATTATATAAAAATGAATTACTGCAGTTGGTAAACTTTTTATAACTATATAATTTTCCATAGCACTTGATTTAGGCTCTGAGCCCCAGTCCCGCAGCAATGGTGTGTTTAGAAATTTTGGAAACGTCACACAGTCCGACTGCACTTATTTACTTAGTACAGGCCCCGCCTCCCGCCGCGGATTGGTTAACACTGTAGCACTTCCTGAGATAGGATTGGATAGTACCTCGTGATGATAAACAGCCAACATCCGTCTAGATGGCGGAATTTCTGTCGGAAAACAGGTGGATTTTTTTGTGAAAATAATTATTTTTTGAGACAAATATAAAAACAGCTTTGAAATAAAGTATTATCAGAAAATGTATCATACAAGGTAAAAAAAAAAAAAAAACATAATATTCATCATATAACTGCAGGCTATGACATTTACATGATATAATTAAAACTTAAAATAGACCAGATAAAATAAATAATATAAAATACACAAGATAAAATACATTAAAATAGACAATAAAATATAAGCTACCAAAAATACAATTAAATAATCTAGATAAAATAATTTATAATAAACAAGATCATATACATTTAGATAAACAAGATAAGACACAGAAATAAAAAAATATATAAAATACACTAAAATAAATTTTATTACACACAAAAGATAAAATACAGTAAAATAAATAAAATAACACACTGTAGATAAAATACAATAAAACAAATCAAATTACACACAGATAAACTACAGTAAAATAAATTCAAATAACACATAGAAGATAAAATAAACTTGAATAAACTATATAAAATACACAAAAATAAATTTGATAAAATAAACTATATATCACACAAGATACAATAAACTTAAAAAGACTAGATAACATACACTAAAATAAATAAATTAGGTAAAATACAGTAAAATAAATTATTCAACAGAAAATACACTAAAATAATTTAAAAGAACTGTGTTAAGTATGCTTAACACAGTTTAATTATAATAAGTAAAAAAAATGTGTTCCTCTTTAGCACAAGTGACATTAGTGGAGCTACAAGTACACTTCAGGGCTATAAATATACATAAAGTTTAGTATAGTAGAGTTTTTTGAGGGATATTAAAGGTGCTGTAAGACATTAAGTTAGAACATTATATTTATACAGTAATAAAAGTAATACTGCAAACTCTTTAACCTTGAGCACATTCCGAACACAGAGTGACGCTCAGATCCAGAGAAGTTTAGTACTTCCTCTTCCTCTATTCTCTGTTATCTGTAAAAGAGGACGGACTTTAGAGATCCTCATTTTTACTTTATCAGTGTGAGACTGAGGAGCCATGAGCCGAGAACACAGTGAAAGATCTCCTCTACTGCAGAATCAGCCACAGAAGAAAATCAGGTGAGTTTAGGAGAATTAGAAGGATATTTTGGATAATTAAGCTGAGTTTTGTATTTATAAGTTTTGTAAATAGATGTTTTTGGATTTATGAACATAATTTGTTATTATTTAAGTGTACAGATTTTTAGGTGAACAGTAAATGTATTCTTACTGTCCAAAGTGTTACAATAAAGACTGTGATGAAAAACACCTATTGATTTTAACTGTAACAAGCAAAATGGTAGTAAAGAATTCTGTATTGTTATGGAATATGTGTTGTTTGTCTTGTAACAATATTGAAGATTTAGATTTTTTGGATGCTATCTTTTTGATTTATAGAATATATATATATATATATATATATATATATATATATATATATATATATATATATATATATATATATATATATATATGTATATATAAATATGCAGCGATACATCAGCTCACAGATGCAGCCTTGTGCTGATCCACATCACCCTAGGAGTGATGAGGGGAAAGAGAGAGAGCGCCATCTACTGTACTGTACCCACCCAGAGAGAGCAAGGACAATTGTGCTCTCTCGGGGCACCGGCAGCTGATGGCAAACTACTGGTACATGACCAGGATTCGAACTAGCGATAATGATGCAAAAACTATATTAATGTATTGTGTTCTTGTTGTGTTCCTCTAGAAATGGCTGGCTCTTCCTCGCTGTGTTCTCAGCAGTTTTGGGCAATTTTAACTTTGGATTTTCTCTGGTGTTTCCCTCACCGGTGATCCCACAACTACAAGCGGGTGATGACCCACGCCTGCGCATGGACGTCCATCAAGTCTCCTGGTTTGGTGTAAGTTACATTTTCTGCATTGTAGATTAATACTAAAGTCATCCAAACTATGAAGAAAAACATGGAAAATATGGAATTATTTAGAAAACAAAAAAGTGTTAAACAAACCAAAATATATTTTAGATTTTAGATTTTTCAAAGTAGCACCTCTTCCTTAGATAGAGACAGCTTTGCACATCTTATACTGTAAATATAATGAGGTAGAGTAACCTGGAATTCAGGCTTTCAGTTAACAGCTATGCTGAACTCATCAAGAGTTAATTACTTGAATTTCTTGCCGCTTAATGTGTTAATGTTTGAGAGCATCAGTTGTAAAAGTAGTGAAGAGGTAGAGTTACAGGTATACAGAGACTTTAGGAAGAAATATTTAAGAACTTTAAAAGCATCCTCAAGCACTTTCACCGCAAAGACCATCAAAAACATTATGATGATGAAACTGGCACTCATCAGGACCACCCCAGGAAAGGAAGACCAAGAGTTCATCAGAGAGTTACCAGCCTCATAAAACGCTTAAAAGTTAAACGATTTTTAGCGTATTTTGGTTTGTTTAACACTTTTAATTTACTACATGATTCCTATATAAATATATATGTTCCTTCATAGTCTGTTAGATCACTTTAATATTCATTTACTATGTACGAAAAACATATAAAATCTTTTAATCACTGTGTGTTTTCCTTATTTCCTTATTTAACAGTCTATTTTCACACTGGGAGCCGCCGCAGGGGGTCTGAGCGCCATGCTGATGAACGACAGAATTGGGCGCAAGCTGAGCATCATGATATCTGCGGTGCCGTCCACCGCGGGTTACCTGGTGATGGGGGCAGCACAGGGGTTCTGGATGCTTCTCCTGGGCAGATTTCTCACCGGCATTGCTGCTGGCATCACCGCCAGCTCTATTCCTGTAGGTTAGCTGCTGGGCACAGCACCTCACATTTATCTCTTTTTACCTAATTAAACATGAATAGATGCAAAAGCAATGAGCTGGAAGAGCAGATTCTAACCGATGTAACAGCCAAGACTCAACTTCCCAGCATGCACCCACACCAGACTTCCCTGATTACATATTGCTGTGGTGTTCCCGCTCTCCAAGTTACTAATTGGCTCCACCTGCCCTCCCTAGTATATATACCCCTCAATTTTCTCAGTTTAGTGCTGAGTATTGAATCTAGTTTTCCTGGCTCTTCTACGACACATTTCATTGTTTTGCCTCCATCGTTACTGACCTTTTTTGGTATTACTGTTTTGCATTTTTTGCCTTGTCCATTCTGTTGTTTCTATTGTTGTCCTGTTTTCGAAGGTTTCTGCCAAAAAACAAAAACAACTTGAGATTAGTGCACTATTCTATTGTGCAGTGTTGTGTGCACAAACATAGTCTTTATGAAAGGAATCTTATCTTAAGTCCGTTTCACAAACCTCAACATTTGAAGTATGCTGCAAAACATCTGGAGAAGCCGGTTTCTAGTTTTGTAGACAAGTGCCGTGGTCTGATGAAATCGAAGTAGAATGAGAAGAACAATGCTTTTATTGTTTTGGAAGAAACAGTTTGCCAACTGTAATGAATGAGGAAGGATCTGTCATGCTGTGAGGATGTTTTGCTTGCAGTACAATTTGTGTTTAAATGGAGACTGTCAAACAAAAAGATCTTTCCATGTTCTTGTATAGAGTAAACAGTGAAGTGATCTATCAGACTATGAAGGAACACATAAGGAATCATGTAGTTACTTAGGGTTACTTAGTTACTTAGTTACTTACTTACTTTTGGGTAGACGAATACTAACATCAAGAGATGCTGCAGCAAGGTCGTAAACGTTCAGAAAACGTTCTAAAAACCTTTATGTTTGTATGTGCTACCAATGACAGAATAACTATGCATCAGGATTTACTAAAAATATGTTGCACACATAATCACATGCACACTTTCTGTGATTAAAAAGCTATATTTGCATTATATCCCAGGTTTGTTTAGCTTTTGTTTTAGTTCTTGCATGGAAGCTTTTTAAACACAGCCTTCATCAGTGATGCTTGAACGTTGCAGGTGTATGTGTCGGAGATTTCACATCCAGGTGTTAGAGGAGCTCTGGGATCTTGCCCTCAGATCACAGCTGTCTTCGGAAGTCTGGCACTCTATGCTCTTGGTAAAACCCTTTTTCATACTAATTAATTGTAGTCTTTTTCTTTCGTTTAGGGGTTTAAAGACATTTAATCACACTGGTATATTGACTAATATACACATTTCTGGTCCTGGAGATGTACCATCTGGCAGTGTGCCAAATCCTGCTGGAAAATGAAATCCGCATCTCCATAAAAGTTGTCAGCAGCAGAGGGAAGCTGTAATATATGAAGTGCACTGACTTTAGACTTGATAATAAATCACAGTGGATCAACACCAGCAGATATCAGACATGTCTCTCTTTATCTAAACCATCACTGATTGGTGGAAACTTCACACTAGACCTCGAGCAGTTTGGACTGTGTGTCTCTGCACTCTTCCTCCAGACTCTGATCCCTTGATTTCCTTCAAATGAAATGTAAAATGTACTGATGATCAGTGATGGTTTGGAGAGACATGTCTGTCATCTGCTGGTGATGCGAATTTCATTTTCCAGCAGGAATTATTTTCCAGCACACTGCTTAAAGTTCCAATTGGTCTTATATAATATTAAACAATTCTGAGACACTGATTTTTGGGTTTTCATTGGCTGTAAGTTTCATAATCATCAACAATAAAATAAATAAACACTTAAATTAGATCACTCTGTGTGTAATACATCTATATAATATATGAGTTTGACATTTTGAACTGGCTTGGGAAACTTTCACATGAACAGAAGTATAAAAATGCTGTGTTTTCGCTCTTGCTCCATAGGCTTGGTAATTCCGTGGCGGTGGCTGGCTGTGGCTGGGGAAGTTCCTGTTCTGCTTATGTTAATCCTCCTCTGCTTTATGCCAAACTCCCCGCGTTACCTCATCACCCACGGCAAACGGGACGAGGCCTGCGGGGCCCTGAAATGGCTCCGGGGGCCCAATTCAGATTACATGAATGAACTCAACCAAATTGAGCGGAGCGTCAACTCACAGGTAAACACAAGCAGCACTTTTCCAGAGAAAATCATATAAAAATAAATGTATTTCATCATTTGGGGACTTCAAACAAGCTGTTTTGTGTTGAACAAACTTTAAAAAAATTGAACTAAAAAAAAACCATACTGCTAAATGCAGATAAAGAGCATCAAGGGAGTAACCTCTTTTGCGGGAATTTTTGAAACAGGCTAAACTAGGGCTGGGCAATATATCATAAATATCGATATATCATATCGATATACAACAATAGTAAAAAAAAAATGAATCCGATTAATCACGACAATATTCAGTGATTAACTGCGAATAATCACACTTGTTCTTCTTAGGACGCAGGTTTTTATAGTGAATATTTAAATGTAAATAACAGAATGAATGCAGCTCCGAGGGTGATGTGGATCAGCACAAGGCTGCGTCTGTGAGCTGATGTATCAGAAACGATTCAATTAATATGTGCCCCTTGAGGTTTATCAGCAGGTTATTCACTGGGAACAATACAATTTCCAAAAAGAGTGTGTATGGGTTAGTTTTGAGGAAATGGTTTTGTTTCTGGAGGGATATCTCTCTATATAACTCTCTCTTTATAGAAATCAGTTATGTACAAATTATATCGTAGAATCTTTGTAATTAAAGGAACAGCATGACATCCTTATTTTTAAACATTTCTAAAACATCATCCATTGCAGTTTGTCACTGAGTCACTGAAATACCACAAATGATCTTTTGTGATAAAATCCTGCTTATTGTAAGAAATGTTATCATATCAAATATCGTAATTTCTCTTGAGCATAATGAGATAAGAGTTCTTAGTCATATTGCAAAGCCCTAAAGACTCTGAATAAGACTGATTAACTCTTGTTTAATCTTAATTCTCTATAGGTTGGAATACAGTGGGCTGATCTTAGGAGTCCTTTCTACTACAAGCCCGTCTTAATCTCTGTGTTTATGAGATTCCTGCAGCAGATGACAGGAATAACACCTATCCTGGTTTATCTGGAGCCTATCTTTCACAAAACAGCCATAACACTGGTGAGTCACTTCAAAAACAACATTAAATTCATGTGCTTTCACATGACATTATCATTCGTCTTTCCACCTAATCTTTATCTACTGCATCTGTACTGAACTGTTTATTACCACAGATTATCATTTGGGAATTAGCTCAGCAGCGTTTAACTACTGTCCATCCACTAACAAGTTCAGATCAAGTAAAGGCATAATGCATATTATGGTTTAATAAAATCCTTCTATAGAAGTTGAAACATCAACTCAAGCTTTTTACTTTTTAAGTAAAAGTGTTTAAATAGTACTGGTTTCAAAACTGCTTGTAAAGAGTTCAGATTTAAAAAAGTTCAGATAATTGTGTAAAAGTAAAAAGTCATCTTAAAAATAAATACTAAGACCAATACCAATAACCTATACTTATACTTAAGTAAGGTAACAAAGTATTTGCAGCTATAGTCCCCCTAAAAAGTCAGTGTTCTTTTTACAGTGTTTATTAAATCTAAAAATGATCGAACCTTGCGCTATGTATAACTGAAATAGTGATCATGTTGAAAAATTCCATACTCTACTACTATAGAATACACATAAATAAAAGCCAGACAGCGCGAGAGCAAAAAAAATATATATAGTGAGAAGATTCTGTTTTCCAGCACGTTTTTACACAGAACGCTGAAAATTTGCTGCTGCACTTTCAAACTCAGTGTTTTCAATAGGAAGTGCACAGCAGATGTGAGCAGTGAACGCTGCACATACTGCAAGTGAAAACAGCATGGAGCAGCAGAGACAACGTTTGATCATAGCAGTATATGATCTGCCTAATATAGCAGATTAAACTGTGCCTTTTTAGGAGTTAAGCTCAATTAAAAAAAAAGTATATTTAATAGTTAGGTTAGATTGAGACTTTATATGGAGAGTTATATATATATATATATATATATATATATATATATATATATATATATATATATATATATATATATTTTTTTTTTTCTTCTTTATGCAGGAACCCAAGTATGACGCAGCATTAGTAGGCGCTGTTCGGCTGCTCTCTGTTATGATTGCAGCCAGTCTAATGGACAAAGCTGGAAGAAAAGCTCTTCTCTACACATCAGGTTTGTTCTATATGGCACATTTTACCCCTGGATACCCCTTTATTTCTAGAAATCCAGAAATAAAATGCCCCCAAGTTTCTTAAAATGACCAACGTTGTTTATTTATCTTTGCAGCATTTCTAATGTATTTGGCCATGCTATCAATGACCATGTACACCCACACAACACCATGTGATAACAACAGGAACATCACTGTGGATGCAAGCTTGCAACTAACAGAGGGGCATGGAGAATTGACGGGTTCTGTCCCAAATTCCATCACACTCGTTCCCCTCATCAGCGCTATGGTCATCATATTTGGTAAGAGTTCTATTCACATCTTATCTTTCTTATCTCAGGCATAAATCCCAGCTAGCACACAAATGCCTTTCACTGTTGAAATGTAGTTAAAATATGATTGTTGTTAGTTGTTGCCTGTTGTTGTTTCAATGTTAAAACAATGTTAAAACAACATGTAAATAATAGGTAATGGTGGGTAACTTTTTTGTACTCAGCTTTACTACAGTGATGTAAATGTATTGTTAACACTTCTTCGTTTAGCTACTTGTAGTTATTAAATGTTATTTAATTGTTATGTTATGTTATGTAGTTATTTGTTTGTAATTGTTCAGTTCCTACTTCTTAGAGATGTAGATTCATAGAGAGAGAATAAAAATTAAATTGTTAATTTTTCCTCTTCTATACAATCCAGAATGTGAGCTATGGTTTATTAAACGTTGAAAAAAAAGGCAGTAAAAATACTTATTGGGTCAAATATATACAGCACTTTAAATTATGGTTGGACATTTGGCCATTTTTTTGGCAAAACTGGTAAAGTCGAATTAAATGTATTATTTTTGTGTCAACTTACTTTTATTAAATCTGTTAATTAATTATCTAATCTACATTTGAATTAACATATTATATACCAAATAATGAATCAATCAAAAACAAGCACAAAAAACATTTTTATACTGTTATCTACACTTCCTCAGCTCTCTGCGCCTCATGTGTTCTCAGTGCTTTCATATCAGCAGTTTTATTAAATGTGTGTGAATGTGAAATTGTGGTTTTGTTTTTTGACCATGGTGGTGAATCTGTCAGTTACATTCACTTTCTGCAGACTCAATAAATGAATAAATAAAAGTCTGTTTCTTGGTCTGGATTGACCGTTTCTGAACCCAGCAGCTTCCGCATTGCTGCTCTGTCTAGTTTCAGTTTTACACAGTCAGAAACAATGTTTGAGCAATTGTTTTTCAGTTTGGGTTTGGTGCCACTTAACATGCAGAGCACATTCAGAGCACTAAACAGTCTGCAAAGTGAAATTTCCACATGGTTTATATAATTAATCACACTGCTGAGGTTTTTAATTGAGTTGCACAGTGCTTGACATTCTGTTTGTTTGGTTTTACATACAAATGTGTGTCACGAGCCACGGCGAAAAAAAAACGAAAACATGTGCAACTAATCTAAAACTTTAACATGTTCTCATTTCTATTGTGCAAATTAATAATTTTGTCATGTCTAGTCTAAGTCAGACATGTGCAGATACAATAAAATGTATATTTGTTTATTGTTCAAAACCAGTAAACAGCAGCAAGAGAGAGCAAACATACCATGAACGAGTAACACAGTAAACGCAGGCAGTGGATAAATCGATAATACAAAAAAGCACTATGTATGTGTGGTGATGGTATATTTATACTGGGGTGAACAGGTGAAATCAATATTCTGGTGAATATCAGTGTGTGGTGCATCCTGGGTATTGTAGTCCGGAGACTGGAGATTGCAGGAAGAGCTAAGTGTGGACTCAACTTCCTAGTGATGTACTCTAGTCTAGTCTACTTTTGTACTACTACAGAGTTCAGAAGGTGGATTCATTTTAATTTATGTTAAAATATGGATAAACTCTCACTCATTTTTCGACAGAACGTGAATTGAATCATGAAAATATCATGATTTTATGATGAATGGACAAATAGAAATGCTCAAAAATAACTTATTTGCCATTTTGGAGAATAATTTTAACAGTGTAACAGTGACAAATCCATATAAATGGTTGGTTAGATTTTATTAAATTATTTCTACATGTTTATTTATCCTTTATGTTTTCTGATCAGGTTATGCGATGGGCTGGGGTCCAATCACCTGGCTGCTGATGTCGGAGATCTTGCCGCTGGGGGCTCGTGGCGTGGCGTCCGGCTTGTGTGTGATGGTCAGCTGGATCACGGCTTTTGCACTGACACAACTCTTCATGCACGCTGTGGTAAGTTCCACACTCCACTTTCATTTTAGTTACTAAACTGAGCAGGAAGTTCTCTTATCGCTCAACCCAGAGTCCGTTCAAGGATAATGTCCCACTTTTTCAATAAAAAGAGCCAATCAGATTGCTTTGTTTCACAATATGGGAAAGGGGAACAACATGCTAGTGGGGAAACCACCGTAGATAAGGAGATCTGCGCAAGTGCAGTAGCCATATACACCAGAAAATCATGTTTTTTTTTTAATGTTGAAATGTTGATTATACCATCAGTTTAGAATATTTCTGTCCCCATTCATACAGATGGGTGGCTGGTGTTGTCTGAGTGGATATATCTGCCCGGTGGTGTTGTAAAGATGACCATTGAGTAAACTGACTTGCATATATTTACTAATTAATAATATAATAATAATAAATTACACTAATCTGTGTATCTCCAGTAGCCCACTTTTAAACTAACAAATGTTTTAAACTTTTAAACATATGCACCCTACTTATTTTACATATAACCAGAGAATGACCCACTTTCATAACCTCTTTGTCTTTGGATTCTGTCAATAAAAAGACAAAAAACAAAAAAAATGATTTAAATGAATTAAAATCTCAATTTTCTGTTGAATCACATTTTTCTTCTTCTTAAGACTAAGCTTTTAATAATATTTCAGTGTTAGATTGGTGAAATGAAATATTTAAATTATATATGTTTTGATCTTTTTTTATGTGCTAAGATTAATGAATAATGAGGAGCTTTATCATCAAACATGAGAATTCTATTATGTAGTCTAGCTCCATATTCCACATTCAACAACTTGGGTAGATACGATCAGCTGTGTGTGTGTGTGTGTGTACGTGTTTTAATCCATATTTAAGCATAAATAAAACATATCTACCCTAAAAAAATATATCCAGCCGTAGCTACATCACTAAATAAAACCCCTAAAACATCGCCAGGACTTAAGTAAAGACAGAAGTACAGTACAGGTTTCTGCCAAGCTTAATAACATAATAACAGGTTAACGTGATGCTAACATTGACAGCGCTAATCCTGCTGTTATTAAAACTGAGTTAATCTGTTTTTCTTGTTGTTTTTTACTATGTATGAACCTGAGGTCAGAACACAGGGACAGGAATGCTGGGTAATATGTTTTGTTTGGAGTAATATTATATTTTTCTGTTTTTCTGAGCTGAAATGTGGTCAGATGACTTGTGCAGAGTGAACTGACTCACGCACTGCAGTGTGATGCAATAGCAGAAGTTTCCTGGGTTCGTTTTAGACACCACTCCTAAACGCTCTTTCTGCAGCTCTGCAGAAGTTCTGGCGGTTACGGTTACGGTTTTGGGCCGTGTTACGTAATTCAGCACAGCCTGGGTTTTCCAGGTTTACTCCAGTTCCCGTTCTGACCCCTTTAATCTTCTTCTCGCAGGACGCTTATGGACTGTTCGTACCGTTCCTGTTCTTCTGCGTTGTCTGCGTGGTGAACATCATATTCACCGCGGTGTGTGTGCCGGAAACGAAGGGGCGGACCCTGGAGGAGATCGAGAACTATTTCAGAACTGGACGCTCCTTCACTATCCTCGACAGTTAACACAACAAACCTTCAGTGGATTTTTTAAAAATAAAGAGACTTTGGGTTTTGGCTTGTGTAAAATGAAGAAGAACACAACTAATTTGAGTGATAGTGTAATTACATGTTTACATTAGGGATGTCAGTCATGTGTGATTTATTTTTAATGTATTTCTGTTATTTGTTTAATCATTTCTCCTGCCTGTTGTAAATATGTAACTACTAATATGTAGTATGTAGTATGTAATATGTACGTATTTTTCGCACTATGATCTATTTTCATACATAAGGCGCACTGGAATCTAAAGCGCATTATGCGACACTAGTAAGGAACAGTGAGGCTGTGTCAATAGTAGACATTCCACCCTGAAATAAAAAAAAATGCAAAAATTCATTTCAGAGGGGTATTCATAAATAAATAAATTAATTAATAAATGAAATATTAAAATCTATGCTTACTATATAATACAATAATCATTTGAATGAAGTGGATGGAGCGTAGTATCTCCCTAACACTAACTCATTTTAGCAATGTTAATAAACGCTGTTTAACCATTTCAGACCCTGCATCCATTCCAGTGGTCATTATGTATTTTCTTTTTTTTTTAATGTTTTCTTGCATTTAACATTGATTGAGAGCTGATTGTTGTCCATTAGAATAGAACAAGAACCAGCTAATTAACTAGTTTATAAACCAATGAAACAGTAGCAATAGAGCCTTTGAGACAAAGTAACAGCTAATTTGTACTGATTTAATGTGATTTAGAACACTTTTGGTCATGTTTTTACTGTCTAAGGATGTTTTTTTTTATAATAAAATGTTGATATGAAATATAAAGTATTACACCCAGGCTTCCAATGCAATGGACATAAAAAAAACGATTAAATATTTTAGTTAATTGGATTTATTTGCTATATAGATTTCATAATAGAATATTAGAGTCTGCGTTTGCTAAATGTGTTTCACCATCCTGAGATTCACTATGAAGAGATTAGTTCATTCAAGGAAATGGAACAATGCTTTGTTTCAGGTCACAATTGGATTATTAACCAACTTTCACACCACTGTACAGTTTAGCTCTCTATCAGAGAAGAGATTAGCAGATTTAAGCTTCTTTTTGTGTGTTTTTTCTGCAGAGAAAAACCAAAACACAGATATCCCTCCTTTATATACCTGCCCAGCACGGCACGGAAACCCGACACGAGTCTGATGGACGTGGGAATGTTCCGAGTTTAAAAAACAGGCCTGCTGAATCAGCACTGCACGTTCTACTTTACTCAGAAGAGCGTAAATCATTTGTTTTACACTGCACAGAGAGGAGAAACCTGTTGTATAGGGACTAGAGCTTAAATCCACCCAAAAATGCAGCTCAACCTGAGTAACATGAAATAAATCAATCAGTGTGCCGTCAGTCGTCATTCCCTTTAAGAGCCAGGTGAGCTCTGTACACATGATCCTGCGTCTGACTGTTGACTGTTGTCAGGGTTTTAATCAGTCAGTGGTGCACCTGTATTTCCCGCAGCCAAGATTTTTTACCTGAACACACCTCACTTCCAGACCACCACGCCCAAGGCGTGAAAATGTTAACAGGGTGAAAGATAGCATTGAGCATTGCAATAGGACCCTATATGTGTATTTACAACACATTTTTTATGTTTATAATCACTGTCAAAAACCTTCTTAACTTTAAAATCTTAACTTTAAAAACCTTCTTAAAGTTAAAATAACACTCCAGTAGATACAGATACAGCATTTTAGTACTTAATTATAGTAGTGAAGTAAAAATAATTCTACAATAGAGTACAGATACAACATTTTAGTACTTAAGTAGAGTAGTGCTTCAAATTATGTAGTAAACTAAAAATTGACAAAAATACTTGGAGATACTTGGTCTTCACTGGACAGCGACGATGTAAAGAGCCCTGGTTTATTATTATTTTTAGTTATGATCATATCAGCCCCTGGTTTGTTAAATTGGAGCTTAATGAGGTTAAATCAGGTGAGCGATATTAAGAACTTATCCAAAACATTAGGAAATCACTGTACACCAGGGGTAGTAGGTGTGGAATGTTAGGCTGATTGGGAATTCTGGGTATTGGAAAAGCCTCGAGAGAGCATCTGAGGTGAGGCTTACAGAAAGAAAGTGGGGGTAAAAGTGTTAAGCAAACTTGCTCTGCCTTTCCTGGGGCGGTCCTGATGAGAGCCAGTTTCATCATAAAATAGTATAGGATTAAAAGTATTAAACTCATCCAAAAATATGTAGTAAAGTAAAAGTACAGATACAGTATTTTACTGTACTTAAGTACAGTAGTAGTGAAGTAGTAAAAATAATACTCCAGTAGATACAGATACAGCATTTTAGTACTTAAGTACAGAAGTAGTGAAGTAAAAATAATACTCCAGTAGATACAGATACAGTATTTAAGTACTTAAGTACAGTAGTGACGTAGTTCTACTTTGTTACTACACATCTCTGTTGATGGCTGAACTCATTATACAGGCGGTTCAGTCTGTAAATACAGCGGATTATGAAAGGAAAGGCAGTGTTTGCTTAGTCAGCAAGGCTGAGGACCCGCCTGCCTCAGAACGTGAGGTTTTATAAGAAGCTGGATAAAGGTCATTATTACGCCACAGGACTTCCACAGGCTATACCATCAGACTCAAACAGCAGCAGAAATCCAGCCATCATGAAGAAACTCAGGGAGAGTCAAGTTATTTCAGCTGAACTCACTTTCGGCCTGGTGCTCATCACTGCGTATCAGATTATTCAGCAGAACATACTCTCTCCAGAGGTGGGCATGATGCGTTTTATTGCTTATTTATTTATTCTTTTTTTAAAATCCACTTTTTCTTTGTATAATGATATAGCTCTCTCTGAGTTGTATATGCATGCTGGATATAAAACTCCTCTTCAGCTTCCAATGTCTACAGTAGCGAGTAAAAGAGAATCCTCAGAAATACAAGTTGATCGGTCTGATGTTAATCGAAGTTTAAAGGTTAACTTTACCAGCACTCAGTGCTAAATCTTTATAACTAAGGCTGTATCTCTGAAAACATTTATTTCTTTGAGTTTTAGAGCTGTAAAATTGACTGTAGGGGTTGTTAGCCAATCAGAGGCAATATATTTGCATGTATGAATATTCGTGAGCAAGTGCCGAAAACCTGTCTTTCTTCAGAGACCACTATTTCAGTGATCTAAAGCAGGGCTAAATAGAAACACCACAAAAAACGGCTCACATGGCATTAATGTTATTCATAAATTAATAAAGAAAAAGATGGAATAAGACCTTTAATAAGGATTTTACCTTGTAGCTCACTGATAACAAACCTATTCTGTCTTACAGAGTCAAATCCCTAGCGATGCTCCATCCGGATTTACCTGCTCACTGGTTTGTGTGTGGTTTGCAAGTAATGTGAAATTTCTGCTGTTTAAAAGTGATAGTAGTCAGCATTCTCTTTTTGCCCATTCCATCTCGCGGCTTGTGGTGAGTAACTCTTTCCCTCTTTTTACGACATCTAGAGCCTAATTGTATGATGGTTATAACCATAGTGCTATGGGTTACCTCAGTCTAGTGGTATTGAGCGTCATTTACGTCCCGCTGGTGCTGCGGTTAGCGGCTAATGCTAATGCTAATGCTGCTGCACCCAGCCTTAGTGCTGGAGAAACTTCACTGGACACTTACTCTGGAAATCTAAGCTTACTGTAAATAAACGGAATCTCTTTAATTGCCCAAATAAACAGTTTTCAGGAGAGAAATCTGTGTAAAAAAAATATAAAAAAATAGATGTTCATTAATAGTGCGTGTTATAAACCGAAACATTTATCTATTATACTTTACAGAAGCAACTGTAAAAATATTTGAATATCTGAAATTTTTTTTTAAATATTTTTTCCCCTAATTTTGTAGTTGAGTAGTTGTTGCTTCTCATAATCTGGATTCGAACATTACTCAAATATCCACTATTCACTGTATACCTGTAACTCTACCTCTTCACTACTTTACTTTAACTGATGCTCTCAAACACTTTATTAAGAGACAAGAAATTCAAGTAATTAACTCTTGATGAGTTCAGCACAGCTGTTAACTGAAAACCTGAATTCCAGGTGACTCTACCTCATAAAGCTGACTGAGAAAATCCAGCAGAGATGAGCAAAACTGTCTCTATCTAAGCAAAAGATGCTACTTTGAAGAATCTTAAATATAAAACATTCTTCATAGTTTAGATGACTTAAGGATTAATCTTTAATGCAGAACATTTTACAATAAAGAAGAAAAAACACTGAATCTAAGAAACACTGTATAGCTATTATATTTATTATGAGGCATGTGCTATAGCTATATATATATATATATATATATATAAGCTAAAATATACAAATTGCTATGGACATATGCTATGAATTAAATAAAAATATATTTATTAAATTCTTATTGTTGCAATAATGCAGAGAAAAGGCTTAAACAAATTAAAACAATCTAACAATTTCAAGTAAAGTAAAAGTTCCACTTGCTTTAAGACTTTTTTCTATTTTTTTTTTTACTTTCTTTATTTCTTTCTTTCCTAAATAAATAAACAAGCTTTCACGCACAGGAGTCAGCCCTCCAGAATGTATTTTAAATCGATTCCTCTTGTGTACAGGCTTTTCTGGCACTGCTGGGCGCCCGCTGTAAATGGTGTAAAATCAGAGGAGAACAAGAGCAAGTAAGCAAAATATTGACTTAACTGGTACTGGAGAAACATGTTTGCATGGTTTGTTTGACTACAGCCATATTCCTAACGTTAGACCCAGGAAATGTGATGCAGTAATACGTGATCTGTTGCCCTGGCAGCGATCGGAAACACTCGGAGTCGGACGCAGTCTAACGCTGTGTGTTTCTCTCTTTTTTTTTTAGACGACTGTCTTGAGCGCACTGCTGTTGTGCTTCTTTGTAGTGAGCAGTCTGATTGTTATGGCCTTAGGTCACAGTCATTCCAAAGGATCTCTGGGAAAATTGGCTATTTTCCTGGAACCACAGAGGTTTTTCCTGCAAATGGACTCCTTTAGCTATTTAATTTCCGGGCTCTTGTGGCTGATGTGTCCGGGGTGGCTGCTGGGCACAGAGGTATGCTCTTTATACGGCTCATGCTGATGTCAATTTAATGTTTATGGCCCAGTTTTATTGTAGATGTCTCATGTTCTACTGTTCTTAGTATGCTCTAGTATCACAATCATGCAGGCAGTCCCAATGTCCTAATGTACAGGGGTTGGACAATGAAACTGAAACACCTGGTTTTAGACCACAATAATAGATTGTTCCGATGGACAGTTCTGGGGGAAACAGCCGTGGTTAGCACCTGAACATCCCTTTCATACAGCTTCCTCTTACAGCGTCCACAGTTAATCCTGTTGGATGTGGTTGGTCCTTCTTGGTGGTATGCTGACATTACCCTGGATACCGTGGCTCTTGATGCATCACAAAGACTTGCTGTCTTGGTCACAGATGCTCCAGCAAGACGTGCACCAACAATTTGTCCTCTTTTGAACTCTGGTATGTCTCCCATAATGTTGTGTGCATTGCAGTATTTAGAGCAGAACTGTGCTCTTACCCTGCTAATTGAACCTTCACACTCTTACAGCTCTTACTGCTGCAATGTGCAATTAATGAATTAAAGATTGAACATCAGGCTGCTCTAATTTAGCCATGAAACCTAAAACCCCACACTAAAATGATGACAGGTGTTTCAGTTTCATTGTCCAATCACTGTAACTGTATAGCTTCTTTAAAATTTAGTTCTGTAGTTATGCAGGTAAACTCCCGCCTCTCTGCTGCAGATCAGATCTGAGGAGAATCTTCAGCTGTATCTCAGCCGCGCCTTCGGAGCCATGATGGTTGGTGACAGCTTAGCGTCGTTCACTACCCAGAGCCAGCTGGACACGGCCGAGGCATCTGTCTACAGCAGCCGCACCGCGGTAATTAACATCCTCACAACACACAGCATTTAATCTCACAACTCTCTACACACACACACACACACACACAACTCTCTACTCACAACACACAGCATTTAATCTCACAACTCTCTACAGAAGAGAGGCAGGTCTTACAGCTGAGTCACTGCTGCTCACAGAATCAGAACTTCTGCATCTGAAGAAACGCTGGATTTAAACACTGAATCTATGAAGAATTTTATTCTTCAAATTCCTAGAAAGAAATAATAGAGATTTTCTATTAAAAGGAAAACATACAGTGCATCCCTTGTAAAAGAAAAGTGTATTAGGTATATATTTTTAAAGTATACTTCAAGTAGAACACCTCTGTTCTCCCACAGCGTTTAGAAATTTTAACAGTTTATCCAAAACACCCTTCAGACTGGGTGATACGGGGCATAATTTACCCTGATAAATCACTTTTTACACAGTTATCCAGCCCAAAGTAGCTCGAGGCATTAATACCTTAAGAGAAAAACGCACAAGAAGCTTATTAAAACACTGTTTACATCCTATAATGCTACTAGCTTCAGCTCTGAGTGCCGCCATTACTGTACTGATAATAACATAGACATATATACATAGACTCCGCATAGCCTGCCTCCTGGCGCAGGCTGCTATGCTATGCAGAGTTTATGTATACACATGTCTCTTCTTTTTTGTATATTTTCTGAATTTCACTCAAATCTATAAACCAGAATAGCTTCTGTGTAGCTATATCACAGAATACAATATCCCATTTTTTATCCCATCTAAGCTTCATTTGAAACAAACGAGATCATCAAAAACTGCCAAAAAAAAAGCAGTGATTCTCCCATAATAACACAATAACTCCTGGGTGGAGACCCTTATCCACCATCCAACCCAACACCAAGAGAATAAATAACGCTCTAACAGGGGAATCACCACAAATAAATTGAAACATTTACCTACAAACACATTTAATACACACAACATATATATATATATATATATATATATTTTAATTGTAAATGTCTAAACTATTTGCCCGTCACGTTTTTTTTTAACCCTTTAGGGAACAGTGCTGTTGCTGCTGATGCTGGTGCTCCATAACCAGCTGACAGCTTCGTCCTGGGCTGGTGTCCCGGTCTCGCTCGTCCTGCTCGCGGCTGCTTTCTGGACTGTAAACTCTATTCTGGGCTGTCTCTCTTCCAGAGATATCCACGCTGGAGCTTCTGCAGAGAAGATCTACGAACAGGCTCTGCAGGGAACGAGGAAATCACGGTTATTACAGCGCGGTGTGACACTCTGAGGACCACGGAGATGATACGGTTATTTTAACCCTTTAACCCTCCAGACAGGAGCTGCTGCTGGAACACCGCAGCCATGCTTGACTTTACGTTCAGCATAAAGAGCATAAAGAGCACTGCTGCTGGTTTAATTTATGTATTTATTTATTTTTAATTGAGGAAATTGTGAAACTTCACACTAGACCTCGAGCAGTTTGGACTGTGTGTCTCTCCACTCTTCCTCCAGACTCTGCTCCCTTGATTTCCTTTAAATGAAATGTTAAATTTACTGATGATCAGTGATGGTTTGGAGAGACATGTCTGTCATCTGCTGGTGTTGATCCACTGTGTTTTATTATCAAGTCTAAAGTCAGTGCAGTTTTGTTTTCCCACAAAATCTTACAGCTTCCCTCTCCTACTGATAACTTTTATGGAGATGCAGATTTCATTTTCCAGCAGGACTTGGCACACTGCCCACACTGCCAAAAGTACCAAACTGATTTTTGGGTTTTCATTGGCTGTTAATAATCATCAACAAAATGTAATAGACACTTAAAGTTGAGTACTCTGTGTGTAATACATCTACAGGGGTTGGACAATGAAACTGAAACACCTGTCATCATTTTAGTGTGGGATTTTAGGTTTCATGGCTAAATTGGAGCAGCCTGGTGGCCAATCTTCATTAATTGCACATTGCACCAGTAAGAGCTGTAAGAGTGTGAAGGTTCAATTATCAGGGTAAGAGCACAGTTCTGCTCTAAATACTGCAATGCACACAACATTATGGGAGACATACCAGAGTTCAAAAGAGGACAAATTGTTGGTGCACGTCTTGCTGGAGCATCTGTGACCAAGACAGCAAGTCTTTGTGATGCATCAAGAGCCACGGTATCCAGGGTAATGTCAGCATACCACCAAGAAGAACCAACCACATCCAACAGGATTAACTGTGGACTCTGTAAGAGGAAGCTGTCTGAAAGGGATGTTCGGGTGCTAACCCGGATTGTATCCAAAAAACATAAAACCACGGCTGATCAAATCACGCAGAATTCAATGTGCACCTCAACTCTCCTGTTTCCACCAGAACTGTCCGTCACTACAATCAATTATTGTGCTCTAAAAGCAGCTGTTTTAGTTTCATTGTCCAACCCCTGTGTGTTATATATAAGTTTTACATTTTGAACAGAATTACTGAAATAACGTAACTTTTTAAGGATTTATGAGTATGATATGGTATTGTATATTGCTGAAGGCAGTAGTCGTACTCATGGGTAAGCCTGAAAATGTTGGATTTTATAAACTGAATATGAGATGCTCTTTGGCCCTTTGGTGGATGGTAAGCAGATCTCTTTAAGATTCAGTATCCATTGCATTACTGAATATGAGTCATCATTTGCCCTCTGACAGAGTCTCCCATGAAACCATCTCATCCACACCACTGACTCAGGAGCTTCTAGGCAGCTTTTGCCTTTTTACACACAGTGCTTCTTACCTTAGTTCTTTACTTGCAGAAGTTCTACTTTAGAGTTTGGAGTGTTCATCCCCCTCCCCCCCTCGCCTGATTTTCCCACCACTATCAAGTACCAACAAGTATTATATGCTCTGTAATCAGAGGTGGAAAGTAACTAATTACATTTACTCACATTACTGTAATTGAGAAGATTTCATGAGTAATTTGTCATTTTTTAAAGTACTTTTTAAAATAGGTAATTTTACTTTTACTCAAGTACATTTACTTTGCTACATTGGAAAATTCCCAATTACTGAGTAAAAAATTAAATGGAAATGAAAAAACAAAACAAATTGAATAATAAAAAAAGAGAGTTTTGTTCTCCATGGTAGTGCAGCTGAACTTTTCCCAGCAGTGTTTATTACGGTTAGCGGGAGAGACTCTGTGTAGCCTGGGGTCTGTGTGCTCTGCTCGGGGAATCGGTGTTCTGTCGAGTTATGCTACCCATTAATATGTGCTTCTTTACTGCACTGCACCTGCACCGACCAACATTTTTTTGTATGTTTTCATGTTTTTCATAATAATTCCTTAAGTTTTTATTAGTAACATCTGTTTGGATGTTAGAAAAACATGTAAATATCAGTTAAAGCATAGCAATGGCAAGTTAAAAAGTAATTGTGAACTGTAAAACTATAAAAATACGGTTTATAGTCACATACATGACCATAACTTTTAAACTTTTTAACAGTAAAGAAAAAAATGGATCATAGAAACCTGTGCCACTTGTTCTTGGTAGTCTGAACAAGCACCGCCTGAAAGGTCCAAATGATTTAATTTAATATTTATTTAATTTATGATTTGTTGTACTTTTTTACATCAAACAATTAAAAGTAACGATGTAACTTTTACTCAAAGTAAAATTGAAATTGAGTACTTTTTTACTTTTACTCGAGTAGATTTTTAAATGGGTAGTTTTACTTTTACTTGAGTAGAATTGTAGGAAAGTAAAGGTACTTTTACTTAATTACAAATTTTCAGTACTTTTTCAACCTCTGTCTGTAATAACTAGAGTCTAATTACAGATACATCATATTAAGATGCTTTAAAAATGCTAAGTATTAGCTCTGGTATCTCTTGATTGCAGTACTATATCCAGATATAGTCTCTGATCCTGCCCACTGCCCATTTCTCATTCATATCGATGAAAAAAAAACACTCTTTCCCTTGTTTTCCACTACAAGCAGATGAATTTACTCCAAAGGCTTTACGCTGGTAACTGAGGCAGTAGATATCCACAGACGTATATGGCATATATGCAGGTATTGTGCAAAAAGGGTCATTTCCTGCCTGCAGTTATCATGGGATTTGTAGTTTGTAGTTTGAAATAGTGTATTTTGGTTGGACGTGTGGGTGTTGCTTGGTGCTACCTGGCTTAGAAACGAGTTTACAGGATTGTATGGGATGTCTTTAATATTTCACCATCTTTGATTCATTTTATTGGTAATTAGAAGTAGCATCAGTGAAACTCATCCACTAGA